>NC_059072.1:63111211-63414241 GCF_020497125.1 Mauremys mutica
GGTGAATTTGTGAGCTGTTATAATAATGTTCAATAGTGGTGAAATCTGTTGGCAGTGCTTTGTGCTGGCTTGTTCCGATGGGAAAACATTTGGTTTATTCTTAACTGTTATTACTGCATGACTTAATTGCAAAAACTGAGCACAAAATTCTCCTGTTCAACACTGCAGCATCTGTTGAGTTCCAGGAAAGCATTTACATCATCTTTTTGTGTGCCATCTTCCAAATTGTTCTGCCACATCTACAACTATGACAGGTTTATCTAAGAGCTTTAATTAAATTATTGGAAGAAGAGTTTTAGTTCATCAGATGTCTCTGGTGTTGTTCCATTGCTGCTCACAAGCATAGAAAGAAGCATGCCATGTCTTAAAATAAACATTAGAGGGCTAACTATGATATAAAGTGTTCTAGTGGGATGAAGATTATGAAATGCCTTTGTTGGCATCTTTTTAGTAGTTTTGCATGTTTTTCAGCACACATCTGACTAGTCCATGGAATTATGCAGTATTTTACAATGGGAATACTAGAGGAATTTGGTGGATGGTGTTTTGTTTTTTAAGTGTAGGGTTGATATATTCTGCCTAAGTTGGCAGCTGCTTTTGATCCAGTTACAAGCTCACGTGATAGAAGTCTTATCTCAAGACGGGGAAACATGATTGTTTACACTGTGTTGAAAGGCTGATTGTTATATGCAGTGAAACATCAAAGTGGTTTCCAAATGTAATATCAAGTTCTGAACTTTAAAATTCACAGCTGATTAAAAAAATTCTTCAAAGCATATTTGTTTTTAATGAAGAAATAAGGATATGCTCCCCTGTCTTAAAACTGAGCTCTTAAAGTTCTAATTGTCACTGGGATATGAAGACATAGCTTTTGAATTGTGAAAATAATAGATCCACAGCTAGATAGGTGTGTGGCTCAAGAACAAGATGATAAAATAACACGTTCCATGAAAATAGCATGGTATTTAGTTACCAGAAGTAAAACAGAGCCTAGTGATTTTCCTTAAACAAAGTTGATGGGAGACCTGGAAAGACTTTTTCTCTTTGTAATTACAGCTCAAAATAGTTCTATAGGGGCTATGTTTAATGCGCTCATACTCTATGCTTGGTTTCAAATTTAAATTGGGGGCTCTAGTAGAGTGAGTTTAGTTTTAGTCTTGTCTCAGTTATCAACATCAAAGCAGTATCACAAAATGGAATAGAAGTTGTTTTTTCTCACGATTGGCCCAGTAATGGAATGTTGAGTTGTGTGAAGCAAACAAAAGACAAGACATAGCTGTATTTCCTTGCAGTAATCATTTCTGGTAGTGCTCACAAATACTAGATGATGATGTGCTGGATTCTTTCCAAATAGAATGGGAGGAATGGTCTCTGCCCCAAGCATCTCACAATCTAAAACCAGACAGAGGGTTGTGGAGACAATAGTTGAAGCTGTGTGTGATTGACGTTGTCCCAAGAGAGACTGTAAAGTGAAAAGGGGACAAGGCCAAGGACAGAGCCTAAGGGTTGCTCCCAGATACTGTGAGAAAGGAGGAACCACCAAGAGAGATGCTGAAGGCAGAGTGAGAGAGGCAAGAGGGAAAAACTCAATGAAGATGTCAACAAAGGAGATGATTAACCATGTCAAAAGCAGCAGACAGATAAAGGAGAATGAGGATAGAACAGAGATCCATGCTACAGTGAGTACTAGGAGATGGGGGGAGAGATGGAGATGAGTGGTGACAAAGCTTTGGTGCATTCAAGAGTATTTTCTTAGTTTGGAAATGTAATGGTAATGTTATGTTATGTTAATTATAACTGATCTCTTAATTGTTTTAAGGCTTTGACTTAATTGTGCAGTGAGTACAGCTCCAGTATGGACACAGTAGCTTGTGTTACTTTGCAGTGTGACTGCTCTCACTCCAACTAGGCTAGTTTTGAGAAGAGTAACTTGAGTGCCGATAACTCCAGTAAACTCTGCAGTCAAGACGTGCACTTAGACAAGCATCTTTACTAATGTTTCACAGTAATGTTACAGATAACCATAAGGTGGCATTGTCACTTGTCCTATGAATATTAATTTATTTTTGCTCCTCTTCCTGTATTTCATTGATTAGACATTAGGGTTAGCTAAACTGGAAAAAATTATATACATATAAGACAAGAAGAATACTAGTTATATGGTGAGCACGACTATAATAACATAAATTTAACTTATACTTGCTACTTCATGATATTAAAAAAAATTGCTTTATTCTATATTTATCTTTTATAAGTCTCTTCTGTGGCTTCAAAATTGCAATATATTTAAGGGCTACAATTAGATGCAAGATTTTAGAAACCATATTGTTTTTTCATTTAGGGAACAAATGAAAGAGTGCTTCAACTTCACTTAAACTTAGTAACACTCTTTCTTTTTTTTTTTTTTAAACAAAGTCCTGCCAAATCGGAAACTACATCTTGCACCCTTTGCCTAACTTGGATACTATAGTTATTCAAACATATTTCACATTTTCCATTGGACTAATGTATTTGCTAATAAACATTTAGTACTAAAGTCTTTGATTTACTTTTTAAACCCCGCAGGTAGGTGGTGGTGGGGTTTTTTTTTGGGGGGGGGTCAGAAGATGGGTGTACAGGGTGGAGAAAATATGTTGCATACGTGTTGAACATAGATTTGTGCCTTAGTCAAGTTATAGAATGATTACGTAAGGCTTGAAAAACAGTTCTGTCTTCCCAAGGGTGAAGATGGGTAACTCTAGTGCCATCTACCCTACTGCAGAGACAACTGACCTAAATGGTCTCAATGTTTACTGCTGTTTTTTTTAGAATTCTGTGAATTCAACAATGAAACCGACAAAATTCTCAGTTCAGTTTCACTCTGCTGTTGCTCTGTAAGGATATAGAGCGGAGGTATCTTTCTCTCTGGCCAGTAGGCTTAATATTCATTGGTAGCCTGGTGTTAGTTACATTTTTTTCAAGTCCTGTAAGACAGTATTGGATTAATTGGTACATTAGTTGCTAATAGGCTGATGTAGAAGTTACTACAGTCACAACTGATTAATTCAGATGTGTATCCAAAGATGATAGTGTGCCACTAGTGTAATTTGTTTTGTCCTCCTTATTTGTTAATCTGCATAAAAATTGACTCTGTCAAGTGATTTGCATTAACTAGATCTAACTGTGTGTACGCTTTTACTACTTTCAAAGCACAGTGGAAGTCAAACACATTAATCCTACTTCAGACCTGTAAGAAAAGCTTTTGACTGGAGCTAGTGACAATTTTTATTTTTAAGGAAATTAAAACTGTGGAAAAAATGTTAATTTCCTTTGAGTTTTTTTTAAAGGTTTCAAATAAATTAAAGGAGGAAAAAAAAGGTTGTTTGGTTTTCTTTTTTTGGTATCTCTTCCCTTGTGTTCCCCCTTCTCCCCAATCTCTCTCTTCCTCCCCCTTTTTTTCCCATTGGACCAGGGAAGCGAAGGTTGGAGAAAATCAAAACATTTTCATTTTGTATCACGCTGAACATTATTATTTGTTTAATTGTAAAATCAAAAATTTCTATGAGATTTTTGGAGTGAAACAATTTTTGTTTTGTTTTGCCCAATATTTTCCAGGAAAAATGTTGACCAATTGTTTACTACTTTTTTTTTTTTTTTAAACCAAGGTCAGAACTATTAAATATCAGCCCTTCTCTTGAAAGGGAGAAGACAAAAAATAGGACAAGACTCAGTTGAGTAAGGCACTGCTCATAACCAGGATCGTGGAGAATGGTTTAGTTTGAACCAATACTGGAATAGCTTAATGTTTATAAAGTGTAAAATGATCTGCTCTTTTATGAGGATTAAAGCTAGTTTCTACCTTGATAACATTTAAACAGCAATTGCAGAGGAGAAAAGTTTTTTGTTTTGTGTTTCTTCCCTCCGCGGCCCCCTTTTGCCCTGATAAGTCTCTGAAACGGACTCTAGTAGTTACCCGAAACCTGCAGGTTGGTAACAAGGGACCCGATAATGATGAGAGGCTTAGAGCCTTCATCTCTTAATTGACTTCACCAAGGGCTTGTCTATACTTGCAGCACTGCAGCTGCGCCACTGTGAAGAGGCTATGAACACCGATGGGAGGGCTTCTCCCTTGGCATACGTACTCTACCTTCCTGAGAAGCAGTAGCTATGTCAACCGGAGAAGCCTCCTGTCGACATAGTGGTGTCTACACCAGGGGTTAGGTTGGTATAATGGCATCGCTCAGGGGTGTGGAAAATCCAACGTAGTTATACTGACATAAGTCTGTACCAACATAAGTGGTCTCAACAACTTGCAGGATAAGATTAGTTGTTAGCAACACCTTACTTGGGATCTTTGAAATGGGTTTAAATATCTTGATGTTTATAAAATGAAGTGTGGTTCTGTTTATTTGAATGCTTAGAGCCTTGTGTATACTCCTTGTTGAAAGATGGCATTTGCTCTGTGCTGTGCAGACAAGTCAGAGAAGAGCAGGTCAGTGTATTATTTTTAGTCATCTTTTCCCTGCACATGTTTTGGGTGTGTGTGGGAGGTTGTACTTGTCCAGATACCTGTTGGACTGGCTTTGAAGCTGGTTCCATCACTTCCGCCTTTGATATTTGTGCATGTCTTTTTTAGGCCTCTTTCATGGCTGTGCTTCCTTAAGAGGTCAAAAAACATTACAGTGTAATTGCTTTTTAGAAAACGTTAATTCCGCTTTACAACAGATCTTTGTTAAGCAATTGTATTGGTAAACATGAGTATTCGGGTAATTATTAATTGTAGTTGCTCCTTTTATCAGAAAATGATTGGTTAAAGCTGGAACCAAGCTGGTCTTTTTCAAGCAGGTCTTCAGCATGCTCAGGCTGTACTCCTACAAATGTCTTGTTTGAGGCCAAACATAGAAGCCAGGAAATTGTGTGGAAGTGAGTGGGTGACTGAAGTCTGAAATATTGCCGCTTTTAACAGGCCCATGCATGCTTTTTTTTTACGGCTGCGTTGATATAGAAAAGTGTATCATTTTATTTTGGGCCAGGCAGGCAGTCCTGGAGCACTGAGTGGAAGCTGCTCCATTCTGTCACCCTTTGTAGTTTTTTAGATTCTCTGCTTATGACCTTCTGAATTCTGGGAAAGTGTCCAAGTCTTTTACGCAGTCTGAAGTGCTTATCTTCTGAGATTTTTATTCTGTGCAAGAGAATACACATATCTACTTAGCAAATGCCCACACTATCACAGTTACATGTCTAAGTAATCTCTCTCACCCCTACAGAGGGTATGCAGTTACAGTTCTCCTGGCTTTTTCTCCTTCTGGAAGCCTTTGGTTTTTCAGTTCTTGCTCTTTTCCTTTTGTGGAGAAGCTGTTTCTTTCTTTTTTTTTTTTTTATTTAGTAGTGTTGTGTTGACTGTGCACTAATCA
Organism: Mauremys mutica; assembly: GCF_020497125.1. Classification (NCBI taxonomy): domain Eukaryota; kingdom Metazoa; phylum Chordata; order Testudines; family Geoemydidae; genus Mauremys; species Mauremys mutica. Next base: position 63,116,605 of record NC_059072.1, read on the forward strand.
CCATTCAGGTAAACTCTGTCCTCTTATCACTTTGTTGTCTCTGGAGGAAAAAAATAATATATCCAATGAGCAAAAGGAACTGTTATTTTTGTGTTTGTGTTTTGCTGTGCACTTGCCCTTTAAATTATAATTTGAGGGGCTGTGGGGGATAAGACTTCACAAATATTTTTAGTTTAGTAAAATAGTATCAAGAATAAACATTATGATCTGTACTAAATGTAGTCCTGCTTTGAGCAGGAGGTTGGACTAGATGACCTCCTGAGGTCTCTTCCAACCCTAATATTCTATGATTCTAGTCAATTAAAATAATGTTTTAAAAATATTTGTCTTGAAAGTCCCAAGCTCTCTCTAGCTTGTTACTCTGTGTTCAGAATACAAACACCATTCAAGTCTTTAAGAAATAGACTGCCCTATATCCGTCCACTCTCACTGATACTGGGAGTCTAGTGCAGTGGTTTTCAAACTTTTTTTCTGGCGACTCAGTTGAAGAAAATTATTGATGCCTGTGACCCAACAGAGCTGCGGATGAGGGATTTGGGGTGTGGGAGGGGCTCAGGGCTGGGGCAGAGGGTTGCGGTGAGGGCTGCGGGGTGGGATAGTGAATAAGGGGTTCAGGATGTGGGGGGGTGCTCTGGGCTGAGGCAGGGGGCTGGGGTGTGGGAGGGGGCCTGGCTCTGGGGTGGGGGTGCAGGTTCTGGGGTGAGGCCGGGGATGAAGGGTTTGGGGTGCAGGAGGGGGCTCTGAGTTTGGGGGGGCTCAGGGCTGAGGTAGAAGGTTGGCGTACAGGAGGGGATCAGGGCTCTGGGGTGGGGGTGCAGGCTCTGGGGTGAGGCCGGGGATGAAGGGTTTGGGGGGCAGGAGGGGGCTCTGGGTTTGGGGGGGCTCAGGGCTGAGGTAGAAGGTTGGCGTACAGGAGGGGATCAGGGCTCTGGGGTGGGGCTGTGGATGAAGGGTTTGGGGTGCAGGAAGGGGATCCAGGTTTAGGGGGGCTCAGGGCTGGGGCAGGGGATTGGGGTACGAGGCTGGGGCGCGGGCTTACCTTGAGTGGCTCCAGTCAGTGGTGCAGCGGGGGTGCTAAGGCACAGTGCACCGCGCTGCGCCCCGGAAGAGGCCAGCAGCAGGTCTGGCTCCTAGGCGGAAGTGTGCAAGCAGCTCTGTGTGGCTCTCACCCGCAGGCACCGTCCCCCACACCGGCTCCCGGTGCTCAGGGTGGAGGTAGTGCGTGGAGCCTCATGGCCCCCCCACCTAGGAGCCGGACCTGCTGCTGGCTGCTTCCGGGGCACAGTGCGGTGTCAGAACAGGTAGGGACAGCCTGCCTTAGCCGGGCAGCACCGCTGATGGGATTTCTAATGGCCCGGTAGGTGGTGCTGACCAGAGCCGCCGCGACCCAGTGCCTTCCATTCCACCAGCCAGGACTGCAGTTTGAAAACCACTGGTCTAGTGCGCAGTAAGCTTTTTGTTTTGCATATTAACACAGTTAACTGCTGTATTTCCAGTTCTTATTGTAGACAGACCCTAATAGCCTTTTCAATTATTTTATTTTTATTAGGAGCAGTTGTTCCACTTTACAACTCATAAAAACATGATGTGAATGTCTTTGACAAGTGAGGAATGGTCTGACTATTCCCCATCCTCCCTAAAATTCCATAAGTTTACTGGAGTGCAGAGGATCACCTTCCAATGCCACATACGTGGCCTTCCTTCCCCCCTAAAAAGATCTTGCATTTCGATATCTGCTTTTCCAGACAGAGACTGTACATGACTCCCTCTCAAGTTCTACTCTTTATTTGGCCAGAAAACTTTCTGTTTAGCCTTTTTAGGCTTTAGAGTATGAAGCATTCTTCTTCACCCAAAGACTGAGCAGATGGACAGCATTCAGGATGTCCCGCCATAGGAAGGAAGAGTGGAGTAAAGGGGAAGACAAAATGTGCATCTAAGAGTTACAAACTCTGAAGGGTATAGTTTTCATTTAAAAGCAGGCATCCCAATATTAAACTTGTCTTCTCCCTCCTGGAACCAACTGTTCGACTCATACATCAGTATTGTGCTATGTCTTGTCTCTTCCTGTTCTCTCCCCCTTCCCCCATGATAAAGGTTTTGTACAATATTGGAGATGTTTCCTGATGGACCCTGTAGCATAGTAATGACTCCTGGATGCAAACAGTGTGGCAGGCTTCTAATGAATTTTCTGGAGCAGCTTCAAAAGTTACTGATATTTAATATTAAAAAAGAATTACAATAGTTTGTTAAAATCTGTGTGTAGGGGGAAAATGGATACGCAAGCTACTTCTATGTGAAGCACACCTTGGCATTTCTTTGTTATGAAAATAGATTTGACCTGTTTTTCCTCTTATCTCATAACATGTTTGCTGTGTAAACTGAAGGGAACAGAATGTTTTTGCTTCTTGCAGTGTCTGGCCTGAAGAACCAGCAGAGAAAGAAGGGATGAAGTCTTTCTAGGAGACTAGGATAACATTCTTGAGAACTCTTTTAAAAAACACAACTAACCTGAAAACCCGCCATTTGGTGCAATCTGGTTTTACAAAAAATCAACAAAATTTGTTCTTTAAAAGTGTATTTCTGAGCCTTGGACAGAAAGTCATGTGACAGGGACTACTTATCAGTATCCGGAGCAAGGGATGTGATATTTCTTTCTTCCCATGCTACTCTTACCATGTTCAACATGAACGCAGGGCTACTGGGAATCCTTTGTAACTGCTGGATATCCTGCAACCCACTACAATATGATGATTTTAGATCTGAGCCTGACCATGCACATGACACTGCATATGTTCCCAGTATTGAATTGATTATATGAATTTCACATATTTAATACACACTTGAGAGTTACTTTCATTTACTCTTCCGGTGAGGAACGTAACAACCTAATGAGCTGTGAAGGGAAGGATGAGTATTTCTCATTCCCAGGCTTCAAACACTGTATATGTGTTTTTTCTTTTTGTAGTTAATACACCATAAAACAGCAATATAATATTTAAATAAGACTAGGAAAGTCTCCAATCTAACTAAATTTCTTTTCCCTTTTCACACCCACAAACCCCAATCTTCCTTTTACATGGGGAACACAGTCTTATTACCAAAGCTGATCAATTGCATGAAATACTCCTTGGCTTAATATGCAGCATGAAAGAGTGTGATGTTAAGGCTATAATAAAGGTCTAAACAAGCCTGACGCTTTGTTTTCAATTTTGTGGGCACCCTGTCACAAGCATTCTGTGATTTTTAAATGTTAAGAACAGACTTTAAGACTTATCTTTAAAATTCTTGGCACTTGTAATTGTATTACAGTTGTTTAAGCAGATACTGTATTTTTGTTGCTTTTCTTCCTGTGGGAAGAGGTGAAGGATTTTTGGTGTTTAAATGGACCTGATCATTTTCTGAGCACCACAAGTTCAGCAGAAGTCCGTGAGAGCTCAGGTGCATGGCACCCTTGAAAAGTAGGTCCCGGTTTGCTTGTTTAAATTTCAAAAAAGCCTCCTCTGCATTCTGACCTAGTGAGCTGATAAATTTTGTATTTAAATTAAAGGTAATTTGAGTGTAACAAACAACATTTGAGGCCTGTAGACATCTAATTTAAAACTCTATGTAGCTTGTTCTTTAACAAACATATTTACAGTGCTAAGAAGTCCCTAGCTATTGTAACAGGCACTTTTAAAAACAAGGAAGTCAAAACAAATTTAATAATGGAAGTGCTGCTTGAATATGACAGTAGGAGCAATCTTGCTTTTGACCTTTAATTTACAAAAATAGAGTTCAAGTCAGTGACACTTGGCAACTTCCTGTTGGAGAATATCAATGGCTATGTGCATTCTGAATGGTATGTTTGGTTGGGTGTGATGTTTGAGTGATGGCTTCTCCCAGGTTTTAGAGAACATTAGAATTCAGTTAATGTGTTCAAACATTGGAGGAGAATCTACTTTTCATTTCCTCTTTAATGGGCAATTCCAGATCCCTTGGCCCTATGACTATATATGAATAAGAGTTTAATTTCTGTGCCCTGGTGTCCACCAATCCAAATAGATCCTTTATTAGTCAGGCCGAGTGGCAACCAATATTCTTTCAAGTTTTGGCTCCCTCTGGTCAAACAAAGCTCTCTTGCTTTTTCTGCCTCCAGTTTTCTTCCTGCCTCTTGCTTCAGCAAAGCAGCAGAGGGAAGCATCTGCCATTTTGGTAATCTGTCTAGTTTTAGTCCATTCCTCACCCCCACCCACTCTTTTCACAGCATAAGCAGCAACCCCAAAGAAAAGAGGTTGCAGTGTTTTGCAGCCTCTATAGCCAGCTCCTTCATGCACTCTGAGAATGCCTCAGGCCTCTCCGAAGAGGCATGGCTGTTGGTGGGAGATCAAAGGACAAGCTTCAGATAATCAAGACTGCACAACACCAGGGAAGCCTCCAAGCAAAGGCAGAGCCTTCCATTGAAAAATCTTTTGAATTCCAAACAGCTGGAGGCTGTGAAGTGGTGGGTATCCAGGACTTCTACTCTGCACAGCAAACCAAGAAGCTGGGCTAAAGAAAAATACTTGCTCCTGGGATAATCTCTTTGGTTATCCAAATTTATAGCACAGTCCAGTGTGCATCTTTTTAAGATTCCTCTCCTCTAGAGAGCTCCCTCGCCTGGGTCTGGAGTCCATGGGACCCCCTTTTCTTATGTCATTACTTTACTTGAAAACAATTTTGTTTGACATAAATAATATAATAATAATTGGAGATATACCAATCTCCTAGAACTGGAAGGGACCTTGAAAGGTCATTGAGTCCAGCCCCCTGCCTTCACTAGCAGGACCAATTTTTGCCCCAGATCCCTAAGTGGCCCCCTCAAGGATTGAACTCACAACCCTGGGTTTAGCAGGCCAATGCTCAAACCACTGAGCTATCCCTCCGCCGATAAATGCAGTATTGCCAGTTCTCACATGATTTCCATCCCCCCTTGTTTCAGAAGCTCTTGTATGATGTCTTGAAGAGTTTCTGGCCTCACTTGATTGGGGAGCAGGTGGCTGCTCTCCCATCCCTCTCACTTACAGTAGCTACCTGATTTCTCTCTTCCTGTTCGAACAGCCACCTACTGTCCCTCTCCCTGGCTCCACCAGGTATCAGGTTCCCTGCCACCTAACCTCCCCTATGATTGGTCTCAGATCTCTTGAACTCCTGGTGCCCCTCCGCTCCTTCTTCCCCCACCCCCACCTCGTTGTTGCAGCTCTCGCTACTACCCAGCAGGTGCCTACTACACAGCCCCTTCCCCAGCCCACTCTGCTCTCTTCTCCTTAGAGCTCTGCTTCCCTGATCCTTTCCTTTTCCTTCCACAGACCTGGCCTGGGCAAGTACCTGCAACTCAGACCCTTAATTCCATCCCCTCCTGCTATCCCTGCCTACCTAGTCCCTCCTTCAGAGTTTCTGCTTCCCTGATCCCTCCTCTCAGCCTTCGCCATTCCTTGGCCCTGACAGGTACCTGTTTCCTGGCTCTTTCCCTCCCCAGTCTGGGCTCCCCACCAGGAACCTACTGCCCTGAGCCTTCCCTGGGCCGTGCAGCCACTTGCTTTCCCAACCAGCTAGAGCTTCTTCCCCTCCCAAATTCCATCAGCTCCACACTGCCCCATCCCCCAAACTGTTTCTTCTCTCCCCCTCGCCCTGGAAGTCTGTGTGGTGGGGGTGTGGTCTTGATTCCCTTCTCCAGGCTTCTGAGGGTGAGTGTCTGGCTCAGGTCCCACATCTTCTGCACCAAGGAGATCACTGTCCTGCCGCCAATCCATGCATCCAGTCAGGTTCTGCTGTCATCAGCATCAGAGGAAGGACCCCTTCTCTCTTGCTGGGCTGGCACAGCCAGTTCCCACATTTAACCAGCTGAGCTCTAAAGGCTTGGGATTCTCTCTGGGATAGCCTGTATATGGGTGTGTGAATCCCCTGATACTGAAAAAAAGGCTTTCCGAGGGCCCTGTCTATCAAAGGGATGGGGGTGGGAGTTGGTATTCCATTGCTTTCCTCTGCATCCCTCCAGTCCTGACTGAGGGCTTCCTGCAGACGAGCAGCAAAATCTGGGGCAATAGGGTCCACAAAAATCTAGGGGGCACTAATTGAGTGTTTTGGGAGAAGAGGTGGCAGTAACAACTGACTTTTTGGAGGCAGTGAAGTTTTGTGCAGCTCCATGTGTGATTTTCCTTGTCAGTGAGAGTCACTAATGTCCCACTCAAGCAATAGTGGTGAGATCAGTGACTTTTTCACCCTGTTAAGAAATGTCATATGTGGAGCTGCGCAGACTTTGGCAGCTATGGGGACAGGTGGCTGTCACAGCCTGGGAAGGTGAGAACTAGGGTGTGGGACCTGCAGGCACCTGCTCCAAAATTTTGGAAAGGCAAGGGCTCTTTGCATTATTTTGAGAGGGGCCAAGACCATCTTAGACCTGCAATAAATATGCAAGAGCTGGCAATACTGTACTTGTCACACACGTACGATTGGAGTAGGCCGGGGGAGTTCAAAACTCAGACTAAAGATCAGGATTTAATTTTTTTTTAAAGAATAATGATTTTTAGGCTAATCTTGTGATTTGGGGAGGAGTGTGTGGCTCTTGTTTTTTGAAGTCTTAGGGTTGGTGATACTGCAATTATTCTCTCTAATTCATTGGTTCTCAAACTTTGGTACTGGTGACCCCTTTCACACAGCAAGCCTCTGAATGCGACCCACCTTATAAATTAAAAACCACATTTTTTTAATATTTAACACTATTATAAATGCTGGAGGCAAAGTAGGATTTGGGGGTGGAGGCTGACAGCTCATGACTCCCATGTAATAACCCCGTGTCCCTCCGAGGGGTCGCAACCCCCAGTTTGAGAACCCCTGCTCTAGTTAGTACTACTCCTGAGTCTAAATACGCTATTTCCTGGTCATGCTGACACCTGTGCCAGATACCCCAAACTTCTTCCTAGGGCTAACCTTGACTGAGGCTGATTCCTGGCAGCTCCGTTGCATAGCTGCCTGTGTGGATAGAGCTCAATGTTAGAGCAAACAAGGCAAGTTAGAGATGTGCAGTATTCATTTCTACAAATTTGTTTGCCTTTGGCCACCAGACCTCATTCCAATCCACTGGCTAAGACAGAGATGAGCAAACTTTTTGGCCTGAAAGCAACATCTGGGTGGGGAAATCGCATGCAGGGCCATGAATGTAGGGCTGGGGCAGAGGGTTGGGGTATGAGAGGGAGTGCGGGGCATGGGAGGGGGTGCGGTGTGCAGGAAGGGGCTCAGGACAGGGGGGTTGGGGTGTAGGGAGGGGTGTGGAGTGCGGGAGAGGGCTCAGGGCGAGGGTTGGGGGCTCAGGGCAGGGGGTTGGGGTGCAGAACAGGTGCAGCCAGGGGCTCAGGGCAGGGAGTTCAGGTGCAGGAGGGGGGCTCAGGGCAGGGGGTTGGGGTGCAGGAGTGGTGCGGGGTGCGGCGGGGGCTCAGGGCAAAGGGTTGGGGTGCAGGAGGGGTTTGGGATGCAGGCTCCGGCCCAGCAAGGCACCACTTACCTTGAGAGGCTCTGGGGTGGCAGCGGCGTGCCGCAGGGCTAGGGCAGGCTCCCTCCGTGCCCTGGCCCTGCAGCACTCCCAGAAGCAGCCAGCATCATGTCCCTGCGGCCCCTGCAGGCAAGGGCAGCCTGCGGAGACCTCTGTGTCCCCCTCCCCTAGGGGCCACAGGGACGTGGTGCCGGCCGCTTCTGCATTAGCCCCTTGGCGCTATGGGGGGTGGCAATCCTGTGGGCCGGATCCAAAGCCCTGACGGGCCATAGTTTGCCCACCCCTGGGCATGAGAGTACTGTCAGAGGAATGATGTGTCCTAGTCTGTCTCCGGAACAGTCTGTTTTAAAATAGATCTTTCCTACAAGATGCAACAGGTGGTGGGACCCTCTGGCTTTCACCCAAGCTGAATTCTCAGTCCCAGGGTACTTCAAGCAGGTTTCTCCCCTACTCCCTCTACTAGGGAAGGCATTGCAAAAATGTTCAAAGGACCAAGTGAAGATTGTCTTGATTTTTATTTTTGCAGGCCTAATGGAAATGTCCTAGCACCATCACATTTATTTGTCCTTTGTACAAGTTAGTTGTTTGCCTCTGTCAGCATCCAGAAAGCTCTATCTGTTGTTCTCGCTGTTGTGCACATGTGTAATAAGGGGTTTTGGACAAAGTTCTATGTATTTTATCCAAAAAAGAAGGAAATGCAATAGTTGATTCTAGAATCTGGGCTATTTTCTCTCACTGGTGTTACTGTAAGGATTGCAGCTAAAAAAACTGACCTCCAACAGCATTTCGCTTCCTGCAATGTTTGTCTAATGAGGGATTGGCCTCTAGTTACCTCAGAGGCCAGGTTTGGTTCTCACTTCCATAAGGAACATTTCTCACAGATCTCATCAAACGCCCGACCCCTCTTGGGCACTCACCTGACTGCTGTGAGGGAACCAACTCCTGGATCCCATGTGCTTTAAGACTCCACAATATGTGTGGAGGTGTTAGGGACACCAAGCACAATCTTGGGGTGCCGATCCTCTATCCTGAGAGCTGAGACCTCGTGATCCAGCTGTCCCACCCCAAGACCACTCCCAGAGTCCACTGTAGCTTAAGGACACCCTCTCACAAAACCCTGGCCACATGCAGGCTGTGGGTCTGCAGTTTACCACTTTAGGAGCATGTGATAGGTGAAACACACGAAAAATGTACACAGAGAGACCTTGCATAGGAGTCTAAAAACAACCACTACTTGCCTTTTATAACCTGAGAAGTACACAGATCTATTTAAAAACAAAACAAAACAAAAAAACCCCTACATACAATTCCCTGCTTTGGTTTCCTCCCCATTCTGAATATTCTTGTACTGGGGTCAGGGTTCTCTGCGTGTGTCAGGAACCTCCTGCTGCTGCTCATAGCTTGACTTCTGAACAATGGAGCCTCTCTCCCTAGGGCAGCTTGCTTATTCTGACCTTGGTTGGTCCTGCAGCTAAACTCCTTCTCCCTCCCTTTCTTCCCCACCCCCAGTTATGAAAGCATGTCTGGCTCTTTCCATCCTGCCCAAAACTCTGAGGCTTCTCCTCAACCCACCCAGTGTCTGTGATTTGTAAAGGCTAGCATCAACACCTTGGGGTCATTGTCCTGTGTTTTGAGAATTTTCAATTATCTGAAAGGCAGCCCCTTGCAGACAAATAAGAGTAATTAGCTTCTCCCAGGCATGTGTTAACCCATTGTCCCTGAATAGGTGGTGATTGAGTTCTGCCAACCTCTCCTTTGTACTTCCTCTGGGAGAATCAAGCTTACAGCCTTATCAGCACTGTCGGATTCCATGATACAGCAATTTCATAACAACTTCATTACATCAGTCAGAATTCATAAGTTGTACAGTCATCATATCACCATTGGGAACTACCTGTTGGTTTCCATGCAATAATTTTTCATTTGTCTAGGATGGTGTCCTGCTCTGTTGTTAAGCTTCCACATAGCTTGCTAGTGCCTCCCTGAAACCTGACTGCAGTTTTGAACTCTTGACCAGGTGACCTGTCTATCCACACACACTCACTCTCTCTCCCCCCCCCTTCCTCCCCGTCTTCCTAGGAAACTGGCCTTTCTTTTAGCCACTGCTGCAGCTAGGAAGGTGACAGCGTTTGTTTTTTCTTTTCTGAAATTTCCTCTTCTTTGATTTTTCCATTGGGATAAGGTCATTTTATGCCCCTGGCTTAACTTCTGTGCAGAATTTCCCCATTTTATTTAAATCAGAACATAACATTACCTAGCTTCTTTTCCAATGTTCTTGCAGAAAGAGAGACTATTTAGTCTGTATTGGAGAGTTACTGACTTTTGCCTGTTTTTAATGGCAGATTTCAGGAAATCTGAATCTTTGTGCTCTTTGAAGACTGCAAACAAGCGTCTTCTCATTTTGTCCTGGTCAAATAAATTCATTCTCATGTTGCAGAGGCTTACAGGATTGCAGATTTCTGATGCCCTGTCATAATTAAAGCCAACTGTATTACTTTCACATCTGCCTCTGAGATTGAAAGGGGAGATGCCTTAAGTGAAGATGTGTGCCAGGCTGTCATTTTGAACATGTAGGCTTTCTTTGAGAACTTGACAATCTCTCTTCCCCAGAAGCTGCTTTGAATTGTCCGGCAGTTATCCACTAAGATGCTAACATCAATGTTGTTTGTTTGTGGCATCTTTGTCCTTCTGTGGGCTCCCTTTCCATTGAATATGTTGCATATTTTGCAGGGGAATCTTCACTTGAAGTAATCTGTTAACCTGGACTCTTTCCTCTGTTTATATATATAATTAGGGCCTTACCAAATTCATGGCCATGAAAAAAGCGTCACAGACTGTGAAATCTGGTCTCTCTCCATGAAATCAGGTCTTTTGTGTGCTTTTACCCTACACTATACAGATTTCATGGGGGAGACCAGCATTTCTCAAATTGGGGGTCCTGACCCAAAGGGGAGTTGCAAGGGGGTCACAACGTTATTTTAGGAGAGGCTGCAGTATTACCATCCTTACTTCTGCACTGCCTTCAGAGCTGGGTGGCTGGAGAGTGGCGGCTGCTGGCCGGGTACCCAGCTCTGAAGGCAGCACCCCACCAGCAGCAGTGCAGAAGTAAGGGTGGCAATACCATACCATGCCACGCTTAGTTCTGTGATGCTGCTGGTGGCAGCTCTGCTTTCAGAGCTGGGCTTCTGGCCAGCAGCCGCCACTCTCCAGCTTTCCAGCTCTGAACGCAGTGCCACTGCCAGCAGCAGCGCAGAAGTAAGGACAGCAGTACCACAGCCCCCCCCCCCCACAATAACCTTGTGATCCCCCCCCCGAACGCCTTTATGGGCCAGGACCCCTAAAATTACAACACCGTGACATTTCAAATTTAAATAGCTGAAATCAGAAATTTACGATTTTTAAAATCCTATGACCATGAAATTGACCAAAATGGACCTGAATTTGGTAGGGCCCTATTTATAATATGCTGGTCACATCTGTCTCCAGTGGTGGCAAAGGGGAGAATTTTTACATGCTAATTTCTTTCTGTGCTCCACTTCTGTCCATTCAGATACTGTGAACTAGCAATCGCTTAGTGCCAACTGGCAAGGGGCACAGAGGAGATATATGAGGGTGACAGATCTCCTAGGCACGGTATTTACATTCTAGTTCACTAAAGAGTGTTATATGAGATCTCTAATAAAAGCTTGTGTCACTGGGCATCAAAGTAATTATGAAATGAATGTGCAGATGTTGTGTAAGGAGTTATGTGTATATATAGGGAAATTATGTTCTTAAGAACTGTGTCTACAGGACTGGTCACCAAGAAAAGCAAAAAACAGGTTTTCTTTCAGGCAATAAATGGTTATCTATATGTCTGTTTACACATCGTGTGGTTAGCAAAATACAGTATTGAGATGTTCAACAAAATTAATCAACGAATAAAAGGACATGAAGAACAGATATTCTTCAACTGCCCATACACTAATGCTAGTAGTCTGGGTAATAAACAAGAGGAATTGGAATTGCTCATTTATGAGCGTAAATTCAAGCTCGGTGTATTATTGAAATCTGGTGGGATGATTTGCACAACTGGCATGTTAGACTTAATGGTTCTAACCTATTTAGGAAGGATCGAGTGTGCAAAAGGGGAGGAGAGGGATTGGCACTCTGTCAAAAATGGCATGACCTGTTTCAAAGTCACTGATAACCAGGATGAAAATGATCTTGAATACACATTGGCCAGTGTCCTAACAGATAAAGCACAAGATGGTATCTGCTACAGGCTACCAAATCACACTGGGGAATGGGATGACCACGTCTTTACCCACCTATGTACAATGTGTATGGAAAAAGAACTCTGTGATTGTGGGGGACTTCTTTTAAAGTGGCATAGTCTGGGGATCTCAAGCTGCCAGTACTAAAACTTCCTTGGAACTTCTAAACATTATAGGTGATATTTCCCAACTCCCTTCGTATCTATGAATCTATGGTTCAAAATGAGTGTCTGCTCGCCAGTCTGAACCAAATGCTAATGAAGGATTGACGTTTTCACAGAGAGAGAGAAGTAACAGGGTGTCCCCTCCGCCCAGGGGCGGCTCTGGGAATCCGGCCGCCCCAAGCAGGGCGGCACGCCGCAGGGGGCGTGCGGGCGCCGGTCCCGCGGCTCCGGGGGATCTCTCGCAGACGTGCCTGCGGAAGGTGCGCAGGTCCCGTGGCTCGGGTGGACCATCCGCAGGCATTCCTGCGGGAGGTCCACCCGAGCTGCGGGACCAGTGAACCCTCCGCAGTCATGCCTGCGGGAGGTCAGCTGTCCCGCAGCTCCAGTGGACCTCCCGCAGGCATGACTGCGGAAGGTCCGCCGGAGCCGCCTGCCGCCCTGCCGGCAAAATGCCGCCCCACGCGCGCGCTTGGTGCGCTGGGGTCTAGAGCCGGCCCTGCCTCCGCCCATTGTTTACTTCTTCCTATCTTGAGGTGCACATCTAAGATTTGTTCTAGTATATGTTAGGGGACAAAGAAGACACCCTGTCATCCTTGACCTAGGAAGTAAACGGACAGCGAGTTTGCTTCACGAAAGAGGGATCTCAGCCAGGCTTGGTTGAAAACATTGGAAAGAACTTTGGGTGAGAGAAGATTCTTTAGCCAGGAAGATAATTTGTTAATTAAATTTAGTCTCTAGAAAGTATGTTATGATTTTGTTTTCTATGTAACCATTCTCCCCCTACCCTCTTTGGGAACAGTGAAATGTAAAAATGGAGAAAGAGCTGATTCAGCAACAGTGCAGAGTTTCACAGAGCAACTGTAACAGTAGTCATCTTGTGAGTATGGGACATACTTGTTTCACAAAGGCAGAGGCATTTTAGGCATTTGTGGTGTCATAGGATTAGCCCATCTGCTCTGGTTATCAAATGCACTTTTTATAGCCAGTGGTTATTCATATACAGGGCTCCTATTCCTTCAGGAATTGGAAACATCCATGCAAACTACTTCTGAAGATTACTGAGAATATTTTGAAAATCCACTGGCCCCTCTAAACTTAATGAGCCATTTTAAAATCAATCACACAACTTAGCTGCATTATCTCTAACCCATAAAGTCTCAAGAACTTGTTTTGTTTTGCAATTTAAGAGTGTGCTTAAGAGCTTACATTTGTCTGCTTAAGTGAATGTTACTGAACAAGATTATCCGAACCACAGTAATTAGCAGTGTAACTCACCTTTTCACATTGGTTTTCCTAGCACTAGTTAGGACCACTGTTGTTTACAGCTTAAGTAGATATATCTGTCTTTGCCTCTGGAATACAAAAATGTCAGATGAATCTAGTCTAACAAGATTAAAAACTAATAACTGATGGTAGTGAAAGGAGCCAGGAGGGGACAGCCATCTTCATTTGGATTTAGGAGGAACAGAGAGCTACCTCTGAATCCAAACAAACCTATAATGTCTTAACACTAAGCTTCCTGTTTAGAAACAAGAACAATTTAATTGCTTAAGAGACCTTCCTCCATTTTTCTCTCTCTACAGCTGGATAAGGGGGACTCAATGTTTGCATTTCCCCACTTTAATCAAGAACAAAAGCCCGTTAGGATATTAGGTAATAATTGGAGATATACCAGTCTCCTAGAACTGGAAGAGACCTTGAAAGGTCATTGAGTCCAGCCCCCTGCCTTCACTAGCAGGACCAATTTTTGCCCCAGATCCCCAAGTGGCCTCCTCAAGGATTGAACTCACAACCCTGGGTTTAGCAGGCCAATGCTCAAACCACTGAGCTATGCCTCCCCCCATTACTATGAGTATACTTGTGAGCTTAAAGAATGATGATTTTAATCTAACAATCATCAATTAAATGTTTTAGGGGGAGGGAGATGGTGTATGAGGTAGCATGAGTTATAGTAAGGCACAAGTTTCCACACTGCTTAAACTATTGGCAATAGTTTTACTAGAAATGAGCATGTGGGGAGACTGTTGGTTAAGCACGTTTCTAGAGAAAAGTATAGCATACCCCGAAGTCTGAAGTTTACTTACAAAATTTTAAGGTAGAAACTGATGCAGGAAATTGAAAACTGTCTATTTCAGAACAACATAAGTTTAGCTGTCACTTTTTTCTATTTCTCTTTCCTCATTCTTCATTGTCAAATACATGTGCATGAAAATCCAGTCTTTGTCTCTTAAGAACTCATCCACTTAAGAACCCATCCACGTTTATTGCCTTTGCTGTATGACAGCACAGTGGAGTCTTTGTTATGTTCTCAGTCAGGAACTGTGCTTAAAAAGTTCAGGTATGCATTCGATACCAATATGGCTTACCCAAGGACTGTTCTTCCACCATCTGTGGGAAAAAAAGCATCCCCGCCAAAATAAAAAAATAGAATAGCTATAATATCTAAAATTATTCAAAACTTTGACTTTGCACACAGATGTTTCTTTATTAACTACATAAAATACTGTTGTTGAATTCACTTGAATTCTGTACAGAACAAGGCTCAGTGAACAAAAGCCAGAAGATGGGAAGGGAAATTGGGACTGGCAGACGGTGGGGACAGGGAACATGGATGGGATGTTGTCCATAGGACCTATGCCTCATTTGTGGCAGAAGTTGGTTGGGGTGTAGTGGATGAGGCAGAAGATTACAGAAAGAGAAACACTGGTCTCCTGGTTAAGGCAGCTGAATTCTGCCCTTGAAAACTGGATTCTATCCCTTCCTCTTCCACAGAGTTTCTGTGTAATGCTGGGCAAGACACTTAAACCAAAGCTTTTCCCCTGTGGTCACTAACTATATTCCTAATTTTCTGTGTGCCTAACTTGGGACACTTCAGTCTGATATGCAGAAGTTCTGAGCAACTCACAGCTACAACCGAAATCAATGGGAGCGGTGCTTTGAACATATGAAGTGCTATATCATGCTAAGTACTCTGAAACTATTAAATTCTAGGTGTCTCAAACTGGGCACCATTAATTTTCGGATTCTTCTGACTGCCTTCTCTCTGTGCCTCAGTCCTCTATCTGTAAAATCAGGATAACGCCCTCTGAGACTGACATGGAGCTGCTATGTAATAATTTAAGAGTACTGAGATGTAATAAATTTATACATGATGTATCTGACCAGCGGGATGAAGTTGTTGTACAATGGGTTGTAAGATTTTCCTGTACAAATGTATTCATCTGGCTTAATAGAGGGCTCTTGGAAAAACAAGAAGGAAAACATCATAATAGCTACTGATAAGAAAATCTTCCAGCAGACATTGAGGGAGGGGGCAATTACAGGACAATGGTATACTTCCAGGCTCTAGCCTGAACTGACAGTTGTTTTGCCATGCTGGGAACAAGATCAAAAGGAAATAAACAGTTAAAAACCACTTCTAAGGAGGAGGGGCAGGGGCAGGTTAATTATCAGGAGCTGTCTAGAGGGACAGTCTGACTAGAGTTGCCAGCTTTCTATTTGCAGAAACCTGAATACCGTTGCCCCACCTCAGGCCCCATCCCACCCCTGCCCCTTCTCCAAAGCCCCACGCCATGCTCACTCTATCCCCTTTCCCTCCATCGCTCGCTATCCTCTACCCTCGCTCATTTTCACTGGGCTGGGGCAGGGGGTTGGGGTACAGGAGGGGGTGAGGACTCCGGGAGGAAGTGCAGGCTCTGGGGTGGGGCTGAGGGGCTTGGGGTAAGGGAGGGGGCTCAAGGCTGGGGGTGGGGCTGAGGGGTTCAGAGTGTGGGAGGGGGCTCCAGGGTGGGGATTAGGGTGTGGGCTCCAGGTGGTCCTCACCTCAGACAGCTCCCAGAAGCGGCAACATGTCCCTCTAGGTGACATGTTCCTAGCCAATGGAAGGTATAGAGCTGGCGCTCAGGGTGGGGACACATGCAGAGCTTCCCTGGCCGCCCCTGCACTAGGAGCTGGTGGGACATGTTGCTGCTTCCAGGAGCCACCTGAGGTGAGCACCACCTGGAACCTGTACCCCAAAACCCCTACCGTGCCCCAACCCCCTGCCCCAGCTCAGCCACCCAGAGCCTGCGCTCTGAACCCCTTCCTGCAACCCAGCCTGCCAGCCCCGCTGCGGCCAACCGGACTTTTAATGGCTCGGTTAGCGGTGCTGACCGGAGCCACCAGGGTCCCTTTTCAACCGGGCGTTCAAGTAAAAAAATGGATGCCTAGCATCCCTAAGTCTGACACAAAGGGTACATGTACACTGTAAAAAAAACCATAGCAACAAGTTTCAGAGCCTGGGTCAACTGACTCAGGCTTGTGGGCCTAAAAATTGCAGTGTAGATGTTTGGTCTAGGGCTGGAGCCTGGGCTTTGCGACCCATCCACCTCGTGGTGTCTCAGAACCTGGCTCTAGCCATCGCCCAAATGTTTACACTGCCATTTTTACCATCACACTAGTTAGCAGTTATCCTAGTAAACCTGAACTAATTAAAATTGTAGTATGATTCTTTGGACAGTGGTGCACCTATCTATTTGAACAAAGACGAAGTTTTAGGGAAGATATTTCAAGTAGACTTCTAAAATGAAATCAAATACAGATAGTTTGAGTGGACATCACTGGGAAAGAAGTGATTACTAATCATCCCCAAATTCCCTCATTAGAAAAGTGACAGTATTATTATCCAGTTGTGGGTGAGTGTGGGTTAGTTCATTATCTTAACAAGATTGCATCTGTAGTGGGAAAAATAGCTGCTGCACTTAATTTCTAATAGAACTGGTAGGCAAATAATATGAAGCTACTTAAGAAAAAATTAGTCTTACTTTATCTTCTCATTATGTTGCCATTAATCTCAAGATGTGGCCCTTTTTGACTAATATGTTTTGACTGGATATTATGAATCTTGCTGCAGTTTGGTAGTACTGTGATATTTTCTAGTTTGGCTGATGCTGTAGTATGTATGCTTGGCTAGAAAAGTACTGTTTGTTTGCCTGTAGACTTGTTAATTATCCTGTAAATGTAAAATATAATTAGTGACTTGTTGTTAGCAAAACTTAATAGCTTGAGAGTGAGAGATGTATATAATATTTTACTAAAGTAAAAACTGGCAGAGTTTGCATCTTAAAAATATATTACCTACAGCACTATTTCTTTTTAAAATGACTTACTTTGTGTAATTAGCTTGGTTAGACTAACCTTGTGCTTCTGAAAATAATTAGATACCACAGCCAGCTGCAGCTGGTTTGTTCCCAGCTTCACATCATAACATACATTTGATTAGAAAACATGTGACTAGTGAGGAACTCCTTTAAATCCCACTATTTCTGCACATCTGTGGTATTAGTACATTCTCTTGGCTAAAAGCTATGCCCTTTTTCTGTACCTGACTGTGGGCCAGATTCTGCCTCCTTCACTCATGTTGAGTAGTCCCTTTACCACATGAATATTTCTGTTGGTTTCAAGGGGACTAAACATAAGTGAAGGCCAGATTTCTGCCACCTTCTAAGACGGGTTCTCAAACTGGGGGTCATGACCCTTGAGAAGGTCGCAAGGTTATTACAGGGGGGTCGCAAGCTGTCAGCTTCCACCCTAAACCCTGCTTTGTCTCCAGCATTTATAATAGTGTTAAATATAAAAAATGTTTTTTTTAGTTTATAAGGGGGGTCGCACTCATAGGTTTGCTGTATGAAAGGGGTCACCAATACAAATGTTTGAGAACCACTGTTCTAAGAGCAGCTATTTGTTTTAAACCAAAACTAGCCCTCCTTATTGTGAACAGACCTGAGATTTTTATCTTTATAACTGTAATGTAATTTCATGCTGAATAATGAAACAGAAACTATAATAAACATGGTATGGATCCTAGACCATGCATACTCCACCCTGGATCGGCAAATCCTCAGACAGGGCAGGAAAGAGTCCCCAGAATGTGCTATCGCACTAATTGGCAGCACTTCCTAGAACAGGTCTCCCACCCCCACTCTGTGGACACAGTGAGCATCTCACTTGTCCTGGACTACCTCCTTGCTCTCAATACATCGGGCTTAGCTCTCAACTCTATCCGGGTACACTTGGCAGCACTTAGTGTCTTCCTTCCCACCGGTGGAGGGCACCTCTGTTTTTACAAACCCAATCACTGAGCTTCATGAAAGGCCTGCTCAACACTTTTTTCCACTGGTTGTGAAGCCAACACCTCCATGGAACTTTAACCTCATTGTCTCCGCCCTCACGAGACCACCCTTCGAACTCATGACAACATGCTCCATAGAATCATAGAACTGGAAGGGACCTCGAGAGGTCATCTAGTCCAGTCATCTGCACTCAAGGCAGGACTAAGTATTATCTAGACCCACTTCTCTGTGGAAGTGCCATTCCTGGTTGCTGTCACCTTGGCCAGATGAGTCAGTGAGCTCTCTGCCATGATGACAGACCCTCCTTACATGGTATTTCACAAGGACAAGGATTCCTTAAGACTACCCCCCAAATTCCTTCCTAAGGTGGTGTCCGAATTTCAACTCAATCCATCCATCCACTTACTGTGTTCCATCTGAAGCCACATGCCTCCCCTACTGACAGAGCCCTATACTCTCTCAACATTCACTGTGCCCTGATGTTCTACTTGTACAGGACTAGACCCTTTAGGAGGTCTCCAAGACTCTTCATCACCATTGCAGAGAGATCAAAGGGAAAAGCCATCTGTTCCCCAAGGATCTCTAAATGGGTCTCAGGGTGCATGCTGGCATAAACGCTCCAACCTACCCTCTCCCGGGGGTATGACAGCACCTTTTACAAAAGTGCAAGCTGCCTCCTCAGCCTCTCTAGCTGATGTCCCATGGCAGGACATCTGCAAGGCTGCGATGTGGCGCTCTATCCACGCGTTTATAGTGTACTACACCATAACACACACGGCAGCAGTGAACATGGACGTGGGCCATGCTGTATTAGATGGCTATGTCATTAGCATCCTCGCACCCACCTCTTCACTGATTATGACTCGTAGGTCCACCCACCTGTGGAATACACATAGGGACCATCACTCGAAGAAGAGGAGGCAACTCACCTGTAACTTGAGGTTCTTGGAGATGTATGGTCCTTCTCTGTGTTCCACTACCCACCTTCCTTCCTCGCTGCTTCAGACTCTATTCTGCAGTGGTAAGAGGGGAAACTGGAGTGGTGTCAACCCACACTGCCCCTTATATCCTCGGCCAGGAGCATGAGGAGATGCATTACACATGTGCAGGTCAACAGATACTGCTTGGAAACACCTCCGGACTCAGGCACAAGGTGCGCATGCGCACCCACATGTGGAATACAGATAGGGACCACTCATCTTGGAGAACCTCCAGTTACAGGTGAGTAACCTCCTCTTCTTCCACCAAGAACATTACATGTAAATAAAATCCAATCCTGTAGATAGACCAGTCATAATGTTTTGTGCACAAAACCAAACACACAACTTGAATTATAGGAGTTCGGTGGTTTAGAAATCTGAACTTTTCCATCTTCTCTCTAGCTCTTTAAAGTGGCTCCATTTTCTTCTATTTTCTGTAAATCTTGATGGTAGTTGTGGGTTGTGTGGGTTTTTGTTTTTATTTTACGCAGGACTTCATATAGCATTGAGGGGATTTTTTTTCAGGAAGTTACCATGTTTTTAAATAAGTCAACATAATGTTTTCAATTAGGCGTTAGACTGGGGTGCATATGTGCACCCATGCAGTTTTATTGTCTGTAAAATAATTGCTCCTGTATTGAAATTAGGTAGCTATTTGTATCAAGCACATTCCTTCTCTCTCTAAGGATGTTGGCTAAATATCAAAATGCTTCTTCAGTGAAATTGCTTCACACTGGGATAGATTTTATGATATCTGACAATAGCAGAAAGTAAAGTGTCAGACAGTATTTGTGATGCTTTTAAAAGTAATTGACTCTGGTTCTGCTTTTTTGTTAATTTTCAGCCTTTAAGATTTTTAAAGGTGCTATTACTGTTGGGTCATTCCCGTGCTAGTCACAGCCACTAAGCCTACACAGCCTTTAGTAGTTTATGTTGTCATATGTATTATAACTTCTGTGATTGCCTATCAATAGGCTAGGCTAGAATCTGATTCTAGATTGGACTGCCTTACCTCTTTAATACTGGTCGTTAGTTCTAGTCACTTTCAGAATGTGAGAAAGTTTGCATTTTGCATAGACTCGCTTCTCTTCACACACACACTGTATGAGCCATTATGGGTTTCTCATGTCTTGATGAGCGTCATAATTGAATTACCTTAAACATAAGTTGGGTTTAAGGAAAGGTGGAGTAGCAGCAACACTTCCTTGTGACTTTAGTTTCCTGTGCATAGGAATGGGGAAATTGCTGTTTGGAATGAAGAGAGAATAACTTTTTTGAACTTTGTTATAAAATCAACACATTCTTCCATGTGCCGGCTTAAGAACAAAGCAACTAATTTTTTGTTTCCTGGTGGCCTTTCTCCAGCACAGCAGAATAAATTGCTTTTGGACTCTAGCCACTGAATCAGGTTGTGAGTAAGCTACTCTTTTCACCCTCTGCAATTTTAGCAGCAGTCTCTTGGCCTTCCTTCATTGAGGAGAAAAATGCAGTACTTGGGGCAAAAGTCTGCAATGTTTCGGAGCCATGAAATATTAAACTGAATTTTCTTCTGCTCATCTTGGGCTATCTAGGTGAAGGTAATGATCCTATGGTCTTCTTGTCAATTTTCCAATATTGATAATTGCACAAATATCAGTCTTCTTGATAAAACAAGTTCTGATGTCTAAGACTATTAATGAGAGAGTGAATGAAGAATTTATATTGCTTTCTTACACAGTCAGTACACTGCTAACATTGAGCTAATAGTGGGGTAAAGTGCTTTGAATTACCTAACATAAAAACAAATGTAAGTCCTAGACACAGTCTCAACTGCAAAGGCTTCTCTTTTGTTTCTTCTGCATCAAGCTTTTGACTTGGGTGCTTGTTTTGAAGAGACTGGCCATTGCGGGATCCAACGTTTTAAAGCTTTTCTGTAGCTGTTCAGTAGATCAGTTATTTTACAGGGCCTATTGAGACAGTTAGCATTGCTGTAAAAGCACTTTGTGAAGACTCTGTTTTCTGAAAAAGACAGTTATTCTAATGAAAAATAGCTGCAAAAGAAAAAAAACTTCAGAAAGGAAGGGAGCTTGAAGTTCAGATTAGTTCTTAACTTTACTGCCTTAAAAAGACATCTCAGAAGGTATGTAAGTTGACTGTAAACTTATACCATGCCTGTCTGCTGTGGTCAGATTAAAAATATGAAGGAAAATTTTTGTGTTTTGGGGGGACAGAGACAGGTATACTTTTTTAAGGAGGTCATCATTGTAAAAATAAATTGTTTAATGTTATAGGAGTGATTATTTTATAATGTAAACTGCTTGTCCTTTATAAAAGAAAAAAGCAAAATAAAAATGAGACTTTATTTAAAAAAAAAAAAAGATAGCTGGCTGCACTTGTTCAAAAAGAATGGGGGCATTTTTCTTTAAGTTATGACTGTGACGGGTTTGGGGCCCTTGGTTGTCACCTGATGTGCTGGGGTGCCACAGAGTCATTCTGTTCTGCCAGCCTGGGTCCCCTTTACCTGGCCTTGCTGGGTTAGGCTCCCCAGCCTCTTCCAGCCAAGCACACAGGCAGGGCCACAACCACCAGCACAGAGAGACAGAGACCCATCTGCTCTGGAAGGATTCAGCCTTAGGAGCTCACCCCAACACTCTGGTGCCCACTCCCTTTAAGGGGTACAATCCCAAAGCTCAATGTGGAGGGAGATGTGCACAACGTCTTGCTTCCCCCCATTAGAAATTACATAAACTGGGTTACATTATAAACAAGCAGTAAGTTTATTAACTACAACAAGTGAATTTTAAGTGAATATAAGAGGTAACAGACAGAACAAAGCAGATTACTGACCAAATAAAACTAAATACACAAGCTAAGCTCAGCATACTTAAGAAACAGGTTACAAAATGTAATTTCTTACCCTAAATGTTATTTTAGGTAGGTTACAAAGTTTCTGTGGTTCAGAGTTCCTGTTATATTTCTTTTCAGACTGGACCCTTGTCTCAGTCTGGACTCCCCCTCCCTTCAGCTGGCTTTAGCAGTCATTTCTCTTGGGCACCCTAGCCATGGAGAGGAGTCGTCCCTTTTGGCTTCCTCTCCATCCTTAAATAGGATTTACATAAGGTGTGAATCCTTTGTTTCCCAGACTTAACTCCCCTTCCCTTCCAGTGGAAAGTTACAAGAAGTCTCAGGTAATGTTTAGTATCAGGTGACAAGACCATCTGACTCTATAGTGTCAAGCGTCCATGAGTCAGTGGCAGTATGGAGCATCCACAGGAAGGCCAAGCCTTTTCACAGTCCATTGTCCTCACTGATGGGTCATCAGCCCTGTCTGGCTTTTCTGTTGTTGTACCTGAAGTGTTAGCAGTGGGCATCACCCCAAAGTAGCATAATTGAAATACAGTTACAAAGTCAATATTCTTAACTTGAGATACAGAAATGATACAAGCATACAAATTGGATAATCATATTCAGTAAATTATAATCTTTCCAATATCAGAGGGGTAGCTGTGTTAGTCTGGATCTGTAAAAAGACCTAACCAGATCAGCCACAACATCACCGGTTCATTCACTTGCACGTCCACCAATGTAATATACGCCACCATGTGCCAGCAATGCCCCTCTGCTATGTACATCGGCCAAACTGGACAATCCTTATGTAAAAGGATAATGGACACAAGTCAGATATTAGGAATGGCAATATACAAAAACCTGTAGGAGAACACTTCAGTCTCCCTGGACACACAATAGGAGATTTAAAGGTCGCCATCCTGCAGCAAAACAACTTCAGGACCAGACTCCAAAGAGAAACTGCTGAGCTTCAGTTCATCTGCAAATTTGACACCATCAGCTCAGGATTAAACAAAGACTGTGAATGGCTAGCCAACTACAAAAGCAGTTTCTCCTCCCTTGGTTTTCACACCTCAACTGCTAGAAGAGGGCCTCATCCTCCCTGATTGAACTAACCTCATTATCTCTAGACTGATTCTTGCCTGAATATTTATACCTGCCTCTGGAAATTTCCACCACATGCGTCTGACGAAGTGGGTATTCACCCACGAAAGCTTATGCTCTAATACATCTGTTAGTCTATAAGGTGCCACAGGACTCCTTGTAACCTTTCCAATGATATCTTACAAGACCCATCTTGCATAAAGTATATCTGTTATATCATATTCATATCATAAGCATATTTTCAGAAAGAATATGGAGTGAAACGTCGCAATGACTTCATAAAAATGTTCAGCACATGAATGTGGTCTACAGGAGTTGCACACACATTGAACAAAAGAGATCCCATAACTTCTCAAAAGCATTCCAAGAGCGAACACTTCCCCCATGAGGAATTTACCTAGTGGACTGTAATTGCTTCAGAGGACTGTCTTTTTTAATTGCTACTGTTTTCTATTAAAGCTATGGCCTGCTTGCACTGGGGAAACTAACTACCTACTGAGTCTAATAACATTTTATGGGAGTTGTAGTGTTAGACAAGGCTCCAGAGACTAGAAACATTTTCACTGTGTGATTTTAAATTTGTTGTTTTAAAACAAGTCTAATCAAAACAGTAACTTAAAAAAAAAGTTTTGTCAGGCAGAGCCTTGTCTACATTCTAACTTTCCCCAGTTCTAATACCAAAGCTAGTGTTAGAGCCAAGGTGTAGGGAACTCTTTTTAACTTGGCTCCTTGTAGACAGGTGGAATAAAGAATTAATGAGTTAATCTTTCAGCTACTCCAACCTGGGTTCAGATTCTGGGTTTGATTACAAGTGAAATGGAATTTGGTCTCATCCTAATTCTCTGTTGGTGCAAATTGTAAAACTCCAGCTCAGCCAGTGGCTCCTTCCCCCCTTGGGAGTTTTAGACTGAGTGTTGGGCTGGATTTTTAGTTTTCCCTCTGAATCTGCTATGCTTATGGTTATTAACTGAGCCCCTGACATTATTTTAGTGCTGTTAGTAACTGAATAGTTCAATTTTGGCAGTGCTTAACCTTCTTTCCAAGATCCAGTGATTAGCTTTACACTGTATCTCATATAAGCTTGTTTGTTAAGTACTGTTACACCATATAACCTTATCAGTTAAAATCCAGACCCTTTGAGTAGGGTCAGGAGAGGGTGCTAATCCATTTCACTACATTAAGCCACTTGTATTTGGATAGCCAAGTGTCTAACTTACACTTTTCCTATGCAGGGTATTTGATAGTGGCTGATTATTTTCTGTTCTTGCTGGTTCATAAATCTAGTTTGATTAAAATCTGTGCAAGACCTAAACAGTTGTGAAATGTTAATTCAAAAACTATACAATGTATTATTTTAAAAATGGTGTCAGAATGGCTTGTAACCTGCTGTGCCTTTTGATAGAAAATCTAGGGCCACAGCTTCAAATGCTATTCTTCATACAGTTTAGTTTTGGACTCTAAACAAATGATTGCTGTTTAACAATTGGCATGCAACCCAGTTTTGAAGTACAGCCATATAGGGTCTGACAGAATTTGTGCTAAGGGGTTTTCAGAGTGAGGTCATGATAAACTTAAATGAAACTTGAGCTGCTGCTTTAAGTCACTAGCAAATATAATTAATCTCTCTAACAAATACACTCATACAGTGAAATGAATACTGTATTTATATTGCCTCTGGTTTGTGGAGAGGAATATTTAAAGAAGTAAACTGTAAGGATTTTTGGCTTGATTCTGTGCTTCTTAAAATAGCTAATTTAAACATAGGTTCTGGAGTTCTGCCAGCAGGTTGTCACAGTTCAGGTTATGTCTTAGCCCTGGTCTACACTGGTGAGGGAGGGGGGTTGACGCATAGTTGAAGTTGGCGTATCTTAGGTCAACTTACCTGGCCAGTCGACCACTGCCACTCCCCCATCGACTCCTCTTCCGTCTCTCGCGAGCTGGAGTCCCGGAGTCGATGGGGAGCACGATCGGGGCTTGATTTTATTGCGTCTACACTAGACATGATAAATCGACGCCCGATAGATTGATCACTACCCACCGATCCAGCAGGTAGTGAAGACCTGCCCTTAGTTTTCCCTATGACAGGGCTTTGACAGTATGTTGGTAAACACACAAACTGGTGTTTTTCTCTTTTTAAATAATGTAAAGTAACAAATACTCTCTCTAGAATGTCTGTACATTTTTTAAAGCATTTCTGCCAAAAAAAAAAGTTACACCTCTGATTAGCAATATAATCCCACAAAGTCCTGTATTTGAGTATTTAATGATGTGAGTCTCTTGCCTTTTTTCAGAACCCTTTCATAGTGGCCACACAGCACAGACACACCTGAAGCGTTTCAGTGTTAACAGGCTGTTGTGTAGAATGCTTTTGAAATCATTCTGTCTTCTAAAACTACTATTCAGCATAAGAGGAGGCATCTCTGCCCAGCAAAATGATGGGTTTACATAAACTGCTTCCGATTTCTAGGGCAATGGAATAGGAGACACAGACCACAAGCAGCACTGACTGCAAAAAGAAAACTCAGTTGGTAGAGTCAGTTACCTCCACCCTATTATCTTTCTCTTTCCCAAGAAATGTCTCCTTCCCAACTCCAGAAAGAGCCCTCTGTGGATCATAAATAGATCATGGGCTTGGGCAGGAGCAAAGCTTGGAGCTGGTTTCCTCACAGCCCCTCGCCTAACACCTCTAGTATCTTCTGCCTCTACCTCCTTCCTGCCTCTGTTTGGTTTGGAGGTAGTATCTGTCAGTTAACAGATAGATACAGCCAGTCTCTCCACTTGATGATCCACAGATGGGTTGCCAAATGAAGTCTGAGGGCATTTTCTGAGGACAGGGTGGCATTTCTTGGGTAGGGGGAAGGTGGTGTTGAGTTCCTTTGTTTCCCAGGAACATCGGTGTATGGAGGAAACAGCATGTTTACTTCAAAAGTAATTCAAGTCAGTGATTTTTAAATTGTATACATCTCTTTGGTGGTAGTAGAATGTGCATTCATTTTATTTAAGTTGGCAGCTCACTTTATTGAGGTCAGTGCATAAGAAATCAGGATATGTTCCCCCCCCCTCGTTCCTCTTCCCCTGCCCCAGAAAAAAAGACCCCAACAAACACTGACTTTTCCAGGTTCACCCGGGTACTAGTTAGGTCCCTTTTCTAATGGAGATGTGATGTAGTTAGTTTGTTTATTTCTCATTGTATTCTTCACAGCTATACATGTCTTGGTCTCTGGTGTGGAAGAGTAGATGGACTTCATACTCTTAGGTCAAACTTTAACCCCTCTGTCTTGAACCATGTGTTCAAAGTCACCATTTATAGCGTAATCCAAGATCATGGAGTCTTTATGATATGACAGGCTCAAGTGTTGCTTTGTGTTTGTGGTGAGCGTGGGTCTGAGGACAGGAGGGGGTAGAGTGCTGGCATTGTTTAAAAGTTGGCTTTAGCTCCCAAGGCTATTTGGTTCTTTGAATTTCTTAAGAAAATACTTTATTCCCTTTTTGGCTCAAGTACAATTTTCCTCCATTATGTCTCCCTTCTTCTATCAAGCCTTTGTGATGTGTTCTGTTTAGTGGAGCTTGCTTTTCCTATACTAGAGCTATCGCTTAAGGTCACTGCTGCACTGGAAAAGTTGGTTTCCCTTGTGGATGCAAGTAGAAAAGTAGAATTCTGTTTGGGATGTGATCTAGAACTCATTAGATCAAGTCCTGAATTGTTGGGTTTTTCCCAAATTTAGTGTGAGGGCCTAGTGTGTCTAGCTGTTTGGGTATAGCAAAAAGATGCTCACCTAAGACCAAAGCTTGGACTTCATGTGACACAGATGTAGTGTGTGTGTGGGGGTGGAGTTGGGATCACAGTTTGTTCTGCAGCTCACTTAAACAGATATTTGCATGATGTTAATACTGTTCATGTGCACTTGTATCACATTAGCATCTAGAGGCCCTGTCAAGGCTGAATCCCCACTCTGGCACTTCAAGTACAGAAGTGGGGCCCGCAAGGATTTAAAAAATCAATTCTGGCCACTCCAGGCTTGTATTACACTCCCAAGGTTTGAGCTTTTCTCTGACCTTGACTTGGTAAATGCTGCCACCACCCAAATGCAAAATCCCCTTTGAACCCAGGAAGGAGCTACCTTGGGAATTCCTCCCCGTGGGGTGCCCTCAAGCCATTCCAGCCCCCTCCGGGGAAGAGCTGAGAAAGAAAACAAAGGAAATTAGCTGTTGCCACCAGCTAATCAAACAACATGCACAAACCTCTTAGGACACCAAAAATCCAATTCTGTTCTTAAAAAAGGTAAATTTTATTAAAAACAAAAAGAAAGAAAATACATCTGGAACTTAGGCTTTTACTAGATTTTAAAGGAGCAATTCCAAAAATTAAGCACCCAAAATAGCTTTTGTGGGGGTTCAGCTTAAAGGTTACAAGCAAACAAAAGCATCTGGGGTTAGCACAGAGGTGATCCACAAGCCAAAATAAAGAAATAAACCTGATCGTGTCTATCTAAACATTCCGGGTCCCAATGATTCCTTCGAGATACCTGGTTCAAACCTTACACAGCATTCCTGGCTCTAGCATTGCTGCTCCGTGTCACTGCAGCCCATTGAGAACAACGGAGAGACAATTTTTTCCCATTTTAAAAAGTTTTAGCCTTCCCATTGGCTGTTTTGGTCAGGTGTCCACTCCCTTTTCTTTACCTGGGGACTTTTTAACTCTTAACAGGTAAAGCAAGCAGCCACCAAGAGGGACTTTATAGCTAATTGGCTGGCTGGGTGCCCATAAAAGGGAGCTCCCCTCCTTCATTTATCACAGGTCCCAACTGAGATTGGGCTCCTATTATACTATGGACTATACGTGCATGTAGTATGTGTCAGTCCCGGCCCTGAAGACCTTACGATCTAAGTAGGCAGGACAGAGGGTGAAAAAAAGGAAGTGTTATTTTCCCCGTTTGGTAGATGGGGGAACTGAAGCACGGAGAGGTGGTGACTTGTGAAAGGTCATGCAGGAAGTCTGTGCGAGAGCTGGGAACTGAACCCAGTTCTCCAGTATCTTAATCACAGCGCAGCTGTTCTCCCTGATGGAAACAAATGCACACACGTCCCACCCTCTCCTGCCTGCTACTACTGCTTAGAAACTTGTATTTGAGACTCAAAGGAGCTCTTATACCTAGTTTGAAGGTTTGTTACCAAATTCAATGGAAATTCTGGGAACCAGAGATGTGTGCTTATTTCATAGACTACTGAAAATATTTCTTGAATTTCATAGCAAATTAACAGCTTGGCCCTGGACTGAGAGGCTGGTGTTGTGGATCTGAAGAAATTATACATAGGCTCCCTAGAATTGCACTGAATATTGTTTTTATCACTATTCATAATTGTCATCAAGAGGAGAAAACAACAAATATGAGGCACAGGAATGGAAACAGGCCCAGAACACTGAGCAGCAAAACACATTTTCTCAGTTGAACTGGGAGGATGATGACATGGCCTGCGGCTGTTAATGAGAACATCATTCCAGTGTTCTGGCTTGCAGTTAGTGACAGTATGACGCCACACCTCGTATAGTTCCCGTGTTTTAGTCAAAATACATTTATACAAAAATACTGTAAAACTAAACCCACTCAGCATAGTGGCCTTGTCTAGCACTGGGTGAAGAAGAGCTTATGGCCTCTGCCAGGATGGCTTGACGTGGTTGTGTTTCACTTCTGTGCTCATGACACATACTGTGAGTAGGACAGACCATTGGAAGCAATCACTGGAACTAACTACTGAAGCAACTATTTGCAAAATCTGCATTAGCAAATGAAAACATAAATAAATCTGTTTCAGTGATGTATGCTGGGTTAAATGCATCATATGCATATATATCAGTTGTATCTGTGTAATACGTGAAATGTATTGTGAGGTATGCATCTGCTACTATTTGTACACTTGTAATGCACCTGCTCCTAGGAGCTGTGCCAGGATTTACAGGACAGGTGCTCAGGTCACAGACAAAGCAACAGTTGAGGGTAGTACTCTTATCTATTTGGGGATTAACTGAACTGGTCTGTCCTCTCACTGGCCAGCGAGAACTGTTGCAGGAACAAATGGAGTGAGACCTGCTTAGCTGCAACACCTAATCTGCAATAGTTTTCCCCTCCAGTTAGTGTAGCTAAAGCAATAGAGGATGAATGAGTTCCTTGCCAGCACTCCCAGTCTCAGAAAGAATGTTTTTACATAGTATCACCCACATAGTCATTGCACAGAAGAGTTTACTGGCTTCTGGATCAACCCCCATAATCCATGTGAACAGCATGGTACTTAATTGCTGCCATTGTTAATTTACTGTACATGCTATGTTGGATGCATACAAGGTTTCCAAACTGTGGTGGATATTTATTTCCTTATAAGTCAGTGGAATTGTACTGATGTAACTGAAAATGGACTTGTACTGAATCAAAGTTTAATTAGCAGAGGACCCTTTCTGTAAGGTAAAGCAGGATTCTCAGCTTGGGGGGTTGTGACCCAAAATTGCATCAAAGGGTTGCGCGGCTGGCCGGACTCAGTTCCTTGCTCTGGGCATTGTGACCTGGTGCATGGGGTCACAGCACTGCTCCAGGTTTGGCCTAGCTGCTGCTCTATTATGATGATTTGGTGTGTGTGTGTGGGGGAGCGTCTGGGCCAAATTTCAGTGAGTAGTATTGCGACCCCAGAGGTTGTAGTACCCAGAGCAGGGAGCCAAGCCGAGCTAGCCCCATGGGACAGGAGCCAGGAGAGGGGTAGTGGTCATGTTTTCCAGTAAGTACTGGCCCCTGATATATCCCCCGCTCTGCAGCCGAGCAGTGCCTGGGGGTGGGGGGGAGCAGCATCACGTCTCGGGGCATCTCGGGAAGTCTCTGGGTTGTGACAGGCAATCAGGGTTTACAGATGGGTCAGTTGAGAACCCCTGAGGTAAAGAATACAGGAGGCAAGGAGAGGATTGTGGGAAGCTGAAGAAAATGTTTAACAGTTCTCGCAAAATCCTTCTTTTCCTTGATTTTAGCCTGGGCACACTGGCCAAAAGAAGATTACTTCTGCCACTATTGCTTTGTCTAGCCAAGCTTTGGATCAGAGACCATGATAAAGATTAATTACATACTGCAGGTGATTTGGCTCTGTGGGTATTGGGAAGAAATGACATGGCATCTTGCCAGCAAATTTTGGGTGTTGGATGTTTGAATTAAACTAAAGATCAAAATCCATGGGTGCCACAGATATTCAAGAGTTGACAGATGTGTTAACATTTAGCTGGAGATACCTAATCAGAATGACTGACTCCTTGATGACAGCAGCAAAGAGTCCTGTGGCACCTTACAGACTAACAGACGTATTGGAGCATGAGCCCGATGAAGTGGGTATTCACCCACGAAAGCTCATGCTCCAATACGTCTGTTAGTCTGTAAGGTGCCACAGGACTCTGTTGCTTTTACAGATCCAGACTAACACGGCTACCCCTCTGATCCTCGATGACAGCAGACTTGATTGCACTAGCATTCCTTACAACTTTCATGTGGTATTTCTTCATTTGTTGCCTCTCAGTTGCAGTTGGGCAGGATTTCCCCCCTCTCTTCAGGCCGTGTAATTGTTGTATAACCTTTGCTGATTAGACAATTTGTGATGTTAAATTGCTTGCGAAGGAATTTTTTTGTTGGTTTGAAGTGCATCCCTCAGTGCACAAATAGTTGCAGTGTTGGAGCTCTGGTTATGTAATTTGTTATCATTTGAATCTAATGCTTTTTGTGCTTCTAGTTCCCAGACTTGGGTTTCCTGGGATAATGGACTTGAAGTGGAGGCATAACTTTTTTTTTGGCTGAAAATAAAATATTTTCCACAGTTTCATCACCTTCCTTACTGTTAACTGACCTGAAACTAACATAAGGTGCAGAACATTGATTGAAGTAAATTGGGAGTCTTTCTGCTGAATTTAAGAGGAGTTGGATCAGGCCCATAGAGACCTCAGAGTTCAGATCCTTATTGCTTTGCTGCTTGTTTTCTCCCCCACAGCCCTTTTTTTGTATATAATTTGCAGTTTGGAGTTAATCTGCATACTGTTTAGATGCTCCGTTAACAGTTCAGATGTACATGGTGGCAAAATCAATGATTGCTTTATGTTTCTCACTGCCATGTAATAATGCATCTTATGCCTTTCCCTAAGAAAGGCCCTGCATACTCTCCAGCAAGCTGGACTAAAATCTGCGGTAAGGCTCCCTGGTTTTCTGTGGCATTTTGGTGAAAGAAACTGGAATTTCTGAGGCATGTTCAAAATAGAGGGTCTTACTGAATTAAATATGAGTGAGTAATTTCATATGAAAATAGCAATGAATATTATAGTGATTAAAGTCTTGTTCTTCCCTAAATAAAACACACTATCTAAAATGGCTTTATGGGCTTTCCTATTCATTGTCTCATTGATTTCTATACCAAATTTGCTCAGATTGCAGATAGATATTTTTTTTCCCCAGCTGTCAGCCCTGCAGACTTACCCTTTGCTGATAAAGGCAGGTTGGGTTCTTTTCGTTATCTCCACTAATAGCATTTCTGCAGGCCAAATTATGCCCTCCATGATCTATGTAGCCCTGCCAAGGAAACAGGAAGCTGGTTTTGGAACCAGATAAATGGGTTGAGGCTTTTGACACTGGGAAAGGGCGGATTAATCTTTTCTTTCCCTCCTGTTCCCTGTTGTTTTCTCCTCTGGACAGTAGTTGTGGATGGTGATGCAGCAATCCTTGACAGTGGTCAACTCCCTCCTTCCCCATCCATGACTGCATGCAGCAAAAATGGGCAAACACATCAGCTAGAAGTATCTGCTAAACAATCAGCAGTAAAATAATTACACATTTTGATTTTCAAATGGCATTATTAGCGTTCAGAATTTCCACTATTGAGATGAATGAGGAGTTCACACCTCTCAAAGCTAATGTTTCAGGCTGTCTACCCCTCAGGAATATGGGTCTGAATCAGTGCCAGTTTGGAAGAACATGTTCACAACTATAAGGGCTAGAAACTTTTAAAATTTAAGTTTAGATTCTTGAGCACAGT
Source organism: Mauremys mutica (assembly GCF_020497125.1). Classification (NCBI taxonomy): domain Eukaryota; kingdom Metazoa; phylum Chordata; order Testudines; family Geoemydidae; genus Mauremys; species Mauremys mutica. The sequence goes on from NC_059072.1 coordinate 63,148,594, forward strand.
TCTGTGGCAGGTGCTTGCTCCATAAATTCTGTGGCCAAATAATTGCAGAATACACCGTTCCCTACTCATAACATATCTTTTGTAATGGGATGAAAATTGAGGGTGCAGTAGTTGCCTCAAACATTTTTTTAAAATTTAAAACAAAAAACATAATGTTTAGGATGCTGGTGTTTTCAGATTCTTATTATTTGCTGCACATGTAATATCGCTACAATCTTTTATATTTAATAATTTCTAAACATTAAAATTGCTCCAACAAATTTGTTCTTATTTTAAAGAAAAAATTACTGTTTTTTTATTTTATTTTATTTTTTTAGCACAAAGGGAACACTTCGCAAAACTATAGAAGTCCCTAAAGTAGTAAGGGAATAAAAAGCATTATATTCAAGTGCTAAGTATTACTGTACTTACTGCTCTCTAGGAACAGGCTACAGGAGGGGAAAAAATAAAAGGATGATAAATATTTTTAATTTCTCTAGTGGCGGGGGGGGGTCTTGATTCTGAAAACTTCCAGGTGGTTTGGTCCTGCTTGTAGTGGAGATGATCACTGTGCCACAATATTGTAACTTCATGATAAAAATGCTGTAATTAAGGAACTAATAGCATTCTTATCATAAAAGCTGTAAAGTTCATATCTAAGGTGGGTGGTACCCTTATTTTACAAATGGTGAAACTGAGGCAGAAATTGTCTTATCGAAGACCCCAAAGGAAGTTTGTATTTGAGCCAGGATTCGAGTTTGGGAGTTCTTTGTTTCCAATCCTTTGCTCAGACCACATCTTTTTTAGCTGTAGGGAGGATGGCGGAGTCATGTGTCTTTGTTCATGTATATAGTAAAAAATCAAAGAATCTAAAACTCTCAGCTTTGTATAGGCTTTCTGGCAAGCAAAAATGTATAGCTCTGCATCAGATACAGTGTTGTCACAAAAAGAACAGGAGTACTTGTGGCTCCTTAGAGACTAACAAATTTATTTGAGCATAAGCTTTCGTGGGCTACAGCCCACTTCATCAGATGCATGCAGTGGAAAATACAGTAGGAAGATTATATCTATATCTATATATAGATATATACAAACATACACACAAAGAACATGAAACAATGGGTGTTACCATACGAGAGTGATCAGTTAAGGTGAGCTATTACCAGCAGGAAAGAAAAAAAACTTTGTAGTGGTAATCAAAATGGTCCATTTGCAGCCGTTGACAAGAAGGTGTGAGGAACGGGGGTTGGGGAGGGAATAAACATGGGGAAATAGTTTTACTTTGTGTGATGACCCATCCACTCCCAGTCTTTATTCAAGCCTAATTTAATGGTGTCCAGTTTGCAAATTAATTCCAAGTCAGCAGTCTCTTGTTGGAGTCTGTTTTTGAAGTTTTTTTGTTGTAATATTGCGACTTTTAGGTGTGTAACCGAGTGACCAGGGAGGAGATGTCACAGGGTTCAGTTCTGGCAAATTGAAATGCCTGCCAGCTGTGCTGGGAAGTCTCAAAGAGATTATGTTATAGGAGTGGGTTTTGAGGTCAGGAAAATCCATTTCTTAGGCCAAACTCCTCCAGGGTCCATTTGGATGGGTAGTCTAAAATACTGACCCTTGACCATTGTGCACGTGGTGCATGACTACTCCTGTGTTCAGAGGTACCCAGATGTTTCCAAGCCAATGTATTCTTCTCCTAAGAGAGGTCTTAAATCATTAAAGTTGAGAGCTGAATCAGTTTCATACTATATATGGTGTTCATGCAAGTGATAGAAATCTGAGTGTATTTATAACACTGGTTTGCTGCAGTAATGTGGATTGGGAACAAATGCTTTTTTGGATAATAGCCAATGCTTAGGATTGGTTTTACAGTGGCATGTAAAATCAGTATATCACTTGTAAAGACAACAGTTGAAAAACTGATAGGGGGTTCTTAAAAAAACAACAAAAACCTTGAATTTGGAGAAGCAATATATGCCTAGATGCGTACTTGTGATGTATCATATAAGCAGGAAGATAGACTATTATAAGTTGATGAATGCTGAGATGCCCATATTCCAATACTTATACAGTCTTGATTTTACTTATTTATCAGGTACTGGATTTCTTATATATTTTTCTGCTTTGTGCAGAGATCATTTCTTTTAATTACATATGCCTTAAATGTAATACTGTACTGATTGGAAAATATTACATAGCATTGAAATGAAAAAAATTAATCATGAAATGAGTTGAGCTGCTTTGCATACTGATAATAAATATTTGAACAAAAATAGTTGGCAAAAAATGACACGTGTTTTTGGGTGTGCCAGTTTAACTGTTTATGATCAGCACAGCAGCTTTTTTGACATACCTCATTTGCTAGATCTTTGTATTACTATATGGATAACTGTTGTATATGGAGCCTGTATAAGGTAATGATTGGATTGCACTGTTTGCTCATAGCCTAGAATGTAAATGGACTGTTGTTTTTTTCTGCATTTTCTAAGATTGTCAATGTTTGTTTTGTTCTAGGATGTTCAGAAAGAGAGAGAAACCCACACGTATCTCAGTAAAGAAGAAGTTAAAGAGAAGATTCAAAACTATAATTCATCCGTTACTGACAAATTAAAGATGACCTTGGTAAGATTCACATAGAACTGCTGTAGTTTATAATTGAATAGCTGAATGTAACTCCATATAATGCATTATTTGTCACTTTGTCTTTAGCATTTTTCATATGCAACTATGGCTTAATGACTTTGTAGTGTACTACAGGAAAAGGACCATTTCTTAGCCCTGAAATGTATTTAAGCCACTTTCAGCCCTCATTTGTTTGGGGTTAAGGGGATAAGGGTAGAAACCACAAACCTGTACATGGTGTTGTGAAAAGTTAACATGTTTAAAATACTCTCAACTGTCAATAAATAAATGGATTCCTTCCACTTCTCAGTTATATCAGTACAGCCAGCACAGGGAGAATATGGCTGTTTATTTTTATCAGACTGTCTATAAGTATGTCTCTTATAAAACTACGTTACCATGGCACCCAAATATGTTGAATCAAGCAAAAATAACTCTTTTAGTTATGACACTTTTTACATTAATTTCAGAAAGTTGGATTTCTGGGGATGGTTTTAAGAAGTAGATTTTCAGTGTGATAAGAATATAAATAAATTTTTTACATAATAAAGAAGTTAAGATGCACACTGATTCTTGACTTCTAAATCTTCTATGATTAAGTTTATTAATAAAATCCATATTTACCTGGCTAAAATGTTATAACTCAATCTATATATAAATTGTCAGATCCTTTTATGTTCCATTAGATGTATTGTACATCCAAACTTAGAAGTTCTGTTACATTCTAAATTACTTTATATATGCAACCCTTATCTACTAAACTGATTTTTGTTATATATTTTCATATGGTTTGGAATTAATACTTGTAAAATCACGTTGCCAAAAGCCCTGTAATGCAGTAACATTTGACTAATTACTTGTTTTCAGAACTAATTACAATAAGAAACTTTCTATGTTGGTTAGGTTAGCATAAGCGTTTAGCCTGAGATATTCAAAGGGATAAGTCTATTAGGCCCCCCATTCCCATTGAATTGCAATAGGATTTGGGCAGCTAACCCCCTTTGACAATCACAGCTTTAAGCATTGCACAACTGTGTGTGACCTTGTGTTATGTATGTATGCAAAGTTATTGTAGAGTGTGCTTTTAATATAAAGTGTATGCAAATATATCTGCACATATATAATATTACAAACAGAAACTCTGTTAAAAACATTATTCCGGTTGCAAAGTCTAGTGCCCAGAAGCAAGGAAATACCAGAATTTCAGCTCTCTTGTGCATACGCATTATGCAGTCTTTAATGAGCAGGTATTCAATATTTTGTTGTCTCATTTTTCAGTGTTTGGCCCCCAAGCCTTATTTACTGCACATTATATTCAGAGCAGGGTTTGAATAGAATTATTAATTTCCTCATTGGCTTTTCTGTGGCACTTATCATTATAGTATCTGTTTCACTAATATTAATGAAGGTATTTTTCACAACTCCCCCGTGAGGTGAGGGACTAGTATTATCTCCATTTTATAGATGCGGAACTGAAGCACAGAGAGATCACAAGTACCTACTAATTTTGGATGCCCCATTTGAGACACCTTGAAATCGACTTTTCAGAATACTTAGTTAGCATTATATAGCACTTCACATATTCAAAGCACAGCCCCCACTGGCTTCCATTACAGCTGTGAGAGCTTAGCACTTCAGCAAATCAGACCCCAGGGTCTCAAGTCAGACCCCTAGAAAATGAAGAACACACAATTAGTGACCACCTGTGTGAAGTTTTTTTGGCTTGCATGACATGGCTAGCGTCCCATAGGAACTCTGCAGCAGAAGCAGGAATAGAATCCAGTGCACCAGAGAAGCATTCAACTACCTTAACCCTTGCTTCATTTACTACACACCTTCCAGTTTCTGCAACAAATGAGGTAGGGGACTTTTAGACAACAGCTTCCTTTATCACACAGCCTGGACTTATTCCCACAGCCAGTCCGTCAGGGGTCCTGTGGAAAAAACAGGATATGATCAGGTAATTAAAGACTGTAACATAATGCACATGCACAAGGGGGCCAAATTAAGGATGTACAGCAACTTGTGGCATTTCCTATTGTTGAGTGCTTGACTTTGCTACCTTAATAATGCTCTTTTAACTCTGTGTGTGTGTGTGTGTGTGTGTGTGTGTGTGTGTGTTTTCCTAGTTTTTTTTTTTTTAAAAGTAAATGGAAAAAACAAATTCCACCATGTTGACATGGGTCATTAGCAGGGTTGGAACCTACAGACAGACACACACACTCACCCACCTGCTACTTGAGCTAATGTAGTAACTGCTAGCAGTAGTAGGATGTCATCCTTTGTGGACCAGCATGCAGAGCAGGGGGGAAGGGAGAACAGATGGATGCGCTTTCCCAGTGAGTTTGGCAAAGTTATAAGCAAGTGAAAACAGGGTCTTGTAATGGGAAATGTTGGGCAACCTTAATATTAGGAATTGCTACCAACTCTGCCTATTTTAAATTAAAAAAAGTGTATGAATGTGTTTGGGGGGGGAGTTTGTGACTATACTAGTTTGACAATCTCAAAATGTATTCTCTCTAGTTTAAATTTTGTTTCATGTGAAAGTATACCATAGAACAAGTGAAATAGGTGGAAGAGGGATAGGTAAAAAGGAGATGCTTTGGTTTTATTCTTCTTTCATATGGAGCCTTTCAGTGGCACTTTTCTCAAACCTGTTAATTTTTTTCCTTTGTGCTTTTAAAAAAAAGTTTATATTTAAAATTTAAGGAAACCATTGAACAAGTTTTCATTTGTAAAATGTTGTAAGTTTTCTAACATCTGTGTTATAAATTGTAAAGGTTAATTTGAGGTCACAGTTTGAATGACAAGATCTCACATGCTTCCTGACTAATATGAATAATACATTTATAATATAAAATAACAAGCCAGTATCTTGCAATCTTATCTCAATTTTTTTCCCCAACTAACCACAGTGTGAGCTCAAAAGATGGATTAATTGTTTGTATGCAGTAGTGGGATCTCCCCTTTGTAACCTGCTAAAGCAGAGCTCTGGCAGCTTGTTGGGAATACCAGTTCTCTCTCTCTCTGCAGTTGTTTCCACCATCAGTTGGTAGCCTGGTGAGCTGGCTGCTTAATTTTTCTACCAAGACTGAAAATTTACCATTAGCTTTCATAGGATTATTTGCTTGATGCCTATCTAGATCTCTTAGAATTCAACTGTAATTCCAAAAACTAAAGTGAATTTTGTGGCAGCCATGGAGGAATAGGTGAATGTGTCTGTGTAAAACACTGACTCTTACAAAAAATATTTGCCTCATGTATCATGATAACACATTTTAAAGAGTCCATTGCAATCTGTACTTTATTGCTATTGATGCTGTCATAATAAATAGGCCACTATTAATTTTATAAAATATTGTGCTTGTCTTCCTGCTGCAGAACTCAAATGGGACTTACACTGGCTTCATCAAAGTTCAGATGGAACTATACAGACCTATTACTGTACAGACTTCTGTGAATCCAGGAGAACATGCTCACAATAACAATGAGACTTCATTTTACTTGCCTCCAGGCTACATGAATAAGCTTCATATAAGCAGCATTAACACTGTTCGTGAAGTTATTGAGGCCTTGCTCAAAAAATTTTTAGTGTTTGACAACCCTGCCAAGTTTGCACTTTATAAACGCTGTCACAAGGAAGATCAAGGTATAATTTAGATTTGTTGTCTTCTGATGTTGGAATGGGCAAAGGGTTGGGAGGTGTACTATAGCTGGGTTTGAGATAAGCAGGATGGGAGAGGGCAGATACGGGAGAGGTGACGATAACTCTCTCATTTCCATAAATTCAGGTTACAGGTTCTTATTTTGTGTGTGTGTGTGTGGTGGGGGAATGTCTTTTCTGGTTGTGGGAGCAGATTGGCTATTTTTCAGGTGTTTGGAGAGTAGGATGAGAAAGCATTATTATCTGAGGAGTGAGGCCCTGGGGTTTGTTCCTTTGTAGAGCCATCTTGGTTTAGGCAATGGATGGTAAGATGTTTTGGGTATAAGGGGATAAGAATATATAAAGGGGAAAGTATTTGTTGTTTTATAATTATACTTACAGGGAATGAGAATTTGCTGGAATGGGTAATAGTATGATGGGAGTGTAAGTCTCTTGGGGAGGTGATGTGTGGGAATAGGACTTTGCAGTTTGTCTATGGTCCCTCATAGAAGGGAGTGGGGAACCACTCTGAGGCGGCTTCACTCCTATCTAGGAGGATCCAGAGAGTGATTTTGGGTGACCACTAGTCTCCTCGAAGATGCTTTTCATTGCGAACGTGAGGTTGCTAGGGTGGGTAGTAGAGACATGAGTTATGGTGGCTGCAATGTACAGGCAGTTGTAGATTTCCATAATGGTGGATCCTGGTGGTGCAGTGGAATGGACTGACTGAATATCTGCTAGAAATTGGGACTTGGAGGAGATGTACTTGGTAGCTGGCTGAGATTTGTGATGAGACTGAGATAATGTTTAATAAATTGGAGGAAGCAAGCAGAAGAATTGGATAGTTATATGAACTTATTCTTTTAAAATACTGTTTTAGCTGAATAGCTAATGCTGCAAAAATGAATAGACCTCTGTATACTGTCACCTACAGTCTACAGTGTGGCTCAGTGTTAAGATAGAAAATATTAATGTCTTATGTTTTTTGACTTATGCTTAGTGATATTGGAAAATAGTTAGCAGTAGAGTTTCAAAGGTAACATTCCCCTGGAATGTAACAGGTGTTTTTTCAGTCTGTTAATGTGCTTGATGTGATTCTCTCCTGGGTTAGTTAACCTGTACACAGAGGAATCTCTCCTTGCACTAAGTGCTGGTAAAAGCTAGGAGTGCATGTACATCAGGAAGTGCCAAATGAAAAGCAAAAATAGATACTCAAGGGGCATTTTCATTTTGTCAGCTTCTTGCTCTCACACTTGGAATCCAGCTGCTTGAACTGACAATGACAGTAGCCAGCTGAAATATGACACTTCTTGCCAGCAGTCATTCCATCTAAACAGGCAGTGTTGTCTTGTAGACAGTGTGCATGTCTGAGAGTGTATGTGGAACCTTCACTGAAGCCTTTTCTTTAGAAGTTCTAATGGCGGTGGCCAGTCATAGCAAGAACTGGACCAAAAATACAAAATGCCAGAAGCTCCAATCCTATAGCTTTCAAGTAGGGCCCCCATATCATACAGACATGGAAGTGGAGGGAAGGCTCTTGCTTCCCTTTACAAGATTTAAGCCCTGTGTTTGTCCTCCTGTCACTTAAGGATCCTTGGGATGGGTGGGGGTGGGAAATATCTGTAGCCACATTGTGCCCTTGGGCACCCTGCGTAGAATGGTGATGCGGAAGGAACTCTGCAAATTACCAGCTAATTTTCCAGGTTTAAAACTTTTGTTTCTGTTCTTCTTATGTGCCATTATGCTGCTGGGTTTTTTTTCTGTTTTCTTGTTTCTTTTGAATATGCATTAAAATAAATATTAACGTTGGCTAAGAGCCAGGTCATTCAGTTTTGAGTGTCAGTTATTGCACTCTATTATGCACAATACATTCTGCTCAGTCTTCCCAGCAACGGCTGTTTGTACAAAAATCTCCCCAGCAGTGCAAAGGTTTTGTAGCTACAAGTGTATATTTTGGGGTGGAGAGTGGAGTGTTTGTTTTTTAAAGATTTTGCTCCATAGCACACTTTCTATTAATAGTCGAAACCTTTTATTTGTAAAACTGAATAATAATTGTAACTTTCCCTTCTGCAGTTTATACATGCAAGCTCTCAGACAGAGAACATCCCCTCTATCTGCGTTTGGTAGCAGGTCCCAGCACAGAAACACTCAGTTTTGTTCTGCGTGAGCATGAAACTGGAGAGGTTATGGTAAGTTACATCTGTGTCTTTTTTGTTTAGCTTCACTGATCTGTTAAATACACTCATTCTCTCTCTCCGAAGTGTCTTTTCATGATGATCCATTTTAGTGTCTATATAACTATACACAAAATTGTGAAATACTGACCAAAAGTAGCTATGCAGGTTATTTCAAGCATGGAATATTAAAGCAGTGAGTACTGCAGTGTAGCTAGAAAAGAGTGTTCGTTTTAGACCCCTCCCTACCCCCCCTTTCACATGGGATACACCTTTCTGAACAATTCACCTTGGGCTGAATTTTTCTATTCTTGGGCTCTGTTCAAGGCTGAATACATACTTTTGGAGTGAGTACGGGGTAAAGATGAGCAACATCTCTTCATGTTTTGAGTTCCGCAATGGTGAGAAAAACTTCCCTTTTTGAAAACAAACACTCCCGCGTCCCCAATACTAAAAAGTTACTAAAATTTGAAATTAAATAGTCCTCAAAGTACAGTACATCCACAACCAAGTTTTAAAATAACTGGTTGGATAATAAAATTATATAATTATGATAACTGAGTATTGAAGTTAGTGTGTAAATCATTTGTGAGCATACGGGGTATCTCACATTTATAGCAGCGTTTAATCAAAAACCCCACCCTCTTTGTGACATCACAATGTACATTTTCCCTGCCTCACCTGGCCAGGGGGTTGGCTGGTGCTGTTAGGCAGCTACTGGAATGGTTTGCATCACTCTGATTTGTAAATATTTCATTGAAACAAAATTTCCTCCACCCTCACCCCCAAAGCATATCCCACTGGGAATCAACAATTGGAAATGCTTAGGAACTAGGGACGAGTGTATCTCTAACCATAGTTAACCAAACATCAGCAGCAACTGCAAAGGTTGGAATTCTGCCCTCCCAATCCTTTTACCTCAGTCAGATGTGAAGTTCAAAGCCTACTTAGGACCATGTCAATACTAATATTATTAAGCATCAGAACATTTAAAAAAAGAGTTTTTGCATTTCATTTTCTTCTATGTCAGTGCAATGTTTTGAAAGTTCCAAGTTGTAATTTAAATTGTCAGTAAGCATGAAATGTAATGTAAATACAGCAACATTAACTGCTACTCTGCACATTCTGTATAGTTTATAGTATATTGCCATTTGTCAAAATGTATGCTACAAGAAAAACAGGGATAGAAATGTATACATATGTGTAACATGGCCAAGTTGATGTTTCTGTAGGAAACTTTATATTTCCTTTTTATTTTAACTGCGCAAATTTGTGTTAACTTGGCTTTTGTACACCATATAGCAGGAGTAGTCAATTATTTTTTGTCAAGGTCCACGTTTCTTGGTCAAGGTATAGTCCAGGTCAAGACTCCAGAAAACATAATTAAAAAAATAACAATAATAAGTAAATAAAAAGGTTCCGGAGTCAATTCAAAAGTGTCTGGTGCTCCGGATTTGGCCCGTGGTCTGCCTGTTTACTATCCCTGCCATACAGTAACACTGTTATTAGGATGTAGATGAAATTACTTAGTTCCAACTTTCATTCATTGACTTAATTAGGATTAAGTGGCTACCATCAAATTATAACTCAGTCTTGTGTCTGGAAATGTATTGTATTAATGTATTATTTGTTACAGGTAATGCTGTAAAAGAGTGTAGAGAAATGTTTTTCTTTTTTTTCCCCCCATTGTGTTTATTTTGTGGATTTGCAGACATTTCATGTGTAGTTAGATTCCCCATTGTTCCTCACAGAACAGAGAAGAGAAAAATTTAAAAAAGAAAAAAAACACAGAAGTTGGCAGGAGGGACCTCCAGCCTCGTTTGAAAAACTATTTTTAGCTCTTCTCTTGATGCAGAATAGATTTTGAGTTAACAGTGTCCCTTTAAAAATACAATCTGAGTAACTTGTGTATTTCCGGTTCACTACATCAGTCTTTCCCATTTTTTTTTCATGCCAGTGGGAAGCCTTTAGCCTTCCTGAACTGCAGAACTTCTTGCGTATACTGGACAAAGAGGAAGATGAGCAACTACAGATCTTAAAGAGGCGTTATGCAGCCTACAAAGACAAACTTGAAGAAGCCCTTGGTGGGGTGTGGAAACCAGGTTAAAGTGGGGCCAAAGAACACTCAAGAAAAATGCCATGGAGCATGCCAAACCCAAACGTACAGAACAGCAGCAAAGATTAGTTTTCTTTATTCAGAAGACTGGTTTGTGAAGCGAGGGTTACCTGTACTTTTCTATAGATTTAGACCCATAAATCAAGGCACTTAGAGTCTTGCACCTATAAATAAGGAATTCTGCATGTCTGTACATCAACTTGCAACCCCCTGTTGTGCCTTAGAGGGCTTTCCAGGTTACCTTTGTGTAAGCTCTGAATCGGTTATCTAGGATGCTAACAAATAAGAATTTTTTTACCACTTTTTATTATTTGCTTTAATATTAATGATAGCTTTAAAAGTAAGGAAGTGCAAATTGATCATTTTAAAAATTAATAAAACAGCTTAGCCATGTGTGAACAAAAATCAGATTGGAGCACTATGTTTGAGATTAAATAGATTTGCACTACCTTTCTGTTTTCAAATATTTACTGTGTAATTTGTGAGAAAACAGTTATAGGTGGAAAGGATGTAAAACCTTTGAGGTTCTGTGAAATTGTGGAAGGTTTTAAAATAGTCTTACTGGAGAAAGTAAAGAGCAAGTTGAAAAGAAGGCAAGAGCTGAGGAAGTGCTGTAATAGCTGATGGAAGATTGATGTAGAGTGGAAATACAAATATAGAAGAAGAAATGGAATTTTATTTTTTATAGTGAGTAGTTGTAAAAAAAAAGTTTTAGGATGTTCTAATATTGTGAATAAGTTTTAGAATTGTGTACATTCTCACTAGAATAGAAATGAGGATAATTAATACAAGTACTGGAATGGAAGGAAGGAAGGAAGGAAGCTAAATATTAGTGGAAATTAAACTGACTATATTGGAGAAAGCTAGTTCCTAAACATGTGAAAGCATGTGTGGTTTGAGATGTGCAACAAACTTAATGAGCTGTTATCTGCTTGAATTTTGAAACGTGGATAGTGAGTATATCTCATTTTTATAAGGAACACCCACCTAATTGGTCACTGAATGTCTAGATTAGAAATATAGATGCAGGTACACTGGTCTAACTGAAATCAGATCTTTCAACTGAGGTCAAAGAGCCATTTTTTAGGATGGACAGTTTGAAATTGTCCAATCTTATGAAGACATGAAAGCATCCTCCACTAGTGTGTTTACTTAAAGAGAAGTAGAATTTCTTGTTTGCATTTCCAAGGAAGCAGAGAATTAGAATATATTGGTCATGTTGTAGATGAATGGCTTAATAACTCCAGTTCTGATAATTAGAATTTTTTTCTACTAATTATATTTTTAAAAAATGGTCCAACAGCTAGTTACCAAATTCTGTACACTGCTGATTTACTTGATTAAGAGTAGGAAAAAAATGTAGCAAAAGAAAATTTTGTACTTTACTGTAAATGTAATTATTATTCTATCAGAAATATTTATCTAAAGAAGCACGTTCAAAGATACCAAAGAAATGGGTGTGCAATAAAAGCATGAAGAAGGTTTGAATAACTGAAAAGTTTTAGTCATAACCACATAGGGAGTGGTGATGGTGGTCAGGATTTATGCTAGCAAAAAAATGGATAAATAGTGATGACGATTCGAGAACAGCAATTGTTTCTCTTACTGTAAAGATGTTCATTGTGAATTCCCAAGGAATAGTTGACATTTTGGTGACACCTAGTGGATAGTCTGTGAAACTCCAAGCTGTTTCTGTTCTTTATACGAATTTGACATAATTGTGCCTTTGTTTCCTTTATTTAGTAATGAACAACTCCTTTTTTGAGGGGGGAGGTGGGGGGGGATATTTTTTGCAGACGCATCAAGACAATCATACATTTTAAAGTGTTAAGAGAACTTAAAAAGTAGGACTAACTATAAAAATATATATGGTATATCTTGTTTGTTTTTATTTTATTTCACATGTAACATTGTAGGGCATGTGGGGCGTTTATCATCAAAGTGAGACACTTTACCACAATGGTTCAGGGAGTACTTTTACATTTTGTTAACATTGTTTTTCTATAAATACTACAGCATATGGATGGGTATTCTATTAACATCCACTTAATTTATGTAGTGTTACCCATAACAATGTAATCATTAGATAATAGTTAACGTTGAACCATTTGTTCTTCAGATTTAAACACTGTTTGAGTCTGTAGTTTATAGATATGTGAAATTTTTTACTTGAACTAAATTATCTGTCTTTAAAGTGGGCATCTTCATTTGCTTTAGCCAAAACCTCAATCAGTGTCTTATGCACTACAAGTTTTAATTTGGAAAAAAACCCTTACTGTATTTTAATTTTGTCTTAGTCCACAGTTAATTGTTAAGACTGTTTTGTTTTATTTTTGTACACACTGGTTACTACAACAGCTTTAATTTAAATGAAATGGTCAAATCTGGCCCATTTTTTTTCTTTTTAATTTTATTATCAAATGATCAAGCTGTCAAACCTTTGTTGCAGAACTGTTTTGTATTCATTATGTGATGGTACCAGAATTATGATTAAATGACCTGGGGGCAATGCAGGGAAACCTTTAAAATTTATGTCTTAAAAAAAAATTATACTATTTATAATTTTGACAAGTTTAATTTTATTTTTATAGGGAAGTTTTTGTTCCCCTTGATGTTGTTATTGAAATGGCAAATGATAGTTCCATTATTAAAGTTGAAGTTGGCAGTACTTTGTCATTTGTGTGGTGTTTACTTACCTTGCTAATATTGTATTACCTGAAGTTCAAGTTGTGTTCATTTAATGCTAAACAAGACCTCTTTATAAGGAAGCTACTTGGCAAAATACAGCCTCCTTTTAAGCACAAATTAAGATTTATTACTCTGGGAGGAATTCTGCGCCAAAAAATAAAAAAAAATTCTGTGCACATTATTTTAAAATTCTGCAAATTTTATTTGTCAAAATAAGACTACATAATTGAAACTGCCAACTTATTTCAAAATACCTGTCAGCAAGTATGTCTGTAAGACACACACAGAAATTCCCCCAGGAGGAGAAAGTTAAAGAAACCCCTATGATAACCCAGTTCCTGTTTCTCTGTCCCCTCCCCTCCAGAGCCCAGCTGGGGGGCCAGACACCCGCAACCCCCCCCCCAGCCCAGCTGCAGCGCCCCCCCATTGCCCAGATACCCGCACCTCTTTCCCCCCAGAGCCCAGTCATAGGGTCCTCCAGCCGAGACACCCACCCGCACTCCCCCAGAACCCAGCTGCAGGGCCCCCCAGCCCAAACACCCACCCTCTCTACCCCTCAGAGCTCAGGGATCCAGAGGGAAAAACAGCCTGATGCTAAATCCCGGGCTTGGGTGGAGTTTCCTGTGTGCACCACTGCCTCCTTCCTTCAGGGCATGCTGGGAACTGAAGCTGCTGGGAACCCTCTAGCTCTCTCCCCTTCCCCCAGCAGTGTCTTCTATGTGAGAGCTGAGCAATGCTGGGTCCAGCGGCCCCTAGTGGCGGCCAGCAGCACTGCAGCCCATTTCTGTGGGGGAAAGGAAATTTTGCATGCACAACATTAATTTCTGCAAAACTCTGCATTGCGCAGTGGTGCAGAATTCCCCCAGGAGTAATTTATCTGAGACAAGAAATATTTACTTTGGTATATATGTGCACACTATCAGCATAAAGTTTATTTTTTATTTTGTCTCCTGGTTTGATTAACAATATAAGCACTCACACTGGCTTAGTAGACAGAGTATTGGATTCGGATTCTGGAGATTTAGGTTCTGTTCCCACCTCTGCTATTGTCATCCTGGGTGACACTGGGCAAGTCACTTCACCTTCCTGTTCCTTAGTTTTCCTATCTGTAACATGGAGGTAACAAGGAACAGGGAGGTGAAGTGTAAAGCACTGTGAGATCTAATGATGAAAAACGCTACTTAAAAGCTAACTGCTATTTAATTACTTATAAATCAAAAGAAAAATTCCTTGTCTCCTAAGAACCTTGTTACAAAAAGGCTTAATTCGGTACATTATTTTCTAGCACCAGCACTTGGATTAAGGGTGCTTTGAATTTGTAAGGGACATGCTCAATTCAAAGGTGGCCCAAAATTTAGGTTTTGGAAGAACATAATTTTACGAAACATGAGACCAGAAGAAATGTTTGCATGGATTGTTTTCTTTAAAATTCCAATAGTAAGGGTAGTTTTTAACAAAATAAACACTTTCTTTGGTAATGGTTGTAACTCTAAACATTGCAACATTGAGATTTTGTCACTGTCCAAATTGATAACAAAATGGAAAAAGTAAACACAGCAAAAACAAGAAGGGATTGGAGTATTTAAAATTATCTGGTTTTAATATTGCGTTAGTATCATGATTCTGTATGTAAATAACAAAGGAGAACTCTTTAACTCAATTGGCAGAGGTAACTTTCTTGCTGTCACTGCAAACGTTATTGGTATTTACCTTTTGCCGTTGCCTATTGATCCAGAGCCATTCATGGAGGTGCTCATTTATTTTTACTTTTAAGTTCAGTAATGTGTATGTTTGCTGTGAAGTAACTGTACTTTCTTCTTTGAGGAGTGTCCCTGTGGGTGCTCCACTTTAGGTATCTTGGCGCCCTGTGTCTCTAATCAGAGATTTGTAGTAGCAGTGCCCCGGTTGGCTGCACACGTGTGGCAGCCGCCTCCCCCGCTCCAAGCAGTTACGCCAGGTGTGCAGCCAACCATCCCCCCGTTCAGTCAGAATGACAGCAGCGCCCTTAACAACTCTAGATATTCCTCTTATTTCAGCCCAATCAATCACCACATCCGTCGTCATGCGGAGGACTTCCTGGCTCTATCTCACTGGCTTCCCCAGGGAAGTTCAGGCTACCGTAGAGGACTTACCTTTCGAAGGCCAAAAATTGTTCGCAGAGAGCACGGATGTATCCTTACACACCTTGAAGGACTCCTGTGCAACATTAAAGACACTAGGAATATACCTCCCCGCGAACAAAAAGAAACAACGATTCCGGACTGCCCCATACAGCCAGCCTCAATGAAATTATGACCAACACCACAAGCAGAGCCAGACGAGATGCTGACAAATGCAAGAGCAGTCATCTACATCTCAACCATACACTTCCGGGCAAACATTTTGAAGTGTTGGTCGAGGACACAAGAGCCCACGTTCTCCAATTCCAGAGTCACTTTTAATTTCCAGCCCATTTAGGGACTGCCTTACAACTTTTTACCCAGTCTGGAGAACTATCACCTCAGACAAGTGGGTTCTGGAAATTATACAGACAGGCTATTCCATCCCCTTTGTCTCTATTCCACCTACTCACCCTCTTCCCCATCCCTCTTCAGGGACCCATTTCACGAGCACCTGCTACAGCAGGAAATAAACCATCTCCTGCAATTAGGATCTGTGGAACCCATACCAGCTCAGCACAGGGGCCGGGGATTTTATTCACATTACTTTCTTACTCAAAAGAAAGCAGGCGGATGGAGGCCCATTCTGGACTTGTGCAAACTAATAAATATGTGCAAAAAAATATGTGCACAAGTGGAAACGATTCTCCATCTGGTGCCGGGACAAGCAAATTACTCCACAATCGGCCCCCTATGTACAATCCTCGATTACATATTGACATTCAAAAAATCGGACCTTTCCACTAGTTCACTCACAGTGCACTTATCAGCTATCACCACCTTCCATGCTAAGGTGGACAGATTCACTGTCCACTCATCCACTGACCAAGCACTTTCTCAAGGGTATAGAGCACACTTATCCCACGCTAAGGGACTTGACCCCTATGTGGGACCTCATCCTTGTTCTCCGTGCCCTCATGGGCAAACCCTTTGAACTACTAGCGACCTGCTCGTACTTGCACTTATCCATGAAAGTCACCTTTTTAGTAGCGATCACATCAGCAAGAAGGTTGAGAGAGTTGGGTGTTCTAATGGTACACCCACCTTTATACCATATTCCTCAAGGACAAAGTAGTCCTACGACTACATCCTAAATTCATACCCAAGGTCGCCTCCCCCTCCATCTCAACCAACCTATTTACTTACCTGTATTCTTCCCCAAGCCACATGCTGACAACAGGGAGGTGTCCCTACACACGCTGGACGTCCGCAGAGCGCCGGCATTCGATATAGAGAGAACAAAAACATTCAGAAAATCATCCAGACTATTCATATCCACAACAGAAGGGTCACAAGGTCAAACCATTTCCAAACAGAGACTTTCTAAATGGATCTCTAACTGTATTCAATTATGTTAACAAAAATACAATGTGCAAGCTCCTTCCAGACTTTGCACACACTCCACTAGAGCTATGTCCACATCAATAGCCTTTCTCAAAGATGTACCCATCACTGATAATTGTAAAGCAGCTACCTGGGCATCACCCCATACTTTCTCCCAACACTATGACCTAGAACAGCAGTCAGCTGCAGATGCTCACTTTGGACTCTCGGTGCTCTCCACTGTACATAAATCAACTCTGAAGCCCCTCCTCTCCACTGAGGGGCACTGCTCTACAGCCACCTAAAGCGGAGCACCCATAGGGACACTCCTTGAAGAAGAAGAGAAGGTTATTCACCTGGTGCAGTAACTGAGGTTCTTCGAGATGGTTGTCCCAGTGGGTGCTCCACTACCCTCCCTCCTCTCCTCTACTTCAGAGTTTCATGTCAGTCCTCTGGGGTACAGAAGGAACTGGCGGATGGTTGGCTGCACGCACGGAGTGGCGCGAGGTGGCTGCCCTGCGTGTGCAGCCAGCTGGGGCACTGCTACTACAAATCTCCAATTAGAAGCGCAGGGCACCAAGACACCTAAAGCAGAGCACCCACAGGGACAACCACCTCGAAGAACCTCTGTTACTGCACAAGGTGAGTAACCTTCTCATCAATTCATTTTCTATATTCATGTTGTAGCAGCAAATAAAGCACGTTAGTTGATCTCATGCACAAGAAAATGTGCCACACGTGTTTCTCAACTGAAATTAGAGAAGAGAAACATTGCTAAAAAGTGTATTTAAATCAATATAGTATTAACCAGTACAGTATTAATGTTTTAATAGGTTGAGAGCTGGTGACAGTGAGGCTAATGACTGAGGACCTGATCCTGGACTCCCTACTTGGATAAAACTCCCATCAAAATTCCCATCAAAGCCAATGAAAGTTTTGCCCACACAAATACTTCAGGAGAAGGCCCCAAATAGCTGCACGTAGGGTATCTTTTAATCTGGGCTCTGCGTACTCCACAGCAAGCATTCCTAAATTTCACAGCAATATGAATTTATTAATGAAATACTCTTTATTCCCATTTGTTGCCTCTCTCTAAACATGACTAATATCAATTGGTGTTGTTAACTAAGCAACATAAAATTCATTGATGAAATATTTTCAACAATGGTATTTTGGAGGATGGATTTTTCAAATGCTGTCCAGGCAGCTCCTCTCCTGCACAGCTGTTCATGCAGCCTGACTTAAAATCTCCCTCATGTGTGCCGGGGAATAGTGGAGCTTTGGCAAGCGTGGAGGTTAAGATGGGACAGCTGCAGGCAATGATGCCAGTTGCATTTTTTGCGGGGGTGAGAGGGTGGGGAGGGGTAAATTATAAGATATTCAAATAAAGAGGGAATTTCAAATTGAAAAAAAAATGACTATTTAAACAGCAGTCTGCTTTGTAATAGCATCATACATATCTGAAGGCTTTATTTTTAAAGAGAACTTTTTTCCATTCTTACAGTCTAATTCTTCTGCTTAGTGCCACAGCACAGTCACAAACTTCTCTTAGGGTTGTCTAATGCAATGTTAAAAGGACTGTGATTATCTCAAATCTCTGAGATCTGCTGCATGATTATAGAAAATTAGAATATAAAGAGAGGTAGACAATTATTTTTAACAAACATGATTAGAATGGAAATTATGAAAAACACATGACAGTGAGTGAGTTTGTTTCAAGATGACTGTGATGGGGCGGCTGCCCCTCACTGGCAGAAAAGGGGTTAAAAGCAGCCCTAGGGAGGCTGTGCTGGAGGCAGCCAATCAGAGAAGGGCTGAAGAGAGCAGCCAAGCAGGGCCATATAAAAAGGGAGCTGCAGGGCAGAGGAGTTAAGTTCTCTGCTGGGAGCCCAGGGAGGAAGGACTGTGTCTCTGGAGAGCTGAGAACTGCCAGCACCCTGAACAGAGCAGTGCTGCTAACAGGCCCGGGAGAGCAAGAGACAGCTCCTGGCTGGCTGCTGGGGTTTGCAGGCTAAGGCCCTGAGGCAAGGGCAAAGAGGATGTTGGGGCCATGAGGAAGTGGTCAGACAATACACTGCAGTAGCCACTAAGGGAAGTGTCTGAACAGCGGACTGTAGGACCCCCCGAAGGGGGGAGCAGTGTGTGGCACGGACGGAGGGCTGTATCACTGAAGAGGATGCTGCGGTCCTTGGAGAGACGTGGGTCCTAGAGCAGGTGAGGCAACAACCAAAGAGGGCACACTACCATGCAGAGCTAATTCCCAAGGCCAATCAGCAGGAGGTGCCAGAGTGGTGTGTTAACCTGGTTACAAAGATATTTTAGAGAATTTCTTTTGAATGAAAATATCTTGCTACTTATATCTTGGGAAGAAAATATATAAACATTATTACTGTCTTTTTCATGTCAATTGCTACTTAAAATCAATTCACAGTCTGATATCTTCCAGTGTGGTTAAGCCTCGTTTATTGTTCATTTGGTACAGATTTGAAAAACCATTTCCGGTCCTGGTTGGATCTTTGCAAGTAAATAAGAAACTTCACAAAGGGTGAAGAATCTTCCAAGGATATGTGAAAGGTCCTTAATCTTTTACTGTTGATGATGAAGGTAAGTAGATAATCTACACAAGAGTTAAATAATGGATATGTCCAGTTGGTCTAAGTATTAAAAAAGTCAACTTGATGAATGAAATTTAAAGGCAGAAAATAGGGCTGTAGTAATGACTGGTCTGCAGGATCAACAATCCAAGAATAATAAAACAACCATTTGCTCTCCCAACTGCTATTGTGTATTTATAAATTACCTTTCTTAAATTTGAAAATATTTCATGATGATTTATTGTTGCCTGAGAGGGCAACATTTTTTCTGCTCCAAGGAGGGTACAGCCAATATATCTACTACTGAATTTTAAACAAAGCTGGCAGTCTATATGGAAACTGTCTCAAAAGATCATTTTATGATAAGATGGCAAATAGGGTACCCATTAAAGGTGATCTGCAAATATTTTACAAAAATTAAGCTAAGTGTTTTTATGTAAATTCTCCAAAAAGTGAGGATAACACGGACAGTCAGCACAGAACTAGTTATGAAACTACCTTTAATTTTTTCCATTTCAGGTCTCTCACTTAGCTGTCAAATCCAGCATACACCATACTGTTGTTTCACATTTGAACATGGAACTAGAGAGGGACGAGTAAGTCGTGGGCTTTTTTTAAAAATTTCATTGCACAATTGTTCAATAATAATTTTTAAACCCTTTGAGGATATAAAGTAACTTTGCAAAATTCTGCACTGTAATACAAAACTTCTACTTACATGTTTACATAATCCACTGTGTCTCTGTGGTAGCTGTGAAGCAGCAGAATGGTGTGTACAGGGACATTATAGATGAATGGGAGACTTTATGGACCATGCTTTTATTAAATCGGCTCTACATCTTTTTCATCAAGCTTTTTCACCCAGCTGTTTTCCTGCTTTCACAGTCTGGTTGAGGTAGGAACCTGGATGAAAGTTTAGCTGGTTTAGGCTCAGTCCAGGAAAGACAGGTGATGGTTTTTAGGCAAAGCAGAAGCTCTAAAGGAATTAACAGGTGCTGTGACTCCACTTTCTATTGAGGGAATATGTCCACTGTCAAAATTGCTCACATTTTTTGGGGGTTTACTGGATTTATCTGTGCTTCTAAATTTCTCATGTAATTGCAGACAGCGATGACTTTTTAATAATGTTTAGCTGCCCGAAAGAAGGACTTGAGGAATTTATGGGATGAGGGGTGGGGAGTTGGTGGCTTGCACCCTCCTGTTTCCAGGACTGCGAAGATTAAGTAGGTTACTGCACTGTGCTCTGCAAGGGACTATTTTTGAAGACCTCAGAAACTTCAAATGTGGCATTATGTGGCTGCTTTTCTTTTAGGTAGGGTAGAATGATGAGCGCACATTACACCAGTGCTCTGTGTTCTGTACTAACTGTTTATTTCCGGCACAATTGAGTTTTGATTAAATTGATTTTCCATTTAGCCCCTGAATAGCCTCGGCCCTTTTATCTCCAAGATCTCTTCTCTCACTGTGTTCCAGGGTGGTAGCTGCAAATCAGCTGGAGCACTCCTGCTTGTCAGTGCCCAGTGTGAAATGCATGGCAACTTTTCAGGAGCGCATTTTCAGCTTTGGAATTAACTCCCTCCAGTGGTATGTCTTGCTGAATTTTGCTTCTTTTATGGTGCAGTATGACGTGTATCTTTGGTCAGACTTCAACTAATTGTGGCTGTTTGCACTCCCCTATCATGGGTCTGACTTAGCTGGTGTTCTCCTATTTTGGGTTGGTTTTTTTTGGGAGGGGGAGTTTATGGGGTAAGGGAGAGGGGTGCAGAATGTCGAGTTTATAGAGGATGGTGAAGGTTGGAATAAATTTGGGAATGTTCCCTGATATAGAGAAATACTGTTTTAACTGAGACTGGACCCAGATGCTATGGTGATGAATACTTGTAGTAAATTGTAAACCACAAAATATACTGTTAAGAAAAATCTACTGCAAATCCACTTACAGTCTTTGCATTAACTGAAATAGAGCAAATCAGCATAATACACAGGGTGATAGGAAATCACACTGCAAGTCTAATATTTATCTTTGGAAATATGAACTTTGGTATGCAAAGCACTATGTATTCTAGTTACTTCCAGCATGCCTGGGAGGGAGCTGAATGCCTATATATTTGAGAGTAGCAAAGTTCAGACTTACTTTCCCAAGAAAAATTAAGTTAAGTGTCTCAAGTACTTTGGACAAACAGGTGCTTCCTGTATGCTGTGAATTCTCTATCATTCCCTTAAGCTTTAAAATCTAAATTTGACAGCTGGTATCTTGCAAAACTGTCCATCAGCTGACAACATTTTTCCATGGGCTTGCACACTCCCAGGGTGAGTAGGTGCTAGGAGTTTTTGTAATTGTTATCAGCCCTAGTGAAAGTGCTCACTTGGAGTAGTTAGGGCTCAGCATTTTTACCAGTCTCCTGGCCATCATGTCAGAGAGGACATGGTGGTAAAACTTCCTGAACCTTGTAAACATTAGTGCTTGCAGTATCGCTGGATAACAGGTACACATTTTTCTAGAGAGGACAAGGCCAAGGTGGCAGTGCAAGGAGCATATAATCAAATCATCCTGTCAACTTTACTGCAAATCTGTACAACTACAGGCATGGCAGAGGAACGTTTCCAACATGGTTGATCCATGATATAGTTAAAGCACATTCCATTTTGCAGTGTATATAGGACTTTAGTCATGTCCCTGAAACATGCCTTGGACTATCACAGTGCCCTGACACAACTGTAACTGTAGAGTAGACCAATCTAAAAGGTTGCAGAATGTACCTGCTTTTTTCCCAAGGTGTGGTTTAGCTAGATCATTGATAGCATTTTTCCAGCACTGTGATATAATAAACAAATACATTGCATATCCCCCACAGATGTTTTTGGAGTGAAAAGAAATTGTCATGGGACTTGAAGTAGAACAAGTTCTAATATGATATTTTTCCTCTTTCTTTTATTTTTTAAGAACAGAGCAAAAGTAACTATAAATTATTCAGCCTGTAAAGGGAGCAAAATCTTCCCTCTCCTGTAGTTTTAATGCTCTTTTGGCTTTGTCCTGGTGGTAAATAAAACAATCACAGCTTTAAAAACCTCGATTCTTCTTCGGGGAGTAATGTTCTTATGGGTGCCCCACTTCAGGTGTGCATATGCCTCCGTACAGCCTGTGCACGCGCCCTACACATCTCATGCTCTGTACTGAGGATATATAAGGATGTGCTGATGAACTACCCTCAGTTCCTTCTCAACCGCCTCTGGCCTGAGCTGGAGCAATGAGCATGCCCACTTGACTGGGCTTAGTTAGATAGTAGTTTAGTTAGTTCTTTCCCCTTTGTCTGTGTTCTTCCCCCATTTCAGGGGTTATTTTGGACTCATTACTGGTGTATGCTGGGATTCCCAGGCTTTAAACTGGTGGTTCTTAGCCTCTTTACCATTGTGGGCTGCATCCAGTACTACCTGTATGGCCCTGTGGTCCAGTACCACATGGGCCGCAGTTGTGTGCTGATTGGGCTGTGGGTTGAGAACCACTGCTTTAAACATTGTTCTTCCTGCCAGGAATCCTCCCCACTTAGCGACGGGGATGCTCAGTGCCTTAATGTTTCGGGGATACCCATATGCCCTCAAAGAGTAAAATCTGCTGTTCATTTAAAAACACACCCCATAAGAACAGGGCAATAAAATTCAAGCTCCTCTTGTTGGAGCAAACCCTGATACTGGCTTCTGACTAGAGTTATGAGAACCACTGTGTATATAGTGCCTGTCCACCTCTGGATCTCAGTCACTAAGAGCTTCAGTGGGTAAAACTGCTGTTACTCCATCTGCTGTCAGGTCCCAGTCACCAAGAGCAGCAAAGGACAAGATGATCGCTACCCTCGAGGTCCCAATCAATGAAAGCCTTGGGAGTCGAGACATTTACACCCATGCCTATGGTACTGGCAGCCTCAAATTTAAAGCTGGTAGTACTGTCAAGAGGAGCATAACCATTGGATCGCCTTCAAAGAGGTCTTGGTCACTGGAGACCTCAGGCCCCAAAGGCAGTATTAATGAGGCTCCCCAAAAGCATCTGGTATCTTGGGGGTGTTTAAGGTGGCTTCTAAGAGCCATGCCTCTTCCAAAAAAAAGAGCTGGTACCAAAGACCTCCTCTGCTTCAGGTGGTCACAGCTGTATTAGCAGACGTTTTATAATGAAGTGGTCAGCACTATCTGGCTTCTCAGTGCCCTGGGTACTTACTTTGGCATCCTGGACTGCTACATTTGAGTCTATGCCTGCACAGGTCCACCTCATAGTGCATACTAGCCAGGTATCTATATCAGTATCAATGTCAACCAACATCGTTCTGCTGGTATCTCAGGAGTTCTGGTACTCAAAAGACCTCTTTGTACCCAACAAAACAGAGTCTCCTCTGCTGTCTGGTTCCACACATCTTTCAGTACTGAGATCCTCTAGGTCAGTGATCGCACTTTTCTCATCGAGACACCCTGATTCCCCGACTCCTACCATCCGGGGAAAGCACTTATCACCTTCCATGGCCTGTAATGAAGGAAATTCTGACTCACAACTCTTTGTTCATGGATCTTCTGTGTATTCAATGGAATGTTATTGTCCTCTACATGCGTAGAGAAGGGAGGACAGGCAACCTCGACCTCTGACCAGGTGGGGTGACCAACAGGGGCTACCTCCAGGGACCCTATACCACCAACAATTTCTGAGGGTTCAGAGTTCTGCCCACAGGGAGCATAGACATTCTTGCTCTCCTGTACCTTCACTCCCTCTTCTCCAGCCAGAACTGGTAGAGGAGACCTTTGAAGAACGAGAGGCAAAGGCTGACAAGGAAGTAACACCATCATCATTGCCAGATGAGACTGTAATGACTCCACCATCTTCCATGGCAGATGACTTCAGGCAATTCCAGGAACCGATGAAGTGAATCGTGGTTACACTTCAGATTCCTCTTGAGGAAGACAAGGTGTCCTGTCATAAACTCCTAGACATTTTACACACCTCAGCTTCAACATATATGGCACTACCAGTTAATGAGGCTCTTTTAGAGCCAGACAGGACCATCTGGCAAACTCTGGCTACGGCACCCACAACTTGCAAACATGCTGACAATAAATACTGTGTCCCAGCCAAGGATTTGGAATTTTTATTTTCACATCCATCACCGAATTACTTGGTTGTGGATATAGTTAATGAACCCGGGAGGCAGCATAACACAAAGATTAACCCACCAAGCAAAAACCCAGAAGTCCTTTTGATATTTTTGGTTGCAAAAGCTATTCCTCTGCAACATTACAATTTAGAATAGCAAACCATCAAGCACTCATGTCAAAATATGACTATCTAAACTATAACAAGTTTAACACCTTTAGTGAATATTTGCCAAAGGAACATCATGAACAATTTAAGACCATCATAAATGAGGGTCAGATGTTAACAAAGACATCTTTACAGGCCTCCTTGGATGCAGCCGACTTTGCAGTCTGATTCATATTCACTGCAATCATGATGCAATGAGAATCTTGGCTCCAGCTGTCTGGTTTTCCTAGGAAGGTACAGACTAGTATAGAGGACCCTCCCTATATTTAGGGGCAGTATAACCAGTTCTGCTTCAACTCAGGGGAAAAAGGGTTCTATTCCAAGTACTTTCTTGTCCCCCAAATAAAACAGGATGGAGCCAATATTAGATCTCGGATGTCTCAGTAACTACATTAAACCATTCAGGATAGTGACACTTGCAGCTATAATTTCCCCTCTAGATTCTGGGGATTGTTTGCAACTCTCAGCCTTCCACATTATGATTCACCCCTCTCACAAGAGGTTCCTTCGATTCACAGTCAACCACAACCACTTCCAATACTGAGTGCTCCCTTTCGGCCCTTCCTCTGCCCCAAGAATATTCTCAAAGGTCATGGCAGTTGTAGCTGCTCATCTGCGTCATCTAGGCATAACTGTTTTCCCCTATCTCGATGACTGGCTACTGAAGAGGTTCTATTGGTTGTACAAATGACAATGTCCTTGTTTTACAATTTAGGCCTCCAGATCAATCTCGAAGTCTGTTTTGATCCTGGTTCAATGGATAGATTTCATAAGAGTTGCTCTAGAGCCCGTGTAAACCAGAGCTTAGCTACCTGTGTTCAGACTTACGAATCTACAGAATCTTATTACAAGCCCAGGCTCAACAAACAGTTTGGGTTCTGGACTGGTGCACAGCCAACCAGATGGTCATCTCAGCTTCTCAGCTTCCGGGTGCACTAAACACTATAGCTGATGACCTCATAAGACACTTCTCCCAGCATTCCAAGTGACAGTTGTATTCATGAGTCCTCAACAACATATTTCTAATCTGGGGATTTCTAGAAGTGGACCTTTTTGCCATCGCAGCCAATGCATGGTGCAAGAGTTTTGCTCAAGAGGTTTGATCTTCAGTCACCAGTAGATGCCTTCCTCATTTCATGAACAAAGGTCCTTCTTTACACTGACCCACCAGTGTCATTGTTCTTTTCTCAACAAGATCAAGCAGGACATGGCCAAGGTCATTTTGATTGCGACAACTTGGCAGAGACAAGTCTGGTATCCTCATTGCTCCTTCCACCTCTGTAAGATCTTCTCAGTTGAGGTCAGTGTTTCACCACCTTTGCTGAGTACAGCCTGGGCAACGTCCCGCTGACCCCTCCTAAGGCAACGAATGGTTTGCCAGAACACCTTCTCAGCCAGCCAGTACCTCTCAGCCATATCAGGAGTCCAGTTTGCAAGCATTGCTCGGAGGCCTCCTTCTTTGACTTGACAGTTTCCCTTATCACTGGAGTCCACCAGCAGGTCCTAGGGTTGCCACCATGATGAGCACCAACCACCTTCAGGCCACAGCTTTTCATGGCTGCCTCAACGATTGAGACCCTGAACATGGTCCACTTGGACTCAATGTCCAAGACCTCACCTGGAATGCAGGAGAAGTTCAATCCCCACCTTCGGAAGAAGTCTTTCTGCACAGGGTCCTCCACGAGATGTTCCCAGGTGACTCTCACTGATTGTTTGGACCGCCCGTGTCTACCAGGCCAGCATCCCATGCATCGGATCCAACTCACCACCAAGTGGTGATTGGTTGCCAGCTCTGCCCCTCTCTTCACCTTAGTGTCCAGAACATACAGCCTTAGGTCTGACAAGATGACTATAAATTCGATCATCAGTCTTCAGCCTAAGGTGTTCTGGTACCAAGTACATTTATGAGCAACCTTGTGTTCGAACATGGTATTTGTTATGGACAATTCATGACTAGCACAGAAGTCCAATAACAATTCACCTCTCAGGTCCAGATCAGAGAGGCCCTCCTGATCACTCCCCTCCAAGTATCTTCATCGTTTCCCACATCAGCATTGAAGTCTCTCAGTAGAACTACAGAGTCTGTAGGGGGCACTCTATTGAGCACCAATCCCGCTGTCTCCAGATAGGCTGAGGACTCTGAACTACTGTTAGGTGCATAGGCACAAACAACTGTCAGGGTTTTCCTCTCTGATACCCAAAGTCTCATCAAGGTGACCCTCTCCTCAATTGGGACAAACTCCAACTGCACATCACCCAGTCAGGGACGTGTGAGTACCCGTACACCTGTCCGGGGCCTCTCACACAGGGCCACTTCTGAGTAGGAGAGACCACCCTCCATAGAGAAGTTTGTTTCCACAGACAGCCAATGCTATGTGTGGACGTGAAGCCGACTGTATCTAGTCGGTACATTTCCACCAACTCTGGCTCCTTTCCTGCCAGCGAAGTGACATTCCACATCCCTAAAGTCAGTTTCCATTGCGGAGGGCCAGTTTGTCATGGTCCGTCTCTCCTGACATTCTGGCATCGCACCCGACCCTCACCCTTCGCCTCGCAGGTAGTGAGCCCACGAGACGGGTCCAAGTCCCCTTTTCAGGCTGGGCCAGGCTAGGTTATATGGGTAGCCCAACCACCAAATGCTTACCTGACACCACTCCCCAGGTAGGTCCCAGTATCCCTCGTCCAGGGGAGGTTCACGTGGTCATTTTTGGGCTTTCATGAGAGTCTTGCGGTGGATCTTTTTTTTTTTTTAGTCTGGAACCTCCCCCCAGACCTATTCGCTTAGGGTGACCCTACCAGGAGCACTAGGCTCCAGACGACATAGCCATGGGGTTTGTCAAAACATGAAAGCCCCTCCACCACAACAAGGTAATGATCCTCAGAGGGGATGCTTGTGTTTTTACTTTAGAAATCGTCGAGAATGTCCAATCTGGTGTTTCCTATTTGCTGAAGGATGTGCTGGAAGTCTTATATGTGACTTGTAGGGCTTTGTACCCCTTAATTGAAGAGGAGTATTAGTTGAATCTTTAACAAAGGCAATTTTTCTCCAAGATTTTCTTGGGGATTTGAATTAAACAGCTATTAACAAAAACAAAAAAGAGTTTTAAACAGTCTGATGAAAGATCATTTTTTGTTAGTTTCACAGCTTCACAGCCATGATCTTTCTGGTACTATAATTATAACAATTCTTCAGTCATCCATAAACTCTTCCTGGAAAAATGAGGGAGTCCTGCATTTTTTTAAATGGTGGGGGGACAAAGCCCATAAAATTGAGGCAGACAAAACAAAGAATTTTTTTCAGCCTGTCTTTATAAAGAAGCAAAAAGGGCACAGAACAATTTTTTTTTCCTTTGTAGGTTACCTTTGAGGGGCTACCAGAGAATCCTTGTAAGGATCTGAGTTATTGAGGAAGGTGATACTCACGTTAACGCTTTTCTATCTGTGTGCCACTGCATCGTTGGTTTCTGAACCCACTGGTTCTGTAACTTCTCCTTTTTTACTCAGGATTTCCAGACAATGAACTTGTGTGTGGCTGGCCTCAGGGAGTACAAATGTATCAGGATGGTTACTTGATTGTGGCAGATTTTTATTTTGGTCTGTACAGAGTCAATCCATGGACAGGAGAGAGAACCCTTCTGCTCTCCAGTGAAAAAAGTGACACCACTCTGCTGACTTAGGGAGTTAGATTTAGCCTGCTTTTTGCCCTAGCTGTAAGTATATGAACTAAAGGAGCAAGAAATTCTAATTCTTAAGAGACCAACATCATATTTGCGATACTGGGCCTGGGCCTGATTGAACATTCATTGGCTTCAATGTGCCCTATATTCTTAATAACCAGGGATTTTTTGGGGGGGTGAAGTGGAGCGTAGATATAATGTTGGGCTGCAGTTTAGACATTACTCCCTAAAGGCCATGGGCATTCAGAGGTGGGATTTTAATTTGGGCCACTTTTAGAATATGGCGAGCCATGAAGTTTGGATCTGAACTTTCAGAAATTTCAGAGTTGTTCAAATCTGGAGTATTTCTAGTTGTTTGTTTGAAATCCATATGGTGACAAGAGTGTTCTGGATTTCGAAAGTAGAGAACTACAGTAGAACCTCAAAGATGCGAACACCAGGGTTACGGATTGACCACGTGAAACTGGAAGTAACCAATCAGGCAGTAGCAGAGACCCCCCCCGCCCCTCCCCCCAAAAAAGCAAATACTGTACTGTGCTTGTATTGCATCTTAAAGGTAGGCACATCTGGGCTCTCTGTCCCTACCTCACCCCCATGCACAGGGCAGCCACCTGCAGCTAGAAGGTGAAGACACTGGGGCTGCCAGCCCAAGGTAGCCAGAGTCAGCAGAGCAGGAGCATCACTGGGGTCTGCGCCACTTTCACCCCTTCCTCTCTTACCCCCACCAGAGACGGATGCGCTGTTTACACACTCCCATGCACCCCACCCCACCCCACCCCCACCGGCTGGGAGGAGGACAAGCTTGTAAACTCAGTCCGACCCAGGGAAGGAAGCTGCTGCTGAAGCCTGGCCTGGAGTTTCGGCATTGGATATGGAGCCCGAACTGTGCTTTGTTCACAATTCCAAACATTTCAGAGTTACGGACAACCTCCATTCCTATGTACACCAATAATTGAACCACAGTAGACAATAATTGTTGTTTACATTGGTTGCTCCTTGAACCAGTGCTGAAAACTGTTTAACTATTAGTGTACAGAGGACTAAAACAATTTCTGCACTGTTAAAATGTCAGCAGAGGCTGAGGCCTTGTCTATATTTTGACTTTTTGCGCAGTTTGTCCAGCATTGCTGTAAGTGCAGAGTTAAATGATGCACTGATAAAACACTTTTTCCTGAGCTACATTAGTGCTTCCAACATTGCTAGCATCATTGGAGCTCCACTGGTGCTAAACCCATGTGAAAGGTCACAGAGATGCATCCTCACTGACAGCAACTGATCAGTTTCTTAGACACCCATCTTTCACCTCCAGAATGCCCCTCTGACCTTTGGAGGAAGTTTGGAAAAATGTGATACTGGAGCTATTGAGCTTCTCTCCTAAAAGAAAATTCTCAGAAAATAGCAGTACTATTATGATTGAAGACACATCTGATTTCTAAGAATATCAGCCTTATGAATATAGTTGCTTGGTCCCAGTTTTTAGCCCAATATGTTAATGACTCATAGGCATGTAGTGCTTAAAATGACTCAGTAAGAACTATTTGAGGGAGACCAAGATGCTAAATGAGGAGACAATTTCATGTTTCTTTTAATTAAAAACTAACATTTTGTGATATTAATTATATAACATTTGGCATTCCATGCCATGATTTTTAGTGTCCAGCAAAGTTATGAATTTACACTCCCAGGCTCACTTTTTGAAGTTGTTGTGCAGGTTTCCTTTGAGGATGAGTATTGAGAGGTCAGGTACGGAGAGATAATTTTGTGAAGTGTTTCCTCACAGCTCGGAAACCCAGCCAGGGGAGAGAGTCTTGAAGCCCGGGTTCCAGCGCAAGTGGGAACATATGCACTGCTATTTTTAGCCCTGCAGCCCCAGCCCTGCAAGGTCAAATCAACTGATCCAGGCTCTGAAATGTGGTGCTGTGAGTTTTTCTTTGCAGTGTAGATACACCCTCTGAGCGCTTCTCTCTTTCCCCAACAGAAGTAGGTCCAATAAAAGATATTCCTCTCTCACCCTGTCTCTCTAATAGCCTGGGACCAACTGGGATACAACACTGCAAATATTATGTTTTTACTTTCTATCATATATTGCATGTTTCAGGATAGTTCCACTTTCAGAAAGCTGACTGATGGGATGAGTGAAAGTGGGTAGTTTAATTTAAAAGATAGATCAGGTACACTTTCTGACTTTGATTTTGTCCATTGCATTTGATCATTGGGTGTTTTTGTTAATCAAGTGTAGATGGAATTCCTTTTAGGTTCTTGAATGGACTAGAAATATCATGTAACAGGACCATTTATTTCACTAATTCAAGTAGCAAATAGGGACATTGCAGATATGACGTGAGATGATCTCCTTAGCCATTTGTAGGGGTAATTAAATATATTTAAAGCATCATTTGGTGCTGGTGGTACTCTGAACTACCACCCAGAAGAAACAGCTTTGATTTCCAGTTTTGGTCTCTTGCTTGTGTGGCTGGTTTGAACTATGCAAGTTGTAGATGCAATATGCTCAGCCCTAGAGGTGGGGAACATGCTGCATTGCTCTATAGCTTCCTCCCTGGCCACTTAAAGAAGTAATGTTAATGAACTTTCAACAGAGTCTTATCCAGTCTTCCTTGGCTGTAAGGATGTGAGAACTTAATGACTGGCAATTTAAATCAGAAGAATATTAGGGTGCAGAGAATCCAAAGAGCTTTTTATGATCTGAAGATTCCTTTTAGAGATTGGAAATCAAGTGATGGAATTGAATAGTCCTTAAATCATCAGTGCTGCAGTCCTATAGCATAGTGTAGTCTCATCCTTATTTAAATGCTGACAAAGGGCTTGGCAGCACAGAGATAGACATAAAAGCAGCCCCTGCCTTGTGGAGTTTACAGTTAAAACAATCTAAATTTGTCATGCAGATCATTTAGTAAAGGAAGCTTGCTTAAATTATGTGGGGTATTTTGAAGTGAAATGTCAAATCTTTATTTGCCATGACAAGCAGGTATGATGCTGTTTCCTGATTTGCCTGGCTTGAGGAAGAGGCTTCAAGCAGCTTAGCAAAGCAGGATATGCCTCAGAGTGAGTTCTGATTCAGGGCTTTACTGCCAAACTTTTTTCTCTAGCTTGTAGAGGAAGCAGAGAGGCTTCCCTCTCACTTCCTGAGGGCTGTGATCAGCCAGGTGTACAACCCTGGAGATTCACTGAAATAAACAGTGAACAGAGCAGTCTGTTCCTTCACAGTGTGGCAAACTTGTCTTTTATATTAAGATTGTGGTACTAGGTGTAAGGTCTGCTTTTTAACTAAATTGTTAAAAAACTGCTGCCTATTTTGTGCTAGCTAGATATTTAAAAAAAAATCAGGATTCAGTTACTAAGTCCTTTCATTTTTTAATGACTTGTTTTGGTTAAGGTCATAGAAACTAACCATCTTGGATGTTTGCTGGCCTATGACCTTGTCACAAGAACAGCCAGAACTCTGTTTAGTGGCCTGTACATGGCAAATGCATTGTCTCCAGATGAAGACTACATATTAATCACAGAAACAAGCACATGCAGAATTATCCCGTATGTAAAACCTCAATTTTCCCTCCTGGAATTAAAACATTGCAAATCAGGTTAGGCTGTTGACTTGTTGATTTAATTTCTAGTCACAAGCATAATTTTCTAATGCTTTAGCTGAAACTGTCCATTTAAAAATGATAATATTGGAAATGTTTAAAATTAACTTTTTTGAAGGCCAATGCTTGAGGTTTAGTTAATATTGAAATGGAAGTATGCTTTAAATGGAGGAGGAAAGCCACTCCACCCACTATAAAGTTTTTATAGATGCTTGCTCATATAAGGCTACTGTACTTTGGATCCTAATTTCATCAAACCTTATTGCAATTGTCCTGCTTAAATAATCCTTCCTTATAAACACTTGCACCTCTGGACTTCCTAAAGCTGCCCTCAGAAAGTGGAAACATTTGTGAGATTAGCATTATTAGCCAAATACCCCATTCTTCAAATTAAGATGTTTAATTTACCATGGTTTTCCATTTTTAAAAACATTTTACAGTGTGTGTGGGGGGGAGAAGGGGGATTAAAAGGATAACTTAGTACAGCAGTTCCTACTCTTGAATTTTGGTAATCTCATACAACATCAGAGCTAATTTTAACATGCTAGAGCAGAGTTCTTATTTTACAAAGAATGTGTTGAGTTCTGCAAGTAGTTTTCCCTGCCTGGAGCCACTATAAGGTGCTGTTCTGAGGAACAGATTTAAGTTATGTAAATTGTATGCAGTTAGCATCGTGATGGATAGCCAATAAATAGTATCCCCTTTGTTCAAACAGATTTGCTGGTTCTGATGAAGCCCCTTCCTCTACATTTTGAAAATCCTCTCATGTGAATTGTACAGCAACTGATATACTGTACTGTTTCACGGCCTGTCTCTCAATGGCTGCTGCACCTAAACAGATGTAAAAATCTGAATTCACTTTTTTTGGCAGCTATTGGCTGAGTGGATCTAGTGCTGGTTTGAAACCTACCTGGCTATCCACCTAACATCAGACTGTCAAAGAGAGGCACATACAGACTAGGAATATTTACTCCTTGCTTTCCTAGTTTCTTTTGCTCCTTTTCTGAATGCTTTAGGACCTTATCCCTGAAGAGACTTATTGCAAAGGTGAATTAAATCTGACACTGAGTAATAATAGTACTGCAGTAGCATGTTCGAACCTCAGGCCTGACCTCTACTTAAAACTTATTCTGGAGAACTGTTGGTTTGGGCTATTGTCTTTTGTTTTAAATGGGCTTTGCTATGCTGCTGTAAGCAGTAGTATAAACAGTTCTACCAGCAAAGTAGTGATGTTGGCAGTATGGCTTTCTTGGCCAGGGAATTGATGTAAATGGTGCTGGCAAAAGCACTATTGTTGGTATAAGCAATGTTTGACCTAGGAAGGTGAACCACTACAGCATACCAGTATAACTATAGCTGCAATCCCTTAGTGTAGACAAAACATCATGGACACGACCCCACTGTATGAGTTGCCATACAAACATGGTCTCCATTCAAAAGCACTTATAGTCTAAGGCTTGGTCTACACTGGGGGCAGGGGAGTGTGTCAATCTAAGTTACGCAACTTCAGCTATGTGAGTAACGTAGCTGAAATCGATGTACTTACATATACTCACCGCAGCGTCTTCACTGGTAAGTTGACTGCTGCCACTACCCTGTCGACTCTGCCTGAGCCTCTCGCAGCGCTGGAGTACAGGAGTTGACAGGAGAGTGCTCGGGGGTCGATTTATCGCGTTGGATCAATCACTGCCCACCGATTCGGCGGGTAGTATAGACATATCCTAAGTATGCTTCCTTCTTCATTTTGATTACTTCTATTCTAAGGCAGTTGTAGAAGTCTTAAAGTATGACACCAAGCTGGGATTTTACTATTGGAGCACCATTATTTGCCTGCACATATAGAAAGTCAGCACTAAGACTTCATCTTTCTCCCATAGAGTAAAATTATCACCCTGCAGTTGGCTGAGATTAAGCAAGTTGCTTAGGGAAATTTGAGCTCATCTTTTCTTTCCTAGTACTTGATACATCATTTTGGTTGGGATTGGTAAGTGATTTCAACTCTGCTTTAGCAAGTCCACATTGTGACAGATGGCCAAAAAGGGTTAAGCAGCTCGCAGGCTAATTGACCCAGAGTCAACCTTTAGAGACATGTTGGAAAAGTATGTAAATGGTAATTGGGGCCACTCTATGTTAAATGGGCTAGAACTTTGAAATGCAAACCTGTATTGTTAGTGAATTAGAGGTGATACTAATTGTATGTTTACTTATGTCTTGTTAGATATTAGCCATATAAACAAACCGTTTGTTTCTTACTACAGCTATTGATTCAGCGATCAAAAGGGAATATTAACATTTAGATGACTCTTGAGTGAAATTAATGTCATTGTCTCTTTAAAGTTTGTGACAAACTGCTTAATGGCTAAATTTCCTTAATTTAATCCATATATAGTAATTACTGGTGATGTTTAGGAAATAAGATACTTTCAAAAGCCTATTGTTCACCCAGGCCTGTATGGTCAAAAGGCTGCTAGAAAACTGTATAAAAAGATTCTTGAGACCTGATCCTTTCATCTCAGATCTGTTTAATTCTTTATGCAGGGGAAACTTGAGTCATAAGACATATCCAGTCCCACCTGGATATGAACATTGGCCTATAGCCTATGGATTAATTGTGAAATAACTCTTTGCAACTACAACGCTCACCATTGCTACTATGAAACTGGTCTCAAAACTATTCATGTTCATGATCTTTTAACCAATACTCTTTTTTAAATAAAATTTAGTTTAGTGAATTAGCTGTAAGCGTGTATTTTGGTAAGATTTGAAATATTCATCAACTTGGGAGGTAACTAGACTGTTCTCAGTGGTAGAAGATGACAGAACAAGGAGTAATGGTCTCAAGTTGCAGAGGGGGAGGTTTAGGTTGGATATTAGGAAAAACTTTTTCACTAGTAGGGTGGTGAAGAACTGGAATGGGTTACCTAGGGAGGTGGTGGAATCTCCTTCCTTAGAGGTTTTTAAGGTCAGGCTTGACAAAGCCCTGGCTGGGATGATTTAGTTGGGTTTGGTCCTGCTTTGAGCAGGGGGTTGGACTAGATGACCTCCTGAGGTCCCTTCCAACCCTGAGATTCTATGAACGTGCCCAATCCTTTGGAAGTGGTAAAAAAAAATTTATATGATGAATACAGTTTTCAGTAATCTTAATCATATGTGACTTGGGTGGCTGGGTTGCTAAAGGGAACTGTGTTTTCTGGTTAACCAGTAAGGTATTAAAGAAGCTGTTTTGTGCTGCCTTAGAAAATCTCAGTAGTGTAGTAGAATACCCATCAGCTTTGGGGACTGTCTGCCCCATTCTCTGTAGTTTGCCCTAATTGAGTAACCTCCGGTATGGCTCCCCATCTCTCTCACATTATAGAGTAGTCCTTTTTGACAATTTATTATAATCCCCCACCACTGCCCACCCTTTCCTGAGATGCTAAGGCAGTGGCTGTATTTCAGGAGTTACCAACCTGTTACTTACCATAGAGCTATCAGACATCCAGCTGTGGCAGAAACAGTTGAGTGAAAGTTATTACAGTGTGCTTTAGCTGTTGGTTTATTTGCATCTGCCCACAACAGTAATGTTATCTGGCAAGTGGCAAATCTGAACGGTTACAGCTGTACCTACATAATCTCCCTTCTATTAATACCAATTTTCCTTTAATGGAACATGTTCTGAAATAACCAATGCCTTCTTACATTTTTCCAGGTTACTCCAGTATCACTCTAGAGCATCTTTCTACATAAACATGACTTAATGACCAAGAAGAAACTGTAGAGCCTTTTCATGACCCTGATGGTAGCATAACGAGCCATGAGGGATGTCTTTGAGCACAATGGGAAGATACATTGAGGTAATACAAACAGCCATTTCTTGGGGTGCTAAACTAATACACAAAACTTGACAGTTAGGTATATTGTAAGCATACCTAACTCGCGTACATGGAAAGAAAAACAGTGGTGTTTCTTCAAACGACTTCAAAGCATTTTCAGAAATACAGCTCTTCTGCACACTACTTTAATATTGAACTTTCCTCCAACATTGTACAAGTATTTCAGCTAGAACTTAGATCAGATAATGCTCCATTTTGGCTCTGGATGCAGAGGGATTATACTGATAAGTAAGCAATTATCCACTTTAAATGAAGGTTGAAATCCAGTAATACGGGATTGTGTAAGATGTGAAGTTGCACAGGCAGATGTAGAAGTTAAGCTTTCCTCTGACTGCTTGAATATAGGCTAATCTCCATAGGGCCTAGACCTCAGTGATACTTAGAGGTTGCTTTAAGTGTACATTTCATGTTCGTTGTAGTCACGTTCTTCTAACCACCTACTTATATTTTGGAAAGCAGTAGGGTGCTCATTTGCCCTTAAGAGCATGGGAAAAGGTAGAACTCTATTCTGTACTATTAAGGAGTTGAAGTACTCATGCTCATTGATTAACTAGGTTACTTACAAACACTGATTTCATGGTAAACAGGGGTGTAACTCTACCCTGTAGTAGCCTGCTACACACTAGAAGTTCCCTAGTGTGCTTTGACATATTCCCATTTCAAAGAAGGGTAGAGCAAAGTGTGCTAGGAATTTTAGTGGACGGCAGCAGGGTCCACATCGATACTGACATCATGTCAGGCTAGGGTGGGGTATATTTACACTCCAGCTTGTTTGTGTAGACAAGACCTTTGATGGGTAAATAGGCAAGGATTTCTGGGTAAGCCACAAGGAATTTTCTATAGCTGGCAATCTTATGAACTATTTGACAGAAAAGCTGACACTTAAGTATGACAACTGGCCTATGCTCTAGATACCTGACTGGGTCCTTATCCGGCCACAAGTATAAATGCACTTATAAACAAGTAGTTTAGAAATGGGTATAATTAAAGTGAGCATAACACTGTGTACAACTGCCTGTGAACACATTAACTTATGCTAAATTGGTATTAACACAATCTTAATTTTGTGACAGGTAAGGTTCTGTAAAGAGACACCACACCCACCCAAAACCTGAAAAACACAGTAATAAGTTAAAGGGAAAAAGTCTCCTAGATTCTTTGCTACCTTCAATGGGCAATAGCATTCTGATACTTTCACTTCCCTTTCCACATACTGAAAAGCCATACAGCATTGCCAACCTCAAGAGATCAAATGTCTGATATTTTTATCTCTCCTGAATCTATTAAGTAAAGTGATAGATTTACTTTCAGCAGCCCCTGCTGCTGAAGCTCACTCCCCCTTTCCCAGCAATTAATCCTGTCTCCTACTCCCTACCCCATCCTCACCTCTGTGCCTCCTGGGATTCTTCACCCTCCTGTTCTGGGAGCCACAGGGGGGAGGATCAGATGTGCCATCTTGTCTGTTTCTTATAGCAGGGGTGGCAGCAGTGGAGCTGCTGTGAGCAGATGGTTGAGACTGCTGGTTTCAAGCACAGCTCGATGTTGCCAGGGGGCTGGATCTTCTTATGTCATCACAAGATGAGCTCCAGCACTTTCTAAGGAGTTGGCAATAGTAGCAATATGTACCTCAACTTCAAATTCACTTAAGAACTTTACCAGCAACGTTAACAGATTAGTTCTCCCTATGTTAAAATCAATAAGGCACTTCAACCAGTCTGCATGTCTGCCCCAGGGTTTTGCACCAATTCAACATCAGTTTCTAAGCAGATCTGGATGAATGCCAACATTCCCTGCAGGGGTAAATCAGTCACTTTGTCTTAGTGATGGAGCTTTTAAATGGGCCTGCAGCTGCTCCTGGTAGATGGAGAATTAGGTTCAGACATAGTCACTATTAGGAAGAGCTGCACGGTATACTTTTTTCCTTAGGTCTTCCCAAGTGATTAAATGCTAAAGACTAAATATTTCATTAAGACCAAAAGCAATAATGTCTCCATTTAAGCCTTGCAAGGTGGATAGATACCAGAGCACTGGGCACTAGAATGTTCTAAACTAGGCAGCAGACTTCTAGACAAAAACTACCTCCCTTCAAGATGTTCACAATTTCAGTTCACCATAAAAAGGTATGAGAGAGTTTCATAGTAGACAATTTTTATTTTCAAAAGGTGCAGCAGTGAACAGGGTCCTTTGAAGGGCACTTTCTAAACAAAACAGTTATGGTACAATAGACAGCAGAAATTAGTAAGTCCACAGTGAAGTACAGTCAGACACTGTACAAAGGAGGAACAAGTTAGGAATACATATAAAGTTGCACATTAAAAAATAATTTAAACAGCCATCTTCATTGATTCAGCAGTATTACAACCAAATACACAAGTATTTGCCTTGTGTAGTGGATCAATTTAAACAGATTTAGACATTACCAAGTTATTTTAGTCTTTGAGATCACTGCCCCTACTGTAGATGATCTAAGATCAGCACTCTAGGGGACAACAATCTGTGAAAGCAACATTTACTCCCTGACATACAAGAAGTCAATTCCCTGGCCCTATAAGCACTTATCAGATTTCTTCACTCATGCTAAAGGGACAATACTTTCAGTTAAGTGAGTAAGGATATTTGTGTTAGTAGCAACAGTTTTGCTTCTGCTGCAATGTTTTGCAGAATACAGTATCTGCTTAGTCAGATTAGACTATCATGAGAAACAGTTTACATTTAAAAATGACCTATAATCACATTTGATATGCAAGAGACTAGTGCTTAGTAAGGCTTCTATTCAATTTCAACTATTAAATGGCTCAAGTAATAAGGTGCAAGTGGACACAGCCGTGTTCAACCAGTTATTAAATGGAACATAGGAAGGCTCAATTTTTGACCCACTTGTGTTCTGGAATTTGGTCTAGCTGTAAGTTAACTGAAGTAGCATGCTATTTCAGTTTTCAAGAAAAAGTGAATAGTGATCATTCAGGAGTGTGAAAATATCCATAGGATTTATTGCATCCTGTGAAAAAAAACACTGAACAGTTAAATCAGAACAAAAAACAGGGCAGCAGTTGATTGTTAACGTTCTTCCTTCAGCTAAGCTTAAAATGCACTTCCAGTGCACATTTCTTCAGAAGTGTTTGCATTTTTGCTAAGTCACAGCAGGACTGATGAGTAGAACGTAGTGATGTGAAGGTTTTCCGCGGTAAATTATTATTAACTGGCCAACTTCAGATGTGGGTGTGGTAGACTCATGGTCAGTTGAGGAAAAAGGCAATGTAAGGGAACAAGTCTGGCTGCAACTGAAATGACTGACCGGTATTTTCTGCATGAAAATACTAACAGCATGTTAAGTTAGGGTGAAATTCTTCCCGCTGATCAGACTTACTGGATATTCTACACCAGTTCTATACAATCAATTTCCATGTCAATGAATTGTAGAGGTAGAATATGCAAGAATAAAATTCTTCCTGCTAACCAAATACGCCATACCAGGAAACGTGGTTATATCAAATTATACTTTTTTGGTCATGATTATATAGTAGCTTTTTCTACAAAAAGAGAAATGTCTACTTAAAAGACCACCACCACACCACTGTTACAGACAATGACAACCACTGCATTGCAGACACTTAGTAAACACACACTGGAACTTCAATTCGATGACCAGCTAGAATAGTTTGGACAGATGCTCAAAGTTTAATGCATACATCACTGACTGAAGATTTGCCTCACCAGACCCTTCATAACCTACAATTAAGTACAGCCACCAGCAAGTTTAACTAAAAAGCAGAACACAAATCTAAGTGTGGTAGTGTTAGACAAATATATTGTTAAATGAGTGTTTATATCACTTTTGGCTTGGTCAAAGAATAGGAGCAAAAACTTGTTGCAGGACCTAACAGATGGGTAAGGAAAAAGCTAAGATGCCAGGGAACACACTGATTAGGAAGGAGAGGTGTTTGTAGAAGAGGCCAGAGGCTCAGGGACATTGAAGTGGGATAAGATGTTTTGGTGAATGGAGGAGAAAATAAGTTGAAAATCATAATTATGGTAGATAAAGAAAATGGAATATTTCAAAGGATCCAAGTAATTTAATGGGAGGAGACTGAAAGTAGTGGGGTGTTGTAATATGCATTGAGAGAAACAGCCTCTCAGTATGTTCCCTTAGTTTTTCCCATGCATCTCTAATGCCTCTGGATCAACAAGAAATATGTTCAGATTTGGGAGGCAAAATTAAATCTGTTCACCCTAGGATTATGGATGGAATCAAGTTTACCTCCTGTTGGAAGTCACACAAGGAAGAAAGATGAGTAGCAGCTGGTCAAGTTTGTCAATACTTAAGTAAAATGTAGTCAATACCATGTTCATAAGTGTTGCTTTTACCAGATTCAAGAAGCTGTAAAATGGGATGTACTTTTTGGTTTCTGAAATTAGATATATTCTTATGGTTCAGCTATCTGAAATAATACTTACTTGGCATAGGGCTTCATCTACTTGACAATGCACCAATTCAGGAAATACCTACTCTTCTGACTTAAGGATATTGTTTTCTAAATGGATAAGTAGATATATTAAAAACAGAAATAGTAAATAGCAACAGCTTAACATGAGGAGAGCTTTAATTTGACAATGAAAAATATGTAATACCAGTTTTTTCTTTAAGCTACAGTTCAACTGCCTTTAAGCAGGATGATTTTCTTATAGGATCCTGTGAGATCAAGATGATAATTCAGTAGGTTTCTAGCTGTTGGTTTGGTAATGCATTTCTATGGAGACTAATTTAGTAAGCTTGCTGGCTCTTGAATTTAGGTGATTTTCTAAGTTTAGAAAGGCAGTCAATATTTTGAAAATGCAAACATCTCTTATTAATTCCATATGAGTGTTTAAGGGTGAAAATAGTGTCATCAGTAAGTTGAAGACAGACAACTACCTCCTCACCCAAATACCAAAAGCAGTAACATACCAGAATCCTTTGGCATGAAGGGCATAACGGAGGTAGTTTTCAGCACAGAAGCAGCTCTCTGACAGAGGCACTCAAACTGACCTAAGTAGTCATCCTACCGTGATCTCTGCTAAGTTAGGATTTGTGATTTTTATATTTTGGGAAGCAAAGCCAATTTAACTGTATGCATCAAGTCAATCTGAAATGTTTAATTATTCACAAGATACTTGAGAAGGCTGGAGATGACATGCACATGACAATTACTGTGGTGCCCATTTCTTTGTTTTCTGAGGTTTACTCCCGTTCAGATTAGTGAAGCAAAGCTGGTTCATCATGACCAACATACAGGCACTCAGTTTTATTCCAACACTTCAGATTAGTTTTAACATATTAATAAAGCCTATTTCAAAATGTGTTATGTTAAAACTTAAAAGCAGTTACCACTGTATCTAACAACCTGTTACAATGTTATGACTTGGAAACTGGTCTAGTTTGAAATTGAGATTATTATGTATAGTGCTTCAAAGTCTGCAAGATGGACAGTTTCTAGTCAGATCCCTAAGCTCTCTGTTTTATAGTCTCCCATGCCATACTATGGTAGTTTGCATCCAGCTTAACTTAAATTACAGGTGTTCAACACTGCTCTTAAACACTTTGCTTTTAGGAAAGTCTGTACAAGAGTGAATGAAGATGGGTGAAGATTTCTGTGCAATATGTCCTGCCCTGGGTTAACATGATTCAGTTTATAAACTCTGTCTTTATTCATACAAAAACAAAATAAATCCAAGTCAGATTTATAGGTCACAAGTCAACACGATACCTCTGATATGAAAAAGTATTTGAAAGACAAGGCATATGAGCAAGACAGATTAGCCATGTCTGACTGTTCAGAATTACAGGTCAGTTGTAAAATATACACTGGGCACAAGGCAGCCCTCTAAAGACTAGGGATTCTGCCCTTCCCCACCACTAAAAGTTTTAACAAAACCAGTTGATTGAGTATTCCCGATGTAATTATTGTAGTTAGATACAGACAGACCTGCTGGAGTCCCTCTGAAGAAATGAACACAGGAAGCCAACTGAAGAGGCTGATAAATGCTGTTACAGAGACCGTGTGGAAAGTTTGTGAGCCCAAATACCATGACTGAACATTAGGCGTGGGTCAAATCTGTACCTAAGAGTGGGGAGAAGGTCTGTGTGAGCTACATTTAGATCAAGGATTACCAGCAACATAATAGATCTAACATATAGCACTAAAGTGGAATTCATTGGAATAGAGCCTCCCTCAGCAGTGCACAATAGGGAACTAGTTCTCCTCTACCAGGAAAGTGCTACAACATTTCAATTTAGTCACAAACCAATACTACAGAAGTTGACAAAAGTCAGTGTAGTGGCACTTCTAGCTAACGGTGTAGATGTTGCATCTAAGTACAACACTAGGGTGTATCTGCAGTAGCATTACATATGAATAAAGGAAAAGTGTGTCCAGGAGCTGCATTCTCAATATTTTGCAGTATTTACAGCAGCAAAATGTTATGGCAGTTTAGCATGTAAATGCAAGCCTATTATAAATAACAGCCTTTTAAGTGCTGTAAAAAAAAAATCTAGAAAAGTGGTTTGAGCTCAAAGCAGCAGCTTTCTAACTGGAGAGAAGGCAGGTGTGACTGACTCACACAAATGGTTTTGCTGCATGATACAAGCTCTGTTTTCATGGCAGTTTGACAGTATTCCTTGTTTTGAATATTCAAGACTTCAATCCAAAGAAGAAGTGAGATAAGGCTAGCAAATACTTTAGTTAGAACCTTCCTGTGTGGAGCAACACATGGAAAGCTTTTAATAAGCTGCAAGTGATTATTTCCTTATTTAAACCATTGTTCCTTGATTGGTCAGCAAAGCTGAAGAGCTTTACAGGCAGCATTCTTTTCAAACCAACAGTGACTGAAAGTTACCTGGAAAGGGGTGTTTGACACCATTGCTGAAGATACATTTGATATGTCCATAGTTTCTCACATCTTACAGCCACCAGGTACTGTTAAATTTATCTACATTTAGCCTTTATAGTCCCAAGTTTACATTTTAAATTAATGGACACTAAATTACAAGTCTAGATGGAATTTCCTGGATGAAAAATGCAATACTAGGTCTGAGACAAAACATTCAGCTTTAGAATTTAGTTTGTCCTATACCCACCTTCCTTTCCATTAATAGAGTCTCCTCCTCAGACCAAGTGTCTACACTGCCTGACAATTTCCAGGGATTTAAGTTTAAAAGCAATTATGGCACCATCCCTTTAGAGAGAAGGGAAGTCCCTACTTCCAACGAAAGGGAAAAAAGTAAAACTTTTGAGTCTTATGTCAAGGGAACTGATTTTATAAGACAGTCCTAAACTGCTACACAATTGTGAATGATGATTACAAAACTAAAAGCTGAAATAGTCAAAAAAGGTTACCCTGGGTCAAAGACGCCTGGTGTGCGACAAGTTGCTCCTGAGCAGGACTGTAACATCATTAGTCGATAGTTCATCTTCTCTAAAATTTCTTGATCTATTGTTTTAGCAATGTTAGTAAGCTGGTGTGGGTCTGCAGTCAAGTTGTAGACTTCAACAAACACCT
The DNA here is from genome assembly GCF_020497125.1 of Mauremys mutica. Lineage (NCBI taxonomy): Eukaryota > Metazoa > Chordata > Testudines > Geoemydidae > Mauremys > Mauremys mutica. The sequence continues at coordinate 63,191,869 of NC_059072.1, forward strand.
GTTTAAGTGGAAAAAAAAACAGTTCCTGTACTGTATTAAATGTCAACAATTACACATAGAATACTTCCTACACAATTAGTGGGGAAACATGCTGGTAGAGTGACAACTTATTTTCTACTGCTGTGTATTATAGTTACATTATATCTTCAGTTAGCCTGTAGTGCCCACTATGTGCTAATACTTACCAGACAGCCATGAAATGGACCCTTCCTTGAGGAGCTCACAATTTCACGACAGTCTTGAGGGGTCAGTGGCAAATTAAAATAAGGCAAATATTAAGGAGTGAATTATCTACATGTCAAATATTAGGTTTGTCATCTTATGAATGGAGCCTAAGGTAAGCACATGTAGGTAATAACTAACACTCCACACATATAGCTCTGGTTAATGAAACTCCCAGAGTGTACATCTTTTTACCCAGATGACACTGCATATAACAGAGAATTGGACACAAGTGTATTATGTAATCTCCAACTAAAACAGTAAAACCTTTGTATAGTCTGCTTAGAGAATCACAATATTTATTGTTTTTTCTTAGGAGTTTATGGAGCAGTCCGGTGATGGGTTAGCAATGCAGTGACAAGACACTGGTTCAAAATATACCTCTGACCAATCTGTGGGGCAGTAAAGGTTGGACATGCCACAAGAATTCAACCAAAGCATGTGTGCAATTAAATCAGCAGATTAGATCAGTTTTGATGTCTGCCTTTAGGAAGGGTAGAGCACTCACAGCTCCCCTATCAGGCAAGAAGGGCTTGATCATGGTTATCAGAGAATGGGAACAGGGAAGGGATTTAAGAGAAGAGCTGAGACTGGGTGCACTGTTTACACTCCTTGGTGGCACCACACACACTAAAAGTATCTTCCCTGGGATAATTGAAGGAGACTGTTCATGAAGCTAACATCCTACTAATGAAATCTGAATTTTGCTTCTAAATGGAGCAAAAGTCTGTGTCCTATTGAGACAGATCCTAGTAGGCTAATTGTCCTAAATCTTTCTGGAGAGCTGGCTCTGTCATTTTCAGACCAGGCAGCTGCATTCCTCCAATGTAAACAGCAAATCAGCCTATTAGAATGCAACTTGATTAGTCTCTCCTCTGTGGTCATGGCCTGAGTTAGCTGTAGAAATGTGATCTCCCCATCAGTAGGCTTTAGACCAGGGGTCGGCAACCTTTCAGAAGTGGTGTGCCGACTCTTCATTTATTCACTCTAACTTAAAGGTTTCGCATGCCAGTAATACATTTTAACCCTTTTTAGAAGGTCTCTTTCTAGAAGTCTATAATATATAACTAAACTTTTGTTGTATGTAAAGTAAATAAGGTTTCAAAATGTTGAAGCTTTATTTAAAATTAAATTTAAAATGCAGAGCCTCCCGGACCGGTGGCCAGGACCCAGGCAGTTTGAGTGCCACTGAAAATCAGTTTGTGTGCCACCTTTGGCACCTGTGCCATAGGTTGCCTACCCCTGCTTTAGACCATTTGGAAGTGCTCAAACACATTTTATATGCTACACTTTTCCACTCACCCCCCTTGATCTCCTTAGGGAGACATGTACTTTACCCCTCCCTTAACCTTTGTCTGGTGGGATCTCTGGGAAGCAGGAGCAGGTCATTCCCAGATCAATGGTGATGCACAAAGCTCACTGAGGGTCCCCTGTAGTGCAGGAATAGGAGTCCCAATTTGGCATTGTGGTGAATACAAAGATGGCAGTTTGTTAGGGATTCGTAAAGCATTGCAGAGTTCCCGATTCTTCTTGGCAGTCCTAACCAAGCAGTTTGAAAACATGGCTTGGGACAAATACTGTTACAACCCTATTTATCATCATGTGACTACATGCCGCCCCATACCAACTGCTCCCCAGCTATTAACACTTAGCAGTTTACCTCAGGAATTAAGCAATTTAAAGACTAAGAACTGCCTAGTCTTTTGCTAAACTGAAAGGGATTGACGACAATGTATTATAGGGGAAAGGTGAAATTACTGTTTTGCTGGCAAGGCCACACGCTTGCACCGCTTGAGAACTTGCTAGGAATGTACAGTGAGCTCTGAAATACGTGGCTAGCCACCAGTTTAGTCTATGATCTACAATAAAGTTGTCTCTGTCATTTAGATACGGAGGACCAAATTCAGGCCTGCTGCAACTCCTACTTAAGCTCCACTTACACCAAACGTGAATTTGGCCCTAGATAATTTAACCCATTTCCCCTTCATGATAATACAGTATGTTTTGGTTAACTATTTCCACCAACAGTTAAAACAACTGACTATTTAGCCTACGAGCGAAGCTACAGTCTCATTTTCAGAGTAGTTTACGCCAACCTTGAGAGCAGATAAACTTTGCATACAGACATCAATGGAGTTACACTATAATAGATGTTAATTATCTCAAATATTGATAACTCCAAGAGAACTGAACATTTAACACACCATGTCACTGAAGTAAATAAGCCAGAAAGTATTACCTCCCGGTCATCAAATTCACAGTACTGCAGATCCCACGAAGTTGACAATGTCCTCACACAAGCGTATGTATTGTTATATGAATCTTCACACACACAGTCTGGAAAACAATGCTGTAAAGAAACAGAGGTTAAACAGAAAAGGGAGAGTGAACGTTCTTTTTACTTCATATGGTGAAACTGAAAGCAACAGTTCTCTACCCAGAAGTTGTACCTGCTGAAGCCAGATGCAAGTAGTTCATGGACACTAGATAGAATACTGAGAACTAAATGTTAAAAATCCCAGGTAGACATATATGGAACAAAAATACCAGTTTTTCTAAAAATTAGAACGTGTCACTGTCAGGGAAGTTTTTAAATGGGAGATAGCATCTTTGTATTATTTTTCTGGTGAATTAATACAGTAACCCAGGAAATGAAAACAATGCTCAATACCCCAAACAGGCTACTTAGACACAGTGGGAAGAATAACATAAAACGGAACATTATGGTAGGGTCTATTTACAGTAAGCATCAGTATGACAGAATTACAGAGCACAGCTAATGTATTGCAGAATGTAGCCACTTACTTACTGGCTTCAAATCAATATTTGATTGTGTGATGAGGGCATCAGAATTGCAGATGTAAAAGATCATGGCCCTATGTTGCAGCCACCATCTTTCCAATAAAACAGACTAATACAGCTACCCCCTGATACTTGACATCTTTCCATTGGGATTCTGGGGGCACTAGTTATTTTAAAATCAGAGAGGCAGATGTTCAGCCATTCAAAACATTCTCCTCTGAACCAGGCATGTTGTACTCAGAACAGGCATAGCTCCTACTGACTTACAGAGCAAGATATAGTAAAAAAAACTATTTTAGCACTGGGTATTGAGTTAATAAAACCAAAAACTTCATAAATTGATCTTGAAGTTACAACGGATACCACGCGTAAGTTGCAGTACGGTACACTGCATTGCCTCGTCCTTCAAGCCACTGCAAAGCAATTTCCAATGTTCTGAAGGGACATCAACTTGTTCTTTGATATACCTTTTATTCCCCCCCACCCCCCACTCACTGTCAAGAAAAATGGTTTGCAAAACTGGTTGTTTGTAAGACTCTGGTGTTTGTAAAATCGAGGTTTTACTGTCCCAGGAAATAAATCCAGATCTCCCACATCACTGGAAGACACAATTTCTAGGCTACTAACAGGCCTGACTCTGAACTGTGGTTTTAGTTTAAGCGATTTCAGGAAACATTTACAAATAATTCATGCTTAAGTTCAGTTCTGCTTACAGTAACACCAGGTCCCAGGGCAGGGCAGGTAGGATCACTACTGTTATGTCCTTCTCCTTGGTACTCAATCAAGACATCTGATCTCCAGGTCACATTTTTGTCTCCTCTCTAAAACAGACAATAGTAAAATTTACTTTTTAATTGTTAGTTCTTCTGACAATGCCATAAGTAAAAATCATGCATGCCTGAGATTACATACTCCTTGCTGGTTACAGAGTAATTTAAGGCACATCCAGTAGCACCAATACAAAAGCATAATGAAGCTTAGTGAAAATGCACTGTGTAACAGCAACTGGAAGCTACAGTAGAGAGCCAGTCCCAAAAACTGGTAAGTTGGTTTAGGAAGTGGGTATTTTATTTCGTTTGAAGAGAGTGCTAATAACAGTTCATATACAACCTAGCACTAACTGAAGGCTTATGATCACCATGAAGTACAAGCCATGTTGCCAAATACCACTAAATTATAACCCAAAGTCTCTAGAAAAAGGTTTTTTTAATATAGCCTCTTCCTTTAGGGGTATCGCCACCGATGAAGAATTACACAAGACAATCAGAGATACTTGCATAAAAGGGCACACACTGATTGGCTTTCCAGTTGAGTATTTCAAAAAGTGAGTTGAAAATTTTAAAACCCTCCCACATGTGCAGTTTTAGAATAATTTTTAAAAAGGCATGTAAAACCTATATAGAAGTGAGCAGATTACAGAAGAGGAACAAACTACACAAAGTACCATCACAAATGCACGCCATAAACTGACAGACGTCTAACACCCACAATCTTCATTATTTGTAACAGTAGGTAGAACTTTAAGTCAGACATGAGATTTAAGTTGATGCCATCCCTTTAAGGTTTCACTAGCAAAACCTTATACCACAAAAGTGCATTGGTTCTAAATCAGGGGTCGGCAACCTTTCAGAAGTGATGTGCCGAGTCTTCATTTATTCACTCTAATTTAAGGTTTTGCGTGCCAGTAATACATTAACATTTTTAGAAGGTCTCTTTCTATAAGTCTATAATATATAACTAAACTATTGTTGTATGTAAAGTAAATAAGGTTTGTAAAATGTTTAAGAAGCTTCATTTAAAATTAAATTAAAATGCAGAGCCCCCCAGACCGGTGGCCAGGACCCAGGCAGTGAGTGCCACTGAAAAAATCAGCTCGTGTGCCACCTTCGGCACATGTGCCATAGGTTGCCTACCCCTGTTCTAAAACATGACGACTCATTGCAATTTCTTGAAGGCTACCTCCAATTTATATACCAAGTATAACACTAACGTAATCAGATACAAGAAGCTTCATTTAAATAGGTTTCTGCTCATCTGTAGGAAAGATTAGTTCCCTCCCCCACCCCAGTCAGCGGGGAAAAAGACGACTAATATCCCACTTATTAGGATTTAAATAAATATCAAGTGGGCATTGTGATGTTGCACCCCATGCTTTATGGAAATATGCTTATGAGTGTAAATATGACATAACTGGAATATGTTTTATGCTAGATATACCATGCAACATCTCTGCAAAGATTATGATCTACTGAATATATTAATCCTAATTGTATGTGTGTATCATTTTTGTATTTGAAGTTATGAATATTGGCCTATGTACTTTGATTTTAAGCAGCCTCAGTGAAGCATTTCGTCAGCTTTTTGAGAAAAACTATTCTCAGTAAGAATCAAGAAACACTTAAGCAGACAGTGGACTTAGATGTGGACTGGCATCTCTCAGAGCTTTCAGCCTGTAAAGAACTTAGTCATGCATGCATAATGTGACTTGCACATGTGACTCACAAACTCCATCTTGTAGCTGTGATTCTGCATAGGAAAAAACACAAGGGGTTTCCACCCACAAGAGAGACTATCTAAGGCCCTGGGAAACCCCTCCATTTTGTCTTCAGCTGGCACAAAAGATAGCCTCTCCACCCCAAAGAGAGGCTTGAAAGAAATTGGAACAAAAGGACAGTAACTAAAAGTGTGCGAGTGATTGCTGGACCCAGACTAGGAGGAAGTCTAGTCTGTAAAAGAAGCTTATTGGAACATCTGAAGGTGAGATTCACCTACATTTAGTTTCTTACTGTATTAGGCTTAGACTTGCATGGTAACTTACTTAATTCTGTCTGTTATTACTTGGAACCACTTAAACCCTACTTTTTATATTTAATAAAAATCATTTTACTTAATTAACCCAGAGCAAGCAATTAATTCCTGGGGGAGAAAACAGCTGTGCATCTCTATCAGTGTTACAGAGGACGAACAATTTATGAGTTTACCCTGTATAAGCTTTACACAGAATAAAACATTTATTTGGGGTTTAGATCCCATTGGGAACTGGGTATCTGGGTGCTGGAGACAGGAGCACTTCTTAAGCTGTCTTCAGTTAAGCCTGCAGCTTTTGGGGGACATGGTTCAGACCTGGGTCTGTTTTTGTAGCAGGCTAACCTGTCTGGCACAACCGGGCAAGGTACTGAAGCTGCCAGGGAAAACAGGCTCAGAGGTGGTCCCAGCACATCAGGTGGCAGTTCTCAAGGCATTTTCTGTGACCCAACCCGTCACAGGCATAATTTTGTCTTGGTCACATATGCAAGTCTTGGAGCATTTCAGAATTGAAGAGCCAAGTAGTACAACCATCAAAACAGGAGTCATTCATTACCAAGTAGTACAACTAGTCAAAGAAAAAGCTTTCCATTGGGAGGGAAAAAAAAAAAGTTATCCTCGAGGAGGGAATTTCAGAGTTTATTGAAATGTATAAGCAATGAAATGCTATACCTGCATCTTGTTACTCTTTTCATTAGCCAGAAGGGCTCTGTGTGAAATGCCATGAGGAAGAAGGGAGTTGGAATGCACATCTTCCTAATCCATTTTAGGAAACTTTATTCACTCTGAAGAATAATCTGTGTAAGAGTAATCTGCAAATTGCTTGGTTACTAATCCTGAACTCTTACCAGAAGCGGCAACAGTGACATCCCATCCATCTGTGTTTTGTTTATGTCAAATCCTGCGATATCCAAAATAGTGGGACCCAAATCAATGTTTGCAACCAGCATCTGGATGGTGTTGGGAAACAAAAGCGTTACTGACTCACAAAAAGATTAATGTTCTGAAACTGTCAAGTTTTAGTGCAGGGGTCAGCAACCTTTCAGAAGTGGTGTGCCAAGTCTTCATTTATTCACTCTGATTTAAGGTTTCGTGTGCCAGTAATATATTTTAACATTTTTAGAAGATCTTTCTATAAGTCTATAATATATAACTAAACTATTGTTGTATGTAAAGTAAATAAGGTTTTTAAAATGTTTAAGAAACTTCATTTAAAATTAAATTAAAATGTAGAGTCCCCTGGACCAGTGGCCAGGACCTGGGCAATGCGAGTGCCACTGAAAATCAGCTCGTGTGCCATAGTCACACATAATCAGCTCGTGTGCCTACCCCTGTTTTAGTGTCTGTCTGAACAAGAAAGTGAGGTCCCTTTATACTACAGAACACTAATGTGTTTGCAACATATATGCCAGACACTGTCTGATTACTACGAAAGAATACGAAGACCTATATTACTGCACCTTCACTTATAATCCTACCTTGTTTGTCTGGTTTGGTTTGATGCCTGGTCCTCGAACTAGCAATGGAACTTTAATGTCAAACTCATAGAGCTGCCGTTTGTCTATTGGCAAAGAAAATTGTCCTAGAAAACATCAAGAAAAGAATGAGACACCACTTAATTGTGGTTTAATTTATAAAAGGGGACTTCACATGACTCAGGATCTGGCCTTTGATGAACAATGACTTGTTTAAATGGGTCCTTTATCTTGACCTTACATACACAGACCCTCAGTCCATATTCACCCACAGATTTCCTTTATTTCAGTCTATTACTGTAGTCAGATTCTGATGCTGTACAAGTTGGGCTACTCGTACAACTTCAAATCTACATACAAGACGACAACAGAGGGCAACTCTAACATTGAGAAAGGAAAGAGATGCTATAGTGAAATTCACCTGTAAAAATATCTTGGTATTTCAGAGCAGGAATGGAGGAAAGGTCTATATTTAGACATATTATTACATTTTAGGGACAGAACACCACTTTATAAAATTCTCTGAAGATGGATGGCACTGTAGGTTTGCAGTCAATTAGTTTAGCTTCATAGCACCAGAGGAATACAATTATTGTCTTAATTTCACAGATGAGTAAATAGGGGCAGAAGTTAAGTAACTAAGATTTCACCAAAAGTTTGCAGCAGAATTGCAAAGGAGAAGTACACATACCAGTATGGAAGCCATTGTCTGAGGTATAAAAAATGTAAGTATTATCTAGCTCTTCAAGCAATTCCAGTTTCTTCACCAGTTTCTCTATCAGATCATCTACTGACAGTAGTGTTTGCCATCTGTATGGGAGCAAAAAATGTTCCAATTAAATTGTATAGTATTAGTTGTAAATGGGCATTTATATTAGGCTACAAATTGATTTGGACTTCTGTTATGCACCGTAGGCATATCACGTCTATCACCACAAACTCTGGAAACAAACCAAACATGTAGCGAGCTCCATTTTACAGTATGAGCTGCAGCCATTCTGAGACACAGACCTTCTGTTTTGTCTTATTCTGCTTTTGTTGGTTTTACTCTGTAGTGCCTGAAAGGTCAAAAAGCAGACTGCATTTAATCTTATCTAGAAGTAGCCACAGACCATTTCTGAAGTAATGCAAGCTAGCACATTAGCGTCACAGTGTTCTCCTGCAAGGTCACCATTTTATAAAGGCAGAACTAAAATGTTCCTAAAAAGCATGTCATGTTTTAAACAGTTTCTATATGAGGTGATCTTTTCTGCACAAAAGAGAGTAGCAAGGTCTATCCACTTCTTCATATTGCTCCTGCAATTCCAGGATCCATTATTCTGATGCTACTAGCCATCTTCTCAGCAAGCAGACCTCATGATAGAAAAGTGGTATGTTTGGTTACAGGAGTAGTGAATCTCCACAAAGTGCTTAGATTCATTACTTCAGATTAACCAGTCAGATTTTATTACTGGGTTCTGATGTCTCCCAGCATGCACTCAGTGTTTAAGATTTAATTGCATAATTTTACCAGCATGCTTTATAAAGCAATGACCTGAAAACCAGCTCTGAGTTTTCCTTCTCCAAGATAGCAAGCTCTACCCTGTCAACATGTACAAAATACAGTTCTACTATTTAGTTTTGTTAGCATTTGTTTTGTAAACCTCTTTTCATTAGCATTTAGCCTTACAGCAAAGGCTGAGAATAAAGAGGAGACTAAACAGCTTACTTAAACTTACACACAGTAGTTAGCTATGCCTTCATATTGTGCATTTCCTAGCTGCTGTTGCCATCTGTAAGGTATCAGAAGTAGTAACTGAAAAGTGCCCTAAAATATCACATCTCCCTCTACAGAGAGGCTACCCAAGAATCCTATAAGGTTAGCCACTAGACAGATCAGCTCTGAAAACGGGTAAATTGCTTCATTAAATATCAGTGAATTTAAAGTAAGGTTTTACTCTGATTCTTTGCCAGTGAATTGTGGAAGAATTCTGAGTTCTTCTGAGACAGAGGGGGAACTGTGGGAAGGCAGTGGAGGATTATCAGCATTTAGCCTTCATCATCACTGCAAAGTGTACCAGTTACCAGCCCAAGTGAAAGCAGAACCCAGGCTCTAACTCACAGTCCCAGCTATGCCAGGTAGCCCCAGTTGAAAGCACCATTAAACTTGTGAGAGAGGTGTATAGGTATGGGAACAATACCAAGATGCTAACTCTGCAGAGGAGATATATGTATAGTATATCCAGGGGGCAGTTCTGCTGAGTAAGATACTCTCTTCCACGACCACTTGTTCATTTTTTACTTAGCACTACAGAGCCAGTACAGCTAAAAGGAGGCTGGTTCCTAAGTTTCAATCATTTACACTTGTCTAAAAACTTACTGAATTCAATGGGACTGCTCAAGTGCAAAATCAGAACCTTTATTATTGACAGTATTACACAAAGAGGAGAGAACAGACTCAGATTCAAGGTTAGCTAGCTGGGGGAGCTAGACATTAAGATATTTTCTAACTTGTTAACTAAGCACATTTGATATGAAAGTCATTGAGAGAATGAATTCTCAGTGCCTTTTTAAAAAAAACAACCAAAAAATAGATTAGATCATATTAGTCTACTCATTTTGACAATGTGAATGCATTTTACTGTCTCTCATGCACTAAAATTCAGAGAGACAGTAAAGAAACCAAGCAGGACTTCCTATGTCTCTGTATGTTGAATGACAGTAGCAGTTAGATACAAGAGATTTGTATGGTCTAGCAGACTACTTATAAATCTGCCTACCAAAAAAGGGGTGGGGGCATGACTCTACAGGCAGCACCCAGAGAACTACTGCAGGTAATTTAACTCTTATGAGGAGACCTGTTACACATTTGAAATTAGCTCATTTTTGTTTTTCATCAGAATAGCCTCTGCGCTATTAGTCTTGCCAGGAAACCTATTAAATGGTCTCAAGCAGCAGTTCCTACCTTTTTCTAAAAGCATCATCTAGAAACTGTATTGAAGAATTAGTCATTGGAGTCTTTGCTTGCCTGATTAGCCAATGCTTGTCCTAAAAGAGAACACATTAAGATTAGCACAGAAACATCATAAAATGAGCTTTTTTGTTAAGTGCTAAACCTTCACTGAATTGTTAATTGCAATAGTAATAGTTTGAGTGAAGTATTTGCATTATTATGAAGTATTTACATTAAAATAGAAGAGTAACCTGTCACTTTAATAATAGAATCATAGAACTGGAAGGGACCTTGAGAGGTCATCTAGTCCAGTCCCTTGCACTCAAGGCAGGACTAAGTATTATCTAGACAGGGGTGGGCAAACTCGGGCCACATCTGGGTGGGGAAATTGCATGCAGGGCCATGAATGTAGGGCTGGGGCAGGGGTGTGGGAGGAAGTGTAGGGGGTTGGAGGCGTTGCGGTGTGCAGGAAGGGACTCAGGGCAGGGGGTTGGGGTGTGGGGCGCAGGAGGGGGTTGGGTGCAGGCTCCAACCCAGCACCACTTACCTTGAGCAGCGGCGCACAGTGGGGCTAAGGCAGGCTCCTGGCCTGCCCTGGCCCCGCATCGCTCCTGGAAGCAGACGTCACCATGTGCCTGCGGCCCCTGGGAAAAGGCGGGGGCGGGGGGGGGGGGGAAAGGGTTCTGTGCATTGCCCATGCCTGTGGGTACCTCCCCCGAAGCTCCCATTGGCTGCAGTTCCTCATTCCTGGCCAATGGGAGCTGCGGGGGGCGGTGCCCACAGGCGAGGGCAGCGCACAGAGCCCTCTGCTCCCCACTCTCCCAGGGGCTGCAGGGATGTGGTGCCAGCTGCTTCCAGGAGCGGCACGGGGCTAGGGCAGGCAGGGAACATACCTGAGCCCTGCAGCGCCACAGGGGTGGCAATCCCGTGGGCCGGATCCAAAGCCCTGGTGGGCTGGATCCACCCCATGGGTCATAGTTTGCCCACCCCTGACCTAGACCATTCCCGACAGGTGTTCGCCAACCTACTCTTAAAAATCCCTAATGATGGAGATTCCACCACTTCCCTAGGCAATTTATTCCAGTGCTTAACCACTCTGGCAGTTAGGAAGTTTTTCCTAATGTCCAACCTAAACCTCCTTTGCTGCGATTTAAGCCCATTGCTTCTTGTCCTATCCTCAGAGGTTAAGAACAATAATTTTTCTCCCTCCTCCTTGTAACAACCTTTATGTACTTGAAAACTGTAACGTCCCCTCTCAGTCTTCTCTTCTCCAGACTAAGAAACCCTTTATTTATGTATTTATTTAAATCTTCCCTCACAGGTCATGTTTTCTAGACCTTTAATCATTTTTGTTGCTCTTCTCTGGACTTTCCCCAATTTGTCCACATCTTTCCTGAAATGTGGCATGCAGAACTGGACACAATACATCAGTTGATGCCTAATCAGTGCAGAGTAGAGTGGAAGAATTACTTCTTGTGTCTTCCTTACAATACTTCTGCTAATACATCCCAGAATGATGTTTGCTTTTTTTTGCAAAAACCATACACTGTTGACTCATGTTTAGCTTGTGATACACTATGACCCCAGATCCCTTTCTGCAGTACATGTGCAACTGATTGTTCCTTCCTAAGTGGAGTACTTTGCATGTGTCCTTATTGAACTTCATCCTATTTACTTCAGACCATTTCTCCAATTTGTCCAGATCATTTTGAATTTTAATCTTATCTTCCAAAGCACTTGCAATCCCTTCCATCTTGGTATCATCCGCAAACTTTATAAGTGTACTCTCTATGCCATTATCTAAATCACTGATGAAGATATCAAACAGAACAAGACCCAGAACAGATCCTTGCGGGACCCCACCCATTATGCCCTTCCAGCATGACTGTGAACCACTGGTAACTACTCTCTGGGAATGATTTTCCAACCAGTTATGCACCCACCTTATAGTAACTCCATCTAGGTTGTATTTCCCTATTTTCTTTATGAGAAGGTCATGCAAGACAGTATCAAAAGCCTTACTAAAGTCAAGATATACCACATCTACCGCTTCCCCCATATCCACAAGGCTTGTTACCCTGTCAAAGAAAGCTATCAGGTTGGTTTGACACAATTTGTTCTTGACAAATCGATGCTGACTTATTTATCACCTTATCTTCTAGGAGTTAGCAAACTGATTGCTTAAATTATTTGCCCCATTATCTTTCCAGGTACAGAAGTTAAGCTGACTGGTCTGTAATTCCTCAGGTTGTCTTTATTTCCCTTTTTATAGATGAGCACTACATTTGCCCTTTTCCAGTCTTCTGGAATGTCGTCCGTCTTCCATGACTTTTCAAAGATAATTGCTAATGGCTCAGATATCTCCTCAGTTAGCTCCTTGAGTATTCTAGGATGCATTTCATCAGGCCCTGGTGCCCTGAAGATAGCTAACTTGTCTAAGTAATTTTTAACTTGTTCTTTCCTTATTTTAGACTCTGATCCTATCTCATTTTCACTGGCATTCACTATTTTAGACATCCAATCGTCAGCCTTCTTGGTGAAAACCAAAACCAAGAAGTCATTAAGCACTTCTGCCATTTCCACATTTTCTGTTATGGTCTTCCCCCCTCATTGAGTTCAAGTACAGGTGAGAGTTACACTCAATTTTCCTCTTAGATCATGTACCTCGAGAACCATGACAGTAGGACTGTGTAAGTTTCTGCTCAGTTTGAGAGGGACCCTATAGTGTATGTTCACATGGTATCTAGACACAAGCCTCCAAGCTTGAGTCCACTGACGTCTCGTAGCAGGGGTTGCACTAGCACGCGAAGAATAGCTGTGCAGACATTGTGGCTTAGGATGGAGCTTGGACTCTCAAGCCCAAACCCACCCCAGGCTATTTTTAGCACTGGCACAAGACTGAGGCTCACTACCAGATGCGGTGTAGCTATACCCACAGGGAGCAGAAAGTGCCTGGGAATCACTTTAGTGGCCTAGGAAAGAGAACTGTGAAGAGAACTCTGCCTGGGAGAGAGAGCTGGGAAGGATAGCAGTTACCTGGGGAAGACTCTCTGGACTGAGACCAGTGATGATTCTCTACCTGGCAAGGAGACAGGAAGGAGTCCTGCAAGGGTGTAGTAGAGAACTGCTAGAAGAGGCCTAAGAGATTAGTAACATAAGAAACAGCCTTAGGATAGTGGAACAGAATATTTTTAGCCTTAGAACCGATTGCTGCTGAGGCCTTTTGACATTACCTAGAGTGGTGGTGCACAAACCCCCTGCACTGAAGGAAAAATATCGAGCCCCTGCAACAGGAACAGTAGGCAGACCCTGGTACAAGGAGAGAAGGTAAGCCCAGGCACTTAGGGCAGGAGACTATCAGAGCCCTGCCACAGGGTGAAAGGATTTTATAGCTTTTCATTTGGACTTAACCCCAGAAGGAGAAGGCTTCTTGCTTTGACCAAAAGGCCAAATTATCATCCCAGCCTGACCATTTTCTTTGGTGAGAAACTGAGGTAACAATCATGAACCTGACTAGGACAGGTAAGCCACACATTCAAGCAGCCAGAAACTCCAGTTAGAATTGTGCTTGTTGCTATACACACATAGCAAGCTTTTCAGGGCTAATTTTCTTCCTATCCGAAACCAATACTAATGAAAAGTGAAAGAAAGGGACAAAATCAAGTGTATACAAATTATGTAAATTTACACTTTCAGTTTCAAGGTGTAAAGTAACCGAGATCAGCAGAGCTGATTACTTGTTATCCCAAACATGAGCCTGGATTTGGCTTGAGCAGGGTCTTCTCAGTGGCAGGACTTCACCTTTGCAAATTCCTCCCCTAGACTCAATCTGAGGGTGTAAGAACTCCTAAAATCCTTTTTGAGAGTCATGTAATTATGACCATTTAGATTCCCCATTTATCTATTTTTGCCCAGACTGGGGAAGGTTTGATGTTGGAGCATGGGGCAGAGCTAATGAATCCAATTTGTAACTGAGTTCAATTGCGTGCAGCACCCATGTACCTTTTTGGGAATTGTTCTGTTTCTGTTATTTAAATTAAACACCTAAAAGCTTGAGATTTAGCCAAGCACGAAAGCCAATTTAGGATCATTAAGACAAAATACCCAGCCTGCAGTTACAGAGATGACCAAGAGAACTGAAGATTTATTGAGGAGCTGAAAGTTTTCCTCTTGTCCTGCAGTACTCTGGGTTGTACATCATGCTCTGAACAGTTAAGCTTGGAGTCATTTTAACCCCTTCTAGTAAAGAGTTCCATGATCTAGAGCCCTTTGCATTTTGCCCCTGTACTTCAGTAGACACAATAGCCCCAATGCACACAGATGTCACTGGGTTGCAAACAGTGAGAAAGTTTGAGATTCCATATAGCCCACTAAGGGTCTTCAAGATTTGGACTGGGATTTTGAACCAAATCACAGCTGAATGTATATCTTGCTGCCCCCCCACAAAAAAAAACAAACCAAAAAAAAAACACAACCTCAAGAAGGCATCAACATGTCTTACTAACTGCAGTTTATATGGTCTTCTCCTTCAGCCACAGGTAGAACAAACTGCAAACATCTAGTATGGAGCTGACCATGTGAATTACTTTGGCTGGCTTTTCAGCTAAGAATGGCTCCTAGCTAAAGTGAAAGTATCTTGTCCCACTCATTATCCATGTGTTTTATAAACAGATACTAATTCAGCGAGTCTGACCCAAGACTGCAAACTACCTTGATAACTGAAAGGCATATATTAAAGGTCAGGTCATTGCCCAGTTACTTCCTTCAAGTGCTTCTGTCTTACCACTGGTTTAAATTTGCCTCTACCAAGACAACTGCTTCTCATTTACATTAACTTCATATGCTGACACCTGGATAGTGCCACCATGTCTACTGAAGAGATGATAAAACTTGATGTCAACAGTATTTGGTGGCATTGGGACCTATGATTCATGACTTAACCAAGAGGTCTTCTAATTAGTTTGGTAAAATAGCTGAACAAATTGGCAGATTATGGAAGCACATCATTAGAGTTTATGCATGTGAGTGCAAGACATTCTGGCAGAATAAAGTTCTTAATGGTTTGGAAGCTAAAGGTAAAACGTCAATAAACTTAGTAACCATCATAATTTCTATTGCATAAATTCACTCCAAAAATTGAAGAAACATTACCGTAAGTTCTTGAATCTTAAAATACAAGTGTGTAGCAACAGGTGTTTATTATTGAAGGTCAGGATAGCCAGTCTCCGATCACCAATAAGGTTAGAAAAATCAAGTTTTTAAAATGATTGTGATCTTAATCTCAGATGTCCACATCAGATGTTTCACATAAGAGTTGAAAGATTAAGATCACAATCCTTTAAAAATGTGATGCTGGAATCAGATGAGCAACAGAACAACATTAACCCATTCTTCTCACCACTTAAACTTCACAGTGTTACACATGTAAGTCAGATTCACTGTCTAATTATTTCCACCAATTAATGTAGTAATCTGTTTGGATTCTTGCAAATCATCTTACCTTTCCATGAATGTTAAAATTGCCATTTCTTGGTGCACTGACATTCTGGAAGCTCTTTTTATATTGAGGAGCAGGTATCCAAGGAGAGTGCGGTGCTGGAGTGGAGATCATCATGAAGAAGGGTTCAAAGTTAGATTTATATTCCAAGAAATCCAAGGACATATTAGCCTGCATACACAAAGATCGTTGTTTAAAAACTCTCCAACATAAGTCATAACAAACCCTCATGTTGAGCTATGAAAACTGTCCAAAAAAGTTAAGACTAGAAGTGTATGAATACAAGAAGCGCTTGTAAACTATTTTACAATCTCGTTGATTGCACCTTTACAACTGTTTGAAGTAGAACTTGTGGTAAATCAATCCCAAATGTTCCGAGTTATTTATAAATCCTATTTCAACCTAAGATGTCTTTTGTTCCTCACACCTCCAATTGCCTCAGACTTTCATGTCATTCAGAGCTGGAAAGCTTGATGTAAAGAATGACTCAGATCTCTCATCTCACTCAGTCCTTGCATTGACAGAGCTCCCTTTCAAACCCTGCCTTCACTGACATTTTTTTTTTTTCATACTGTTAAGTACAATTCCATTTTATGCCCTTTCTAAATCTTTCTACATTTCAGGGGATATAGGATCCAGATCCTGAATGTATTTTTAGATGGGAATTTGGCAGTTTGTTCTCCTCAGAAGGCAGTCGTTCTGCTGGTCAATGTTTCATTCCCTGCTCTACTGCTGCCAACTTATTTGTTACATTCATCCTCCAAACATGCGCTAGTTTGAGGATGATCCACTTTTTTTTTTTATTTTAAAGAGGTGATTAGGGAAGAGGCACCAACAGGGTATAGCTTTAAGCTTCATTCACTTGTGCTGCTCCATTTGATCTCCCTCACCAAGCCACTCATTTTCAAGTCTTAGCTTGAATACTTCCTGTTCACTTTAGCCTACGTGTGATAGCAAGTCTCGCTTACTATTCCTTTCAGCCCACTACTGTTAGCCTTCCCTTTGCCATTCATTAGAACTAATATTCGGACATGCACAGTTACCACTTACATCTCAGTTCTTCCCTGTTCTAGTCTCAAGTTTTTCTTTTTCTGCCTGATTAGTCATCCAGCTCTGCAGTACTCTCTATTCTGCCTCTGAAGCAATGGACTCTAAGAACTCTACATAAATAGATTGATTTTAATAGCTTCTCTCAAATGGGCAATAGACCATTATGGATTTTGTGGCTCACTGGTAATAAACCTATACACGCCCCCCGCCCCAATAGAGCCTTACTGAACTCTAAGCAAGTTAGAATAAGATTAGTGGCCTACAGGACCAATGAGAGACCAACTCCTGTCAAAGAGGCAAATACTGCAGCTATTGACAGAAGACTGGTGTTTGGTAGTCTAGTGCTATACGTGACCACATTAATAAATTCTCAAGATATGTCTATACGTCCTCAGAAGTCTGTGTAGTGAAGGGCTGTTTTTTGTCAGTCCAGAATCCCTACTGCTTAATGGCCAAAAGCAACAAGCTAGCAGGCACCAACACTTAAGCCTTTTTCAGAATCACTAACCCAGACAAGGTTAATTTGAAATATTTAACATTAAATCACACAGCATCATTAACTATCTGTTCGAAGAGAACCCTCCTGCCCTGCTATACATTCTCAGGACAGTTCTCTGTCGATACTGTTGTAAAATGCTCCATACCTTTTTAGTAGCTTTGGTATTTCTAGATTGCCTATCACCTTGGTGAATGAAGTACAGGTAGGAACTGAAGCATCAGTCAAATGAAAAAGTCCCATTCAATTACATCACATGAAGGTAGACAACTAATCATTTTACAACAGTATCGACAGAGAACTATCCTGAGAATGTATAGCAGGGCAGGAGGGTTCTCCTCACATAGATAGTTAGTGCTCCTATGTGATTTAATAGGCATCACAGAAACTTGGTGGAATGATGACAATCAATGGGACACAGTAGTACCACGGTATGAAATATACAGGAATGAAAGAGTAGGTTGTGCTGGTGGGGGAGTGGCATTGCATGTGAAAGAAAGCACAGAGTCAAATATAATAAAAAAAATTAAAATGAATCAAACTACCTCAGGATCCCCATGGATAGAAATTCCATGCTTGAATAATAAGAGTATAGCAGGAGGAATATAATACTGAGCACCTGACCAGGATGGCGATGGTCATTGCGAAATGCTCAGAGAGATTGGAGAGGCTATAAACACAGAAAACTCAATAATAATGGGTGATTTCAACTGTACCCAGTCAATATGGGGATGTGTCACCTCAGGATGGGATGCAGAGAAAAAGTTTCTAGACACCATTAATGACTGCTTCTTGGAGCAGCTAGTCCTGGAACCCACAAGGGGAGAGGCAATTCTTAATTTAGCCCTAAGTCAAACACAGGGCCTGGTCAAAGAGGTGAAAATAACAGAACAGCTCAGTAATAGCGAACATAATATAATTAAATGTAATATTCTTGCGGTGGTCGTGGGGAAATAGCAAAGAAGCCCACCACAGTAGCATTTAACTTCAGAAAGGGGAACTACACAAAAACGAGGAAGCTAGTTAAATGGAAATTAAAATAAACAGACACAAGAGTAAAATGTCTAAATGGAAAGTTGTATAAACATCACAACAGAGGCTCAAATTAAATGTATACCCCAAATTAAAAGAAAAAACAATAAAAGGACCAAAGTGTCACCATGGCTAAACAGAATAAAAGAGGCAGTTAGATGCAAAAAGGCATCCTTTTAAAAAATTGGCAGTCAAATCCCAATGATGAAAATAGAAAGGAGCATAAACTCTGGCAAGTCAAGTGTAAAAGTATAATTTGGTATGCCAAAAAAATCTGAAGAGAAAACCAGCAAAAGACAAACAGCAATCCCCCCCGCCCCGCCCCCAGTACAGTAGAACCTCAAAAGACACGACCACCAGAGTAACCAATCAGGCAGCAGCAGAGATTAATAAAAAAGAGCAAGTACTGTACTGTGCCTGTATTTCATCTTAACGGTAGGCACATCTGGGTAGCTGCCCCCACCCCACCTCACAGACAACCACTTACAGCAAGACGCTGGAGCTGCCAGGCCAAGGCAGCCAGAGACAGTGGAGCAGGAGCAACGCTGGGGTCCGTGCAGCTTGCACACACCCCCGGGAGGGGGACATAGTTTTTACCCCCATTCTCCCGGCTGGGAAGGGACCATGCTGTTTTCTCTCACACACACGCCCCCTCCTCCCCCCGCCGGGGCTGACTAGGTTGCTCAGCTGCTGCTGAATCCTAGCTTGGAGTGTGAGCTGCTGGATCTGGAGCCTGAACTGCGCTTTGTTCAGAGCTACAAACATTTCAGAGTTACGGACAACCTCCATTCCTGAGGTGTCTGTAACTCTGAGGTTCTACTGTACATCAGAAGCAGGAAGCCTGCCAAACAATCAGTGGGGCCACTGGATGATCAAAATGCTAAAGGAGCACTCAAGGAAGACCAGGTCATTACAGAAAAACTAAATGAATTCTTTGCATCTGTCTTCATTGTAGAGGATATAAGGGAGATTCCCACAACTGAGTCATTCTTTTTAGGTGACAATCTGAGGAACTGTCCCAGTTTGAGGTGTCAATAGAGGTGGCTTTGGATCAAATTGATACATTAAACCATAAGTCGTCACCTGGACCAGATGGTATTCACCCAAGAGTTCTGAAGGAACTCAAATATGGAAATGCAGAACTACCAACTGTGGTATGTAACTTATTACTTAAATCAGCCTCTGTACCAAATGACTGGAGGATAGCCAATGTGATGCCAATTTTTTAAAAAGGCTCCAGAGGCAATCCTGGCAATTTCAGGCTGGAAAGCCTAATTTCAGTACCAAGCAAATGGTTGAAACTACAGAAAGGAACAGAATTATCAGACACATAAATTGTGTTAATCTATTGGGGGGAAAGAGTCAACAGGGCTTTTGTAAAGGGAAACCATGCCTCACCAATCTCTTAGAATTCTTTGAGGGGGTCAAACAAACATGTGGACAAGGGTAATTCAGTGGAAATAGCCTTTCAGAAAGCCTTTAACAAGGTCCCTCACCAAAGGCTCTTAAGCCAACTAAGCAGTTATGGGATAAGAAGGAAGGTCAAAGATTGCAGATGATACAAAATTACTCAAGATAGTAAAGACCAAATCAGATAGCGAAGGGTTACAAAGATTTAAAAAACTGGGTGTTTGGGCAACAAAATGGCAGATGAAATTCAGTGTTGATAAATGAGAAATAATACATATTGGAAAACATAATCCCAACTATACATAAAAAATGGAGTCTAAATTAGATGTTACCACTCAAGAAAGATCTTGGAGTCATTGTGGATTGTTCTATGAAAACATCTGCTCAGTGTGCAGCAGCAGTCAAAAAGCTAACAAAGTTAGGATCCATTAGGAAAGGGACAGATAATTAGATAGTAAATATCATAATGCCCTTATATAAATCCATGATACACCCCACTTTGAATACTCTGTGCAGTTCTGCTCACCCCCATCTCTCAAAAAAAAAAAAGATAGATCTAAGAAACAGAGAAGGTACAGAGAAGGGCAGCAAAAATGATTAAAAGTATGGACAGCTTCCCTATGAGGAGAGATTAAAAAGACTGGGACTGTTCAACTTGGAAAAGAAATGACTAAGAGGCAGATATGATAGAGGTCTATAAAATCATAAATGATGTAGAGAAAGTGAATAAGGAAGTATTGTTTACCCCTTTATACAACACAAGAACCAGGGGTCACCCATCAAATTGGTAGGCAGAAGGTTTAAAACAAACAAAAGAAAGTACTTCTTCACACAATGCACAGTCAACCTGTGGAACTTGTTGCCAGGGGATGTTGTGAAGGCCAAAAGTATACCTGGGGCAAAAAAAGCATTAGATAAGTTCATGAACAGGTTCATCAATGGCTATTAGCCAAGATGGTCAGGGATACAACGCCATGCTCTGGGTGTCCCAAAGCCTCTGACTGCCAGATGCTGGGACTAGCTGACGGGAGAAGGATCACTTGATCGTTGACCTGTTCCAGGTTTGGCCAACCTGTGGCTCCAGAGCCACATGCAGCTCTTCAGATGTTAATATGCGGCTCCTTGTATAGGCACAGACCTTCCAGTGTGCCAGGGATGCTCACTGCTCAACCCCTGGCTCTGCCCCCACTCCACTCCTCCCCGAGCCCTCCCCTACTGTGCCCTTGCTTCTCCCTTCTCCCCGCTCCCCAGTCTCCTGCATGCCACAAAACCACTGATCAGCAGGGCTGGGAGGTGCTGGGGGTGGGGGAGGGAGATGATGTGGGGGCTGCTGATGTATTACTGTGGCTTTTTGGCAATGTACATAGGTAAATTCTGGCTCCTTCTCAGGCTCAGGTTGGCCACCCCTGCCCTGTTCTGTTCATTTCCTTTGAAGCATCTGGAATTGGCAACTGCCTGAAGACAGGGTACTGGGCTAGATGGACCATTGGTTTCACTCAGGATGGCCATTCTTAAGTTCTTATTTTAATAGAGGTCTCTCAAAATCACATATATAGACATACTGTAACATCTAAAAATAAATGAGATCTAGTTGTAACTCAGTTACAACAACAGTTTGCTGAAGTGAAGCACATCCTCTTAAGTCTTAAGCCAAATTGCCATTTCACAGGCTGACACTTGTTCTAAATGGAAGTCTATGACCTACCAATCAGCAACATTTTGGTCAAGCACCCTGAACTACCACTGAAGTCAGTGTTCACCTCCAGATCTAGCCCTTGGCTAACAGCTATCTAACAATTTCATTTTCCTATATTTGCATATACAACCTTGCCCTCTTTAAGTAGAGCTGGAATCTGGCTCCACTGGTTACGCCTGAAGTAAAGACAACACCAAGATTAGGCAATATCCATTCAGTAACACAACCAGGCATAAAGTAGTGTTTGGTCACAAATGGAACAGTAATGCAGCTGTTGTGATGTTTCTTACCAGTACATCTGTCAGGTAATCTGCACTGTAGTTCTCACCATGCCTTTGTGCTTTTCCATTTACTGAAAGAGTATAATTATAGTACTTTGAATTTTTTTCCTATGAGAGAAGAAAAAGATATCACTTACATAAAAAGACAAGAATCTACTATTTCACTGACCACTTTAAATAAACTAAGTGGTCAGCAAGTATTTGTTAAGCCTGATTTTATCAATTTGTCCTATTTAAGTATTTGTAGTATGTGCACTGCAAAAGGCCTACAAGCTTTGCCTTTTGTAAAACCAAAGTGATTCTATACTATAATAATGGCAAGTTTTGCTTTGTTGAAATCAGGTTTTCAGATACTTCTCTTCATTAGAAATACCTCCTCATCAACATCAACAGCCTCCATACAAAGCTGAGAAAATGCAACACGCTATGAAGAAAGGGAATTTCCTCTTTTAGTTAACAGAAGCATGCAAAAAAAAGCAGACTGGTTCTTAGATTCAGCACAATTAAGCTAGATTTACTTTTGTAAAGTACCTACAACCAGGTATTTAATAGGAGCTGTCACATACCAAAGCATACCAAAAACTCCATCCAGGAGGAATGTGGCCTATTCCCCCTGCATCTTCTGCTCCATACTGAAAAAAAAACAGGGAAAAAAAAGGAAAGTGACCCAGCACAGTCTCAGATGTGACTGAGATATAAGCTATATTTGGGGGAGAGAAGGGTTGTTTTTTTCCACAGCAGCCAGAAATGCAACGGCCCAGTTCTAATCAGATAAACATACAAATCCTCCTACATTAAAAGGTTGCAAAGTCAAGCAATACCAAATTTACAGTTGCCCATGCAACATTAATTCTATCCCCTTGTACATCCAACCTGTGCACCAAACTATACAGGAGTCCTGCAGAAAATATAGTATATTGTCATATTAAAGACTATTAAATGCATACACATAGTGGGGCAACCTTAAATCTGTTATTGCCTAACTTCTGAATGCTCGACTTTGCAAAATGTTCTTTTAATTAAGTGTTTTTATGTAGTTTTTTAAAGGGAAAAATTAAGTTGTATATAATTAACAATAAGGTGCCACAGGACTCTGTCGCTTTTTACAGATCCAGACTAACACAGCTACCCCTCTGATACTTGACTCTCAAGACCACCAGTTAAATGGATGCTGATACTTTGGCCAAACTAGTTGAGAAAAGTTAGGTTGCATGTCTTATTTCCTCTATTCCTTTAACAATTCTGAGAAGGAACTTTTCATCTAAACAGTAGGATTTTAAATATTATGGGGGTTTATTTTATCTACAGAAATAAGGATTAAGACTTTGTGAAATAAAGTTACTTTCAGTACAGGCAATTCACCTGTGTCACGGCAAATATGAGTAAGATATACCTCATTTAAATACTTCCCAGCAAAGAATGTTTGATAGCCACACATGGACTTGAGGAGAGCTGGGAAGGTATATGGTTCCTGTATTTTCTGCCATGATTTGCTGCTGCAGTTTCCCTCCAGAGTGTTATTGACAACATGATGATTATGTGGGTACTTCCCTGTTAAGATGCTAGCTCTGCTGGGACAGCACAATGCACTGGGCACATACTAGAACACAGAATGAAAAAATACAAATTGTAAATTGATTCTTTTAAAAAAAAATCTAGTTTTTAGCCAATAGCAAAAGACATTAAAAGATATGCATATAAGTCACTCACATCACATAGATCAGATTACTCCCATTTATTTAGGCATATAGAACTACAGCCCAAATATTTTTATCAATTAGAGGTTGCACATGGGATCGGGTTTATATTTTCTGTAGAGTTTACAATTTAGAAAATGCATGTTATACACGCAGCAGAAAGCACCAGTTATTTGAGAATGAATGGTTATTTAAATACTACTTACTGTAACAATTCCAGTAAACAAGAATGGGGACCCATTAGTCAATTTTCAAACCTGTACAAAGCTAAATCTTTGAAAGATTTCCTTATTAGTTTATAGCCAAAACTTTCATTTTCTAAAAATATTCATTAAATTAAGTGTTCTGCAATGTCCCATCCCAGGCAGAGAAAGTAATCTTGGGTCCGATTCATACCTTACCACAGGAATTAATCTGCCCCCTTGTATTCTCCATATTTAAAAAGTTGAAACTAAACCTACTTCAGAGCCAAATTAGAGATTACATCTGTTATACTATTACAACCGTAGGTATTTAAATTACAATAGCTTCAATAAATACATGCCACCGAAGGTTACAGAAGTCAACATCACCACTTACTGCATTTGAGAAGCTTATCCCCATCTCTGCAATAAGGGCACTGGTCTTCTTTAGCGGTGTCTGTAACAGAGGTAGTAACTAGTACAATGAGCTAAAAATATCTGGATGCTGAGATGCTAGTGTGCTATCTAAACTGGCAATCTTAAGTTGATTTTCATGGGAGGTATTTATAGAGTACCAATCACCACAGTATTTAAGCATTGGCTAGACCAAACCAATGCCTCCATTTCTTTGCAATGAAACTTCAAACCCTACATCTAAAATGCAAGGCTAAAGTTATAAAAATTCTTAGTTTACTTTTTGCAAGTATTGACAAAATTCTCCTTTTAAGATTTTACATTCTACCCAATGTTTCTTCATTCAAATGGATCAATTAGACATCATTTTCTAGCCAGAAAATGGTGTTTTGTTTTTTCTTAAAATGCCCCTTTTCATCTTGGAGCCAATCTCATAGTGTGACTGATTCCTCATATGTAGTTAGTGAAACAATTTTTCAAAATGGTCATTAAAACTAAGTAGCCCAGGCATAAGATTTACTTTCCTACTCTCACGGGAATGAAAACCCTAATATTTTACTCTAGCAAAAACAGGTACTCACCCTGGGCAAGTAGAATTCAAAGACTACAGTAAAATGAGCCTTTTTGGGATCTTTGAAAGAAAAGTGCTCTAAGTAAGAAACATTCATTGTTTAATTTGTGGAATCTGTCAAGTCACCGGACCTATTTCTGTTTTAATGTTATTCCTTCAATGAACATGCTGAAGCACTCAACATCCCAAGTGAAAAACTAGTACAGATAGGTTAATTAAGTGATCCTGATGTAATAAACACTATGCATATAGCAAACCACGTGTGTGTTGATGCTGGCCAGTTAAAGGCAGTCAACTGCAAATCCTAACATTCTGGATTGATGAAGACCTGTTACTTCAGGATGTGAGGAAAAGTGAACACGTATACTAGAGAGAGGAAAAGCTAATTAATCCATACTTGTCTCATGACAGGGCCAGGCTTACAGAGCACTGTCAGTCTTGGTCAAGAATTAATTCCCAGCACAATAAGGAAGATAAACTCAAACTACCTCTGCCATTAATATCTAGAACTGTGGACTAGGAAGAGGGAAATGATTTTCTTCATTGCCCCACTAGTGTGAAGAGCAAAAAACAGGAAGAACAAAATATGAAAAGGCAGAGATTTTTTTTAGAGTGTTTAGTCCAAAGCACTGTGAGAATTTTCTCATTACCTCTCTCTTTAACATGGATAACTAAGTGTGAAGTTCTGAATGCACTAGTTCCCTTCCCAAAAGGCATATTATATATTCTTTTACCTCATGTTCTTGGGAACAGTGCAGAACTTGCACCCCAAAAATGCAATATGTTGCCTTTCTGATAATTGTGTCTCAATATTTGCCCTACAAATTAAACCCCCATGAAGTCCCGCTTGCAATAAGCCAAAGAAGCAGGGTCACAGAAAGGCACCGGCAGAATTAAAAAGCCATTTCCATTTACACACCATCCTAGCTGATGCTATGGACTTTCTAGAGGAGAGCTGACACTCAGCCTGTCTAATAAAGCGGCAAACAAGCCCAATACCACCCGTTCTGCCAGGGACGCTGCACTGACAACGAGCCCCCAGTCAGCCAGCGCACACGGTTTCCTTGCGTGAGAGGCGACGTCCCGGCCCAGACACACACCGGAGGGAAGTTGCACGACAGCTTCCAAACACCTGTTATGCAGCCAGATACCCCCCTTCGAAGTGGTCTGGGCTCAAGGCACTTTTCCCTCTGCCAAGACTCAGGGTCCCCACTGCCAAAGCGGGGATGAGCGGCCCTGGGCGCGGCAGAGCCCCTCCCTCCCCTCCGGCGAGGTAACTGCAAGGGGGGGGCGTCTGCCCCACGGAGCCCCGGCACAGCCCCGCCCCTCACCGCGAGCCGGGTCAGGCCAGGAGCAAACGCTGCCTGAGCCCGGCACCGCGAGGCCCACGCGCGACACAGCCGGGGGCAGGACCACCCCGGGCAGGGGGCAGAGCCCCCAATCGGGACACAGCCCAGGAAGGGGGCCGGGCGCTAGGGAGAGCAGGTTACCATGCCGCCCAGGCAGACATCCTGGTCATCGGTGAGGATCAGCACCACGCTGGGCTTCCGCGCCCCGCTGGTCCCGGCCGCCTGCGCGCAGCCCCAATCGCGGCTCAGCACCAGCAGCGCGGCCAGCGCCAGCCCCCGCACCGCGGGAGACATCGCCCAGGACCCGAGCGCAGCACCGCAGCCTCCGTCCCAGCGCGATCCCAGGCGAGCGCAGAACGAAACCGACTCGAGCGGCGCCCCGCCCTCGGCATATGACCAGGGACATCAGCAGGCTGTCACGTGACCGTCCCGGCTTCAGCAGCGGCCTTGGCCGCGAGGGGAGCAGCCTACTCCAGCCCCAGCCTCGCTCCCACCCCCTCAGCTAGCTCCGCCCTCAGCCTCATTCCCATCTCCTCGGACAGTCCACTCCCCCTCCCTCAACCTGCCTCACGCCAGCCCCGCCCCCACCTCACTCCCACCCCCTCAGCTAGCTCCGCCCTCAGCCTCATTCCCATCTCCTCGGACAGTCCACTCCCCCTCCCTCAACCTGCCTCACTCCCACCCCCTCAGCCAGCCCCGCCCCCACCTCACTCCCACCCCCTCAGCCAGCTCCGCCCCTGACTCACTCTCATCTCCTCAGCCAGCTCCGCCTCCACCTCACTCCCACGGGACTGCCCCACTCCCACCCCCCTCAACCTGCCATGCCCTCTCCCGCCTCACACCAACCCCTCAAACTGGCCTACAGTAGGGTGATCAGATGTCCCGATTTTTGAGTCTTTTTCTTATATAGAGTCCTATTACCCCCCACCCCCGTCCCGATTTTTCACATGTGCTGTCTGGTCACCTTAGTCTACAGTGCCTCACTCCCAACCCCAAACTGCCCCAACCACACCTCACTGCCCCCTCCCCCATAGGTGGCATCCAGCTGCAGAGTGTAGTCTGGGTTTTCTGACATATGCTCTTTCGGACCTAGGGTGTCCAGATGTCTTGATTTTGTAGGGACAGTCCCGCTATTTGGGGCTTTGTATTACGTATGTGCCTGTTACCCCCACCCCTGTCCTGATTTTTCACACTTGCTATCTGGTCATCCTACTCGGACCTGGCGCTGCTCCTGGAGATTGGGACCCTGTTAGGCAGGCTTGTCAAGCCCCTGCATTTGGTGTCACCCTGCTGGGAGGCAGCCAGGTGAGGGACGCAGGTCCAGCGTGTCCACAGAGCCAGTGACTGGCCACAGCAGCACTATGTTTGACATTGTTGGTACTCCACGCTTCAAGCCATACAGCCACTGGTGCATGCTGGGTAAAGCTAGCAACTGGCCTGTGCTGAGCCAGTGGGTCTTTTTCACAAGGCACCATGACCACACACCTGTTTGGGATGCTGGGATTTCTCCCCCTGGCCCCAGGTATTTACCTTGGGTCTCATTGTCAGATGTGCTGAGCTCCCACAGTTCCAATTCAAGTGAATAGCAGCTGTGGGTGTTCACCTCCTCTTTAAAACCTTCCTGCCTAAGTGCCTGGCTCAGTGTTTTATACTGCCACCCGTCACTGCAGTATCTGGAACCTTCCACTTAAAAACAATAACAATTGCAAAGTCCCTAATGGACATCATGGAACCTCTGGCTCTTCTCTTTTGAGGATAAAAAAAATCTGTTTGTGGTAGGATTATTATTTTTATTATTTATTTTGGTTAATTGATTTTTGTTTCTTGGTGTTGGTCTTGTTTGTTTTTGTTGTTTTTAATTTTGTTTGTTATACTACCAAAAGGTGTCCTTTAAAAGAAACCAGCTCCACTAAATGAACTTCTAACATCATGATATTTATGAGGTTTGTGCTTGTTATTCTATTCTACTCTGTTTTTTATTTGTCTCTTATGACAGAAGTATCTGAACACTTTCCACTAGTGCATTAAGCAATATAACTAACATCTGTCACATGTGATACAGAATGTAGTGTTTTGTCTTGGTAGCTCTTTTTTGTACATGTTTACATGTCACTGCAAAATTCCTTTTGGTAACAGGTAATGCTAACAACCCTCTTTTCAAAGATGATCCAGAGGGTTGTGATGTGTCAACCACTGCTTATCCTCCCTGAGGAATTCTAAATAGGATGCCATGTGAGGTTCCCGCAGATAGAATTAGGTCTTATGATGATAGGTATTGTTTGAGTGTGAGGATGACTATTTGGGATCCCACTAAATGCAAGTGAGTTGAAAGGGCTGTTCATGATATCTAGTGATAGTGTTTTTTCAAAGTGAAGGTGGAAAAGTGGATGTATATAGCTCCTAATTCTGCCCCAACTGAAGGAAGAGATAAGGTGGGTGACGTAATATCTTTTATTGGACCAACTGCTGTTGGTGAAAGATATAAGCTCTGTGTAGCTCTAAAGTTTGTCTCTTTCACCAACTTGAAGTTGGTCCAATAATATTACCCACCCATCTTGTCTCGCTAATATCCTGGGACCAAGACTGTTACAACAGCACTACAAACAACCCATTGAAGGAAGTCACTGGCAAAAATCCTGTTGACTTCAATGGGAGCTGGCACAGGTTCAAAGACTAAGGGCATGTCTACATGCAGAAATCTAACAGCATAATTATACTGGTATCCTGGTATACCAGGATAATTATATCATTATAGATATACCAGTACAATTCTTCTTGTAGACAGTCTTATTTCAGAATAACCATAACTAAGGCTAAGATTATGTCACAGAGGTCACAGAAGTCACAGAATCTGCAGAGCCTCCATGACATTTTCCACTTCAGCCCCGGGTGATACCAGTCAGCTCTGTGTTCTTGGGGAATCAGGGCACAGTATCCAGCCTGTCTGACTCATGAAGGACACCCCCTCCCCCAAGCCTCTGCTTGAACCAAAATCGATCAGAGAAAAGACTTGCAGTGAAGGGCAGTGGGAGACACACCTAGACCCCTTCTTATAAGGGTGACAGGATTAAGGCAACTCCCCTAGCCTCATCTGCATCAAAGATGGGACAGGGAGGCATCTCCATTAGCAAGGCCGGCTCTACCATTTTTGCCGCCCCAAGCAAAAAAAAAAAAAAAAAAGCCACCCGGACTGTGCTGCCCCAAGAATGCATGGAATGCTGCCCCTTAGCATGTGCCACCCCACGCACATGCTTCCTCCACTGGTGCGTGGAGCCAGCACTGTCTATTAGCATACAGAATGGAGAACAGAGATTACAAGGAAAGAACCACACTGAACTCTGGGACCAGAAAAGCAGGGAAGCATTGCATCATGGGGGATCTCTGCCCCAGATGTTAATGAACCTACACCTACACACACCCAGCTCAGCAGTTATCAGGCCAATTCTAGTGATGAATCCTTGATTGATATCCAAAATACTGAAGCAGCCTAATTTCATTGTGAGCTCCCTGGAAGGAACACCACCCATAGCTGGGAGTGATCAGCTCCTATTGTCTAGCCCATGGGTCGGCAACCGGTGGCTCGCGGCTCGCTAGGGTAAGCACCCTGGCGGGCTGGCCCGGTTTGTTTATCTGCCGCGTCGGCAAGTTCGGCCGATCGCGGCTCCCACTGGCCGCGGTTCGCGGTCCCAGGCCAATGCGGGAGGCAGGAAGCCGCGGCCAGAACATCCCTCGGCTCGTGCCGCTTCCTGCCTCCCGCATTGGCCTGGGACCGCGAACCGCGGCCAGTGGGAGCCGCGATCGGCCGAACTTGCCGACGCGGCAGATAAACAAACTGGGTCGGCCCGCCAGGGTGCTTACCCTGGCGAGCCGCGAGCCACCGGTTGCCGACCCCTGGTCTAGCCTAAAGAAAACCCTTGAGTCATCAGTTTACCCATAATCAAATCTAGTGTTCTCCCTTGAACCATTGTTGTTTCTCTACAAAAAACACCCTACACACGCTCAAGTAAGTGTTCTGATGCATGGATCCAAACTCTGCATCAGTTCCACTGGGATTTCATCTTCTCCTGACTGATCATGATGGGGGCTCTGCCTGTCTCCAGCACTCAGGACCCTGAGCTACCACCATCACCTGGGAACCCCGACCAGTCCAAACTTATGGAGTGGTGAGATCCCCATCTCTCTCTCTCTCTCTCTCTCTCTCTCTGTTTTCTTTTCTACCTTAGGTATAACTTTCTAACCCTCATTTGTTTGATCAGGTATAGTTGTCTATATATGACTTTTGTGATATTTAATAATGTAACTATTATGTTTGTTTAGGCTCTCCTTGTGTGGTTATCACTATTATTCAATAAATAATTTTTATGGTTAAGCTGGTTGCTTTCCTCTCTCTCTGAACTTTACTCTTTTGTGGTTTTTGCTTTCCCATTTACTCTGCAACAACGCTCCTCTTACCTAAGCTAAAGATCCCTGTAGCGCCCAAAAATGCTGTGGGGTTTCTCATCAAGTGGGTTACTACCATTACAATTGTAACATGAAAGTGGGGATAGGGACGTGCTGAGCCTGTGACATACGAGGGTGGCAGCTTGGAAATGCTGCTCGACTCAGACTACCGAGTCCAGGGGCATATAAAGGTGGCAGCTTGAAAGTGCTGCTTGACACAGTCCGCTGAGTCCAGGGACCTATAAGGGGTCAGCTTGAGAGTGCTGATTGATTACTCGGACTGGCTCTGTTAATGTGTTTTTCTATGTTCATCTGGTTCTGGGGCTGGAGGAATCCAGCCCTGGGGAACCTAGGTCCTGCAGGATAGCTCCATTGGGAGGGGACTTGCAGAAGGGAGAAGTAGAGCTCCATATGAAAACACAAGTGACACGAGCAGTACATTAATAGAATTACAGAACCGCCCCCTCCCCCCGAAAAGTAACCCAGTAAATGAGCGTACCCCAAAGTAACAGGCAAATCTGGTAACATGGTGCAGTGAGGCTGGAGCTGTCAGCCAGTGGGGACCCTGGAGCTCTCAGCCACCACAGGCGGCTGAGCCACCCACAGCTCCCAACCACTGGCCCCAGAGCTCTGAGCCACGGTGAGAGGCCCCTGCAGCTCCCAGTTGTTGCAGGCGGTGAGGAGATCCCTGAGCTCTGAGCCGCTGTAGGCAGTGGGGAGATCCTTGTGCTCTCAGTCACTGTGGGCAGCGGGAGGACCCTGGATCTTCAAACCGCCACAGGCGCTTTGGGAACCCTGGAGCTGCAGCAGCAGTGGGTGCTTGATCCTCCTCCGCATTTTGTCATGGTTATTTTTAGTAAAAGTCACAGACAGGTCACGGGCTTCCGTGAATTTTTGTTTCATGCCTGTGACCTGTCCGTGACTTTTACTAACCGTGACAAAATCTTAAACTTAACCATAACTATAGTAGTATAAATATATTGGTATACTTTGTCAGTAAATTTCCCCTTCTCTGGTCTGCCTTTGAGATAACTGACAACACTGAAGAAAGAAGCACATGAGAGATTCAGCAGTGCACATTACAGTGAAGATATAACAAAGGTGGGAGACATCTTAATATAGAAACCTTCATTAACCATTTGATATGGATAGACACAGAACTTACAGATGATGCCTGTGACAGGCAACTTAGGACATTTTGGGTTGCTGCACGGTATGTTGTAATTAATACATTAAACCGAACATAAAAAACATTTGGAAAAATACTGTATAGAGTGAGTGCTATTGTGAACAGCTGAGGCAAATGCACTGTGGGTGATCTCTGGTCATAAAAGACAGTTTCTTGCATTGTTTTCTATTACTGTGTTAGGCTTGGAATAGGTTGCTATTACAATGGCTCCCCCTTGGGGACAACTGTACAGAGAACAGGTCATCTTCAGCAACTTTTGTTTTCTTTTGAAAATAAAATTGCCATGGTAACTGTGAAAAACAATAACCTGGATGAATGACTAGGCAGAGTTGAGGACTGGATGAAATGTAGGTGCAGTCTTGTGAGTCTGCAGCTTCTGAACTGAGAAAATTATACAGGAGCCTAGCCAAGAAATATACTACACAGAGAATTTTTAAAGTGACTTTGTTAGTACTATCCTGAAGTCCAGTGTAGCAGAGCTAGTGAAAATAATCACAATTTCTATTATAACAAAACTAAATATTACTTCTTAAGTTCAAAAGGCCAATGCCATCTGTGCAGCTGGCTACTGCTGAGTAAGGGAAAGAGAGAGTAGTGGACATGGCTTTCTGCTCCCCTCGTGTCTGGCTCAGGTACAGTAGCACAAATGTATACAGGCTGTTCAAAAAAGAATGGTAATCAGGTGGTGTGTTGTCATGTCATGTGTCAATTGCAAAAGGATCACAGAAACAATTGCTTCCTTCTAATATTGAACAAAGAACTGTATTAGAATAAAGAAATCAGTGTACTCTCTAACACTACTTACTCATTCTGCATTTTCTCTCCAACCAGGTCATTCATTCCTGGGAGACTTTAGCTGCACAGTCAGTACTGAAAGTTAGTGTGGTTTTTCTCCTGGTGCTTCAGTGATGAGTTTCCACAGTAGACCCAAATAACATTTCACTGGGGCCAGAGCAAATTCATAAGACAGCCCCCATCCCACACAGCTAGATACATAGGTACAAACCTACTCTCACCAGATTTATATAAATAACATTTAATCAAACTCAAATATCCATAACGTTTTTCTGACAGGTGATGGGCTTGTGGCCCTGAGGCCAGGCCCCTCCTTTGGATCAGGCCCTGCGAAAGTTCCCCTCCTCCCCGCAGCAGCTGCAGTGTGCTCGCGGGGGGGGGGAGAGTCCGGGTCCCCACCCCTCTGCAGCAGGTGCAATGTCCCCGGACGAGGTCCCACGCAGCAGGTGCAATGCCCCAACCTGTACCAGGGTGGCGTGTACCACTCAGCGGGGGGTGTTGCGTCTGGTCGGCAGCTCCTGCAGGCAGACGGGTACAGAGTCTCCCCCCGCTGCCCGGTGTAGAATAGGCTCAACCCGGAACTCGGCCCGCCGGCCGCCGGCAGGGGCGGGAGCTGCGAGCCGTGCTGCATGGCCGGGCGGCAGCTGGGGCGCGGGGCGAGGCGAGGCTGTGCCCGGCCGGCGGCGGCGGCGGCCCGGGGGATGGAGCTGCTGGAGATAGACCTGGAGGGCGGGAACTCCTGGGAACCCGCGGCAGGAGCGGGGAGCCCCGGTCCGCAGCGCCAGGGCGCTAGGGGCAGGGGCGGCAGCAGCGCGGACAGCCTGGCCGAGGAGGAGGAGGAGGAAGAGGAGGATCCCGCGGGCAGGTACCGCAGCACCTCGTCCCTGGTGAGCGGCCTCCTGACCGAGCTGTATAGCTGCGGGGGCCGCGCCCGGCACCGGGACAGCGTGGACAGCTCCACCGAGGCGTCCGCGGGCTCCGATATCTTCCCCGGGGGCAGAGGCAGCAGCGCCGAGTCCCGCTTCCTCCAGGAGCTACAGCAGCGGCCGAGCCAGCGGCACCAGATCGAGTATCTGGGCCAGAAAGGTAAAGGCACCGGACCGCCTGCACCCACCTCCGCCCTGCCCAGCCACCCCATTGGCACTGGGAGCATCCTGGCCCTCACCCCAACCTTATTCTTACCCAGCCACTCCAACGGCACTGGCAGTACCATGCCCTGGCTCGCATCTCCGCCCTGCCTGGCCACCCCAAGGCACCACAAGTCTCCTGCCTCATGCCTCCATCTCTGCCCTGCATGCCACCCCAAGGCACTGGGTGTTTCCCGCCTCATGCCCCCATTTCTGCTCTGCCCGGCCACCTCATTGGCACTGGGTATACCCCATTCCGCACCTCCATCTCCACCCTGCCTGGCCACCCCATCGCACTGGGAGTACCCTGCTCTGCCGCCCCACCTAATGTTGCCCGGCCACCTAGGGCTGGATTAACCTTTTGTGGGCCCGGCACCAAACATTTCTGGGCCCCATGTAGTCATTATGAGCCCAGCACGATGGTGCCATTGGTGCCATCCTGCAAACAGAATAAAGTCCAGACCAGCAACATGTATACATGACCCTATTAAAGCAGCAATTTCATAAAGCTGAAAACAACTATGAGCCCAATCAGCTGGGAGAGTGGATTTAATCAGAAAAATGTGAACGATAATTGGGAATCTTTTAAGAACATCATACTTTATGCTCCAAAAAACACACACTCACAATTGAAGAAGGCTGTGCTGTTTTTTTTAAAAAATCTGGTTTAGAGGGGAAGCGACAGTAGCTATAATTTTTTTTAATGTAACAAATGGAAGATGGGGAAATTGATAATAATGGATATGAATCAGAACTTAGGAATTGTAGAAGATTGATAAGGGAAGCAAAGGGACACAAGGAGAAATATGTGGCCAGCTGAGTTAAGGACAATAAGAAGGAGTTTTTTAAATGTGTTAGGAACAAAAAGAACCCTGACACTGGTATTGATGAAAATGGTAGAATTATCAATAATAATGTAGAAAAGGCAGAAGTGTTCAGTAAATATTTCTGTTCTGTATTTGGAGAGAACACAGATGGTATAGTCTCATCATAAAGTGATAACACTCTTTCCGTTCCACTAGTATCTCTGGAAGATGTTAAACAAAAGCTATCTAAAATTAGACATTTTTAAATCAGCAGGTCCAGATATTTTGTATCCAAGACTTTAAAAAGAGCTGGTGTAGGAGCTCGCTGGACCATTAATGCTGATTTTCAATAAGACTTTGAGTTTTGGGGAAGTTCTACGAGACAGGAAGAAAGCTAATTTTGTGCCATATTTAAAAAAGGGTAAACAAGAAGATCCAGATAATTTTGGGTCTGTCAGCCTGAGGTTGATTCTGGGCAAGATAATGGAGCGGCTTATACAGGTCTCGATTAATAAAGAATTAAAGGGGAGTAAAGTAATTAATGAAAGTCAACATTGGTTTATGGAAAAATGATTCTGTCAGACTAACTAGATATTTATTTTGATGACATTACAAGTTTGATGAAGGTACTCTTGATGTAATATACTTAGACTTCTGCAAGTCATTTGACTTGGTAGCACATGACATTTTGATTTAAAAAACTAGAATGATATAAAATTATGGTACACATAAAACTGGCTAATTGATGTGTCTTAAAATGTGATTGTAAACAGGGAATCATCATCAAGCAGGTGTGTTTCTAATGGGGTCCACAGGGATTGGTTCTTTGCTCTACACAATTTCACATTTTTTTTATCCGTGACCTGGAAGAAAACGTAAAATCATCACTGATAAATTTTGCAAAAGACATGAAAATTGGGAGAGTGGTAAATAATGAAGAGGACAGGTCACTGATTCAGAATGATCTGAATCACTTAGTAAACTAGGTGCAAGCAAACACCATGTGATTTAATGCAGCTGAATATAAATGTATTGCATATAGAAACAAAGAATGTAGGCTATATTTACAGGATTGGGGATTTTATCCTGGGAAGCAGTGTCTCTGAAAAAAGATTTGGGGGTTGCGGTGGACAGTAGGTTGAAGATGAGCTCCCAGTGTTACACTGTGGCCAAAATAGCTAATGTGATCCTTGGAGACGTACAGGAGAATCTTGATTAGAAGTAGAGAGGTTATTTCATTTCTATATTTGGTCCTAGTATGACTGCTGTTGGAATACTGTGTCAGTTCTGGTGTCCACAGTTCAAGAAGGATGTGATAAATTGGAGAGGGCTCAGAGAAGAGCTACAAGAATGTTTAAAGGATTAGAAAACCTGCCTTACAGTGATCGACTCAGTGAGCTCAATCTGTTTAGCTTGAGGAGTGATTGATTGCAATCTTGAAGTACCTGTATGGGGAACAAATATTTAATGATGGGCTCTTCAGTCTAGCAGAGAAAGATATAACATGATCCAATGGCTGGAAGTTGAAGCTAGACAAATTCAGAACTGGAAATAATGTGCAAAAATTAACAGTGAGGGTAATTAACTATTGGAACAATTTCCTTAGGGTTATGGTGGATTCTCCATCCCTGACCATTTTAAAATCAAGATTGGATGTTTTTTTTATGAAAACTATGCTCTAGGATAGTTAGGGGGCAGTTCTATGGCTTGTGTTATACAGGAGGTCAGACTAGAAGATCACAATGGTCCCTTTTGGCCTTCGAATCTATGAATTCCTGCCCCACTGGTATGGGGAGCATCCTGCCCTGTCACTCCACCGGCACAAAGAGTATCCTACTGTGCACCCCAACCTCAACCCTTGGGTCAGATTGGTAGAGACTCTGGGGTGTTTTCACTTCCCTCTGCTGCATGGGTCATGGGTCACCTGCAGGTTTAAACTAGTGTAAATGGTGGATTCTCTGTAACTTGAAGTCTTTAAATCATGATTTGAGAACATCAGTAACTCAGCTAGAGGTTAGGGGTCTATTACAAGAGTGGGTGGATGCGGTTCTGTGGCCTTTAATGTGCAGGAGGTCAGACTAGATGGTTATGATGGTTCCTTCTGACCTTAAAGTCTATGAGTCTATCTCTGTGTAGCCGTTCCACTGGCACTGGGAGTGTCTTGATCTGCACTCATCCCTGGCCAGCCACCAACACGGGGGTTACATTCCTCCAAAATTATCCACAATTTCACAGGGAGTAACCTATTCTGTCCGTTTTCCCCCCAGCCTCTTTTCCCTGCCTACTGTAAACCCCTTCCCTGATCTGTGTCAAACTCTTCCTTGTACAGAGGCACAGTGATATCACTCAAATCCTTCACATTTGCATATGAATGACACCTTCTTTGATCCTGTCTCCTTTCCCTGCACTCCCATCTCGTCCTCTCTATTATCCTGGATTTATCTGTCCACCCACCTCTTCACCTTCTCTGCCTGTGCAAGTGTTACCTTTTCCTCCATCTGCACAAAAGTTACCTCTCCAGCCTCCCCCCGCCTTTGCCAAAACAAAAAAATCATCAAACCAGAGCTGGTTCTCCTTCCCATCTACACAGCTGTTTCTCCTCTCCCAGAAACTGCCCCTTCTTCCACCTGCATAGCTTTTGGGAAAGGAGAGTGGGATAATCAGGATTTTATCAAAATATTCAGTGCTTGGATGGTGATAATGTCAGGTGCAGCATGAGTGTGTTGGGCCTTTATTTTCAGTTACACATGTTCATATTTTTCTGGAATCTGTCACACACAACATGGGTTCCAGATTTTTTTCTTTATGAAATTACATGAATCTCAAATAGTGACCAGCTGTCACTTGTTCCTGAAAGATTTGTTGACCTTAACGTTGCCAGATAGAGGGCGCCTTCAGGAAACCGGTTTTGTGAATTTATTTAGCTCTGTGTGACCTTATGCACAATTTCTATAGTTTTAAACCAGCGAAGCATAATAACTCTGTAAACTTGGTCATCCATTACAGATTCCATATTGTTAAAGGTAGTCAATATTTGGATCACTTTTTATTTCTGATGAAGTTTTTGACATATTAACTTGTTTGGAAATAATTTGAGTCTGAGGGGGGGGAAAACAAATTTTTAAATGTAAAAAGTAAAGCTGTTACACCATTTGCCTTACACTTTGGAAAACTTGAATTCAGACAATAGCAAAATGAATCTATCCAAGAATGTTCATGAAAACTAAGCAACCGTGACACTAGATATTAAGAAAAGGAGGACTATACAAAGGCCACTTGTCTCCTGTTGTTAAATCAGTCTTGTTGTTGACATGGAAAAAACCAGGAAGTGAAACCTGCCAATTTCTTCAAATCTGTGCAAAGAGCTTTTTGCTTCTGTCTCTGGCCTGTTAAAGTGGTATTGCTCTAGTGGAAACTTGCAATTTCAACATATGATTAGTTCAGTCTAGAATATGTTTAATGAACCAAAACTTGTCAGAGTTCGCATGAGTGTAACTGTGACTTAGTGAACGGCTCTGATACACAAGAAAGAATAAAATCCAGCTCACTCCCTCTGTTGATTCTACATGGTAATCAGAGTAAAAAAAAAAAATTCTTACTTCTAAGTCCATGAACGTGATTCTGAATACATACAGGGATTAGATATACAAATAAGAATGTTCCAGATTTCCATACATGGTTTTCAGAGAGAACCATATTTTAAGGCATAAATGTAACAGCATAACTGGTAATATTTTTGGCTACATCTATCACAATAAAAACAAATTTATAAATTAGAAAAATTAAAATTCTGCCCTTATACAGTGTGTGCAAGTTAATTATTGACTTTGGCCCTGCTCCTGATAAATAAAATAAAAAATGTCTGCCAATTTTTATTTTATTCATTTTCTGATATAAATTAATATTACTACAAATGTTCAAATAATATTTTCTTGGATCTAGTCATTTTATATTATCCGCCCAGATGCACAGCCTTTCAGTCAGTCTTCAGTGTATTTAAATGGGAACATCTCCGCATGTACGCCACAGTCCCATTCCAATTAATACAGTGAAGAATGTTAGTTTTTCTGATCTGATGTGCTACCTGCCTATGCAAAAACGATAATAATATGGCACAAATATGGTACCGGTCCTTGGGAAATATCGTACTGGTTCCTGGCACATTGGGGGGGGGGGGAACCTGCCGGTCCGCCACATCAGATAGTTTGTGAAGCACTGCCCTAGATGACACACCGAACTCAAGTCATATGTGTTTCAGGCTGGACTGTAACAATGTTGTGTTCTGCTTATTGACAGATGCTGATGAACTGGCAACTATAGTACGAGAACTGAATTACAGAATTTGTGTTCAGTCAGCAAAGCTGCTTCGTCATCTGAAGCAGAAAGATAGGCTTTTACATAAAGTGCAGAAGAACTGTGATATTGTCACAGCATGTTTGCAGGCTGTTTCCCAGAAACGCCGTAAGTACTGTTTTGTGTATGTGTTTATTAGTTGTGAGTAGTTTATTTAATTAATATGGCAGTATTTCAATAAACCCTTGCATTTCATAGTATGAGACTTCTAAACAAGTTCTAAAATCAAAAGGCTAGTTTATGTTATTAGATGCATATAATTAGCTCCCACAGAAGTAAATGGGAGTTGCATGTGAATCAGTTAAAAAGAATTGGTCCAAATAATTGATAAGATATGCTATAATAGTCCAAGATGAATGCATTGAAGAAGTTGTCTCTCTCACAGAGTACGCTCTGTAATGCTTTTTCAACTTAGCATAGGGGAAACATGTTGATTCTGCTTGCTGTGTTTAATTATAAGCTTTTGTATGGCTGGGGGGAAGATAGTAAGTACCATTATTCTCTCTTCATTAGTAACTGTGTGTTGTATGTATGTTTTTCATTCCAGAATAGTATTACTAGTATGCCATTTCTTTACTAAGTGGATTCAGAACTATAGATATTGTTAGGAAGCTTGAATATCAACATCTGTCATTTATGCAAGGGTTTCAAAATAGGAGCTGTGGGGAAGAAGAGAAATGTTGCTTTCTGAGTGTTAGTTTTTTTTCTCTGACTAAACAGAATATTTTTGTATTTGATTTTTCGTCATTGTCGAAAGGCACTAAAATACTTTCGGTAGGTTCTAGTACAGTGAAACTGTAAAATGTCATATCTAAAACCTTATCATAGCTTTGGAAACAATATATGAAAATTACCTAACATTCCGTCTTATTTTTTTATTAACACGCAGCGTGACAGGTACAGTAAATGTTCAGGTAAAGTAAATATAAGCATGACCACTTAAAAAAAATGTCTGCAGCAACTTTGAGGTGCATGTAAAAGATTTATTTTAAAAACTTACTGTAGTGACATATATACTAATGTGGTGTAGTTAAGGGTTTGTCTGATCCTATTGTAAAATTAAATCTTTGAGAGTTTATAAATGTTGATGTGCTCTATGTGAAATTTAGCAAACGAGTTCTTAGTCAACATATAGTACTTAAAATATATGCTCTTCCTCTAATCTCTCCTTTCCCCCCAGAAAAATCTTTAGGCCTCAATTCTGTAAATGCTTAAGTACAAACATAACTTTAACCTTGTGAGCCAAGATTGGGTCCTAAATTCTGACAGTGAAATCCTGGCCACAGTGAAATCAATGGCAAAACGCCCATTGACTTTACTAAATTCAGGATTTTTCACCCTGAGTGTAAAAGAACCGTGAATCTGAGTTTTAGATGTTTTTTGTTTTTATTCATACTATTGGAAAGTGGCACCGTTGTTTGAAAGGAAACCAACTAGCTATCCCTGAGAAAGCAATTTCAGTTTTGAAACATGCAGTTATTGTTTAACAGCCGTGTGTGTGTGTGTGTGTGTGTACGTTTGAAGTCTGGTTACTGGCATGCAGTATGTCTAGGGCCCTACCAAATTCACGGTCCATTTTGATCAATTTCACTGTCATAGGATTTTAAAAATTGTAAATTTCATGATTTCAGCTATTTAAATCTGAAATTTCATGGTGGTGTAATTGTAGGGGTCCTGACCCAAAAAGCAGCTGGGGTGGAGGGGTCTCAAGGTTATTGTAGGTGGGGGTTGTGGTACTGCTACCCTTACTTCTGCGCTCCTGTAGGCAGTGGCGTTGTCTTCAGAGCTGGGCAGCTGGAGAGCTGTGGCTGCTGGCCAGGAGCCCAGTTTTGAACACAGAGCTGCTGCCTGCAGAGCTGGACCCTCAGCAGCCGCCACTCTCTGGCCGCCCAGCTCTGAAGGCAGCAGTGCAGAAATAATGGTGGCATGGTCTAGTATTGCCACCCTTCTGTGCAGCTGCTGGCCGGGCGTTGCCTTCAGAGCTGGACACCTGGCCAACAGCTGCTGCTTTCTGGCCTCCAGCTCTGAAGGCAGCGCAGAAGTAAGGGTGGCAATACCATGATTCCCCTAAAATAATCTTGCGACCCCCCCGCCCCGTGCAACTCCCTTTTGGGTCAGGACCCTCAATTTGAGAAACGCTGGTCTCTCCTGTGAAATCTGTGTAATACAGGATAAAAGCACACAAAAGACCAGATTTCATGGGGGGGAGACCAGATTTCATGGTCCGTGACATGTTTTTCATGGCTGCGAATTTGGTAGGGCCCTAACTATCTCTCTTTAAATTAGGCTTTTATATTTAGTAAAAGTTGTTTAACATCTAGATACACACTTTTGAACTTCCTGATTTTTGTGTATCCCAAAGCAATTGTAATTTACTCATCTTGTACATTTAGGATGTAATCCAGCGCTCACTGAAGTCAGTGGAAAGATTCTTGTTGGCTTAAATGGGCTCTTGAGCAGGTCCACAGAGTGTTCATTTTTATGCCTTAATGTAAAAATACTAACACCATGTATGTACAGAATTATATTTGCTGTGGGAATATAACTTTAAATGTTCTGACATTTGTGCATCTAAAATCTCATAAATGTTATGGTATTAACAGAGATTTTTCCAGTTGTCTTCAATTTTTAAAAAGACTTTTTAGAATTCACAGTTATTGTGATGACCGTGAAATAAATGCATAATATGAAATAACCAAAATGTAACTGTATTTATTTTAGTGTATAGCGCTCCAGCTATACACACGCTCATGAAAGCATATTTTGTCTACATGCCTCAATACCTATTAAAATATTAGTAGAAATCACTGGACATAGTACATTATTGTATTAGAAGCATAACTTATTTTTGAAACTCATCAAAAGTACTTGTAATTGAAAGCCAAGTGCACAGCAAGTTCAAATGTTGTTTCTAATGGACACTGAATTTGTTTTTCAACTTAAGATTTTAAATATCCAGTTTCTGACAGAGGAGCCAATAATTATTTTTAAAGTATTTAAAGAAAAATGTTGGTAAGCATCACAAAAGATTTATAATAAAAATGTATTCTTGCAATGTTTTTGTTATGGGCAGTAAAGCTTTCTAATGTGCTGCTCCATATTAGTATTGCAGTGTCCTGTATTACTAATGTTTGTGTCAAGAACTCATTAAGGAAAATTGGGCAAACCACATTGCTCTCTAAAAAATGTCTAAAAGATTTTCTTAGTGACAGGCTAAAAAATTGCTTGGAAACGTAAGCTAAGTCATTTAAAATATTGCCTAAACCTACATATTTATATAATGGCTCCATGTTTGAGTGGCTTAATTTTATTTCCATTTAACTTTTGTTTATAAATAAAGGGTTAGCCATCCATCAGTTAGATTTCCACACATTTAATTTGTTTTCCTAATAGGGATGTTTAAAATGAAAATTGCATAAACTGGATTGAAATTTATACAAACATTTTTTTTGTATTTTTCCCCTTGAAGCAATATACTTTCTTAGCAGAACCAGATGAATGAAATTTCCTTTCTGTGAACATTTTTATGAGATTTAATAGGGAATAAAATTATTCATGAAGTTACAAACTTTTCTTTCGATAGGTTTTAAAAAAATATTAAATATTTTCTGTTGTAACGCCTTTTTAGAAACTTAAAAATAAACTATTTTATCAGTGTTACAAACATTTTTTTCCTGCAGAGTTCCATTAAAGGCACAATAAATGTGTTAGTTTTTCAGGTTGCCCCCCTCCCCCATGTCCTTTCTCCAGGTTTCCTATCCAGCCTCCTCTGTCAAGTCACAGTATCGAACTGCTGAGCCAGCAGGGGGAGCTAGAATATTTTATTTCATGAAGAAGTGGAGACTTAAAGGTGGTGGTCTTTTTTGTTTTTGTTTTGTTTTCCCCCCCCCAATTACAATGATGGCTATATTGTCCCTTGTTTTTGTTTTTAAAGGATTTAGAAATGATTTGCAATATGATATTTCTTAGATTGGTCTGAAATATGTGATCAGACAAGAACGACATTGATAAGTATTAGGCATAGATTGACATTTTTAAATTGTATTCATGGAGTGTGTATTCGGCTCCAGAAATAAGGTATAAAACAGGTATAAAAATAATAGAAAAATGTTTTTAAATTTATAGCTGACACTGGTGAATTCACACACATATAACCTTCCACCCCGCACTTGTTCTTGGTACCAGTCTCCCCGCCCCAGCTCCTTATCTAGTGTCTGTGTTTCCCTCAGTGGCTCCCTGTCTCCTTCTCCCCACCACACCTCAGCTCCCAATCCTAGTCTTCCTGCCCAGTCAGTCCCAGTCTTCACCTTCTAGCTGCCAGTCACAGTTTCTTTATCCCCTCTCTCCAGTCACAGTCTGACCAAGCTGCATGTCCTAATCTATTCCTTTTCCATTCTCGTTGTTCTGGCTCATGTCTTCTCTCCATTAGAGTCAGACAGATTTTTCCTCCATATTGCCTGTGGATCAGTAGGGAGATCATTGAGAGCACTGGAGAGACGGGCTCCCTGCTCTCAGTTCTGGTGTCTGGCATCACCCTGCCCTGGGAAAGTCTGGCTTCACCCTACAGTCCTGGTTTGAAGCATGCTGAGTTGCTCTTTGGAGATGGCTGAGTTAGAAGCCTTTGGGGGTGGGAAAAAATCTGTTTGCACATGCTTAGTACAGACTTCTTTGGGTTTAGCAGCTAAAAATCTCGAAAGAGTCCATCCCCACTGAGCATGCTTCATCCCCCACTGTTTCTAGTGCTGACTGGATTGTGCATGTTCAGCACGGCAGCTGACGTATTCAGAAGTTCTGGATTTCAGTGACTGAACAACTCAGACTATATGGTTACACAGTGGCTTCTTCATCTGCTGACTTGCAGTATTGGTAATCTCTTTGAGTTTGATTTAAACTGATATAAAGCCACCATATATGGGAGCTTTTCTGTGGCACTCATCCTATCTAAGTGTTTCATAAACATGACTGAATTTATTTTGACAACACCCTTGTGAAGTGAGGAGGTGGTACCGTCCCCATTTTGCAGATGGGAGCTGAGGCACAGAATGATTAAGGTCAAGAGTATCCACTAATTTTATATGCCCAATTTAAGACACTTAGTACTTGATTTTTTTTCAGAGCACTTAGACTTGTATAGTACAAAGCACAATTCCCATTTCCTTCCTTTCTCTGTGAGGAGGAACCTGTACTCAATGACTGTTGCTCACTGTGCAGGTGTGGCCTACAAGAAACCTTGGTCTCAGGTGAAAGTAAAATACAGCTCTTACTGGTA
The DNA here is from genome assembly GCF_020497125.1 of Mauremys mutica. Classification (NCBI taxonomy): domain Eukaryota; kingdom Metazoa; phylum Chordata; order Testudines; family Geoemydidae; genus Mauremys; species Mauremys mutica. The sequence continues at coordinate 63,235,759 of NC_059072.1, forward strand.
CGGGTCCCACTCTGTCCCCTTTCCCCCGGAAGGGGGAAGGGCCTCAGATGGAAGGGGTGGGGCCAGGGGTGGTAGTAAGTTACATTTCTTACCCCTACAGTCCAAACACAAGCAACCCACCTCTCCTACATACTTCATGGATCCTTCCCATTACATGACTTGGATATAGAAAATAAAGCTACTATTACTACTACCAGTACTGTCTGTAATAAAGCTTTACTATTGGAATAAGCCTGAAAAACTGAAAACTCACTGTCACATTTTTCAACTTGTCCAACCTCCTCCTCCTCCTCCTCCAGCCAGGCTGCCCGACGTGGCTAGGCTCCACATTCCCCTGACCCCCGCCCTCAGCAGGGGCTGCAAGAGTTCCCCTCTAGCTTATAGCAGGGAGCAGGGGGACTGGCTGAGGGAGAAGCCTCCCCAGGTAGCCTGCTGCCTGCATAGGAACAGTTTAAACCAGGGTTTCTCAAACAGGGGTTGCCACTTGTGCGCTTGTGTAGGGAAAGTCCCTGGCGGGCTGGGCCGGTGTGTTTACCTGCCCCGTCCGCAGGTCCGGCTGATCGCCGGAGGCGCTGCTTCCAGCAGCTCCCATTGGTCCGGAGCAGTGATCTGCGGCCAGTGGGAGCCGTGATCGACCGGACCTGCGGATGGGGCAGGTAAACACACCGGCCCTGCCTGCCAGGGGCTTTCCCTCCACAAGTGGCGACCCCTGTTTGAGAAACCCTGGTTTAAACGTAGCTGTTCACTCCAGGGGTTCAGGGCTGGATGCGGGGCTATTTCTGGCATCCTTGTTAATTTCACTCTCGGTTGTTGGGGTGTGTGTGTGACCAAAGCCGGGGCAGTTCTTTTCTGCCCCCTGGATGAGGCGATCTTCAGTAATATAAATTGAATATAAATGAACTGCCTCGGCTTTGGTCACCCCCACCCTCCCCAACAGCCGAGAGTGAAATTAATAAGGATGCCAGAAATAGCCCCGAACCCTGCAGTTCAGACCACAGAGTGAACAGATAAGTTTAAACTGTTCCTATGCAGGCAGCAGGCTACCTGGGGAGGCTTCTCCCTCAGCCAGTCCCCCTGCTACAAGCTAGAGGGGAGCTGCTGCAGTCCCTGCTGAGTGCGGGGGTCGGGGGAACGCGGAGCCTAGCCTGCGTCAGGCAGCCTGGCTGGAGGAGGAGAGGGAGAGAAACAACAAACAAATTTGACAGTGAGTTTTCCCTTTCCAAGCTTTTATTAGCTTTGAGTTTGAACTTTTTATTATGCAGCCAAAAGACGTGAAAGTAAGCCAGTACTGAATGCTCCACTTATTTGCTAGTACACTACTGCACCTTTTTTTACTGGTACTCCGTACCGGGCCCTACCGGCTTACTTTCACCTCTGCTTGGTCTCCATTGTGGTAGGCTAGTGGCTGATTTTAAACCCTCATTTTATATCACACTTGTTTAAATATGTTCCTGCCTCCTCATTGAAGAGAGAGAAGTTTCTGTTAAAGGCCTGGTCTACACTACAGCATTAGGTTGACGTAAAACAGCTTACATTGACCTAATTATGTCAGTGTACACACTGCAGCCTTGCTCCTACTGATATAAGTGCCCAACTACACCAACATAATAGTTCCACCTCCACAAGAGGCAGAGGGCTTATGTCGTTGTATTTAGGGCAACACAGTGTCCCTATAGACACTGCGTTACTTACATCTATGAGCTGTCATTCTTAGTCACCATTGGAGCTGTGAAATTGACAAGAAAGCTGGCTACCAGCTCCCAAGTTGGGCTGCCACTCAGGCTTGGGATGTCACTCAGACTCGATCTGCTGCCCGGGGTCCTCTCTCCCCACGGAGAGCCCTCCTGGCCCCACCTCCCCCAGGTCCTGGGTCCCTGCTCGCAGCTGGGCTATTGTCTGGGCTCTCAGCTCACTGAGAGTATGGAAGCTGACTGGACTCTGGGCACGGTTCTCCCTGCCACGAGCCTGGCTGTCCCCCCAGGCTCTTGGCTCCCCAATCCCTACTTGGAGCACAGCTATGCCCAGTGAAGAGCTCCATGCCCAGAAGCTGGTTGGCTGCTGGGAGCCGAGAACCCGGAGGGGGGGGCCCTGTCCCATTTCCAGCAGGGAGGGGGAAGCCAGGTTGCTGGCAGGGAGCTGCATGCAGAGCTGGGTGCCCTGGTTCTCAGCCTCCCATACTGTCCCTCTTAAGTTGGTGGAAACGCTCCTGGTGAGGACATGCACTACCGACAAAAAGTCAATGTGGACATGAACCACCGCAGTAATTTCTGTGGTGGCTGTCAGTCGACCTAACATAGGTCAACTTAAATTTATAGTGTAGACAAGCCCTTAGAAAAGTAAGATTACTCCTGGGGGAATTCTTCGCCACTGCATGTGTGTAGAATTCATGTCCCCTGCAGATTTCTTTGCTTCCCTGCAGAAAAATGACTTTCTGACAGGGAAGCAAAGGGAAGCTGCATGAGCAGTCATGCACCACTCCCTAGCTGCCCAGGTACATCATTTCAGGCATCTGGAGCAGCTGGTGGCTCCTACCCTGAACTGATAGTTAGGATTAGCTAATAGTCTCAGCTGAGCTGGAGGCAGAAGAGGACGGGACTAATACTTCCCCTGCCAGGAGTGGCTGGGGCTGTGTCAGACCCACCCTGAGAAACCTCCCTCAGCCGCAGGAAGCTCAGCATCCTCCCCTGCTTCCTGCCCCTATCGCTCCTCAGCTGCAGGGGGAGGGGTCACTATCTGGGAAGCTGCTCCCCCCGCATCCGCCCAACCCCTGTGCATCCAGACCTCCCATACCCAGATACCCCCACCAAGCCTCACGCCATACACCCAGAACCCTCCTAACCCTCCAGACCCGAATCCCACCCCATTGAACCTCAGCCCCTGCATTTGGAGTCCCCTGAACCCTCACCCCAACAAGCCCCACTCATTCAGCACCTAGACCCCCCCTGTTGAGACCCTCACACCCAGACCCCTCCGCTGAACCCCAAGCACTTTCACCTGGAAGCCCCCTGCAGAGTTCCATTGCCCCTGCACCTGGAACCCCCCCAGTGAGCCTCTGTGCATCCAGATCCTCCCACACCTAGACCCTCCACTGAGTTGCCTGCACCCAGATTGTCCCACTCAGAATCCTCTCACCCCACGCCTGGATCCCCCCCGCACTGAGCCCCTCCACACTTGGATCCTGCTTGGTTAAGCCTGCCTGCCCTGCTCCCAGGGCCAGCTCCAGGCACCAGCTTAGCAAGCAGGTGCTTGGGGTAGCCACTCCGGAGAGGAGTGGCATGTCCAGGTATTCGGCGGAGGGTCCCTCGCTCCTGCTCGGAGTGAAGGATCTCCCACTGAATTGCCGCAGATCGTGATCATGGCTTTTTTTTTTGGCTGCTTGGGGCGGCAAAACCCCTGTAGCCGGCCCTGCCTGCACCTGGTGCTGAGGGGCTGGGCCCCAGGGTGTTTATGGGGCAGGCCCAGGCCTTGTGCTGTATCAGGGTCGAGTGCAGTCTCTTTACTGAGTCCATGTCCCAGGGGTGGGGAGGCTGCAGGGTGATCTCCCATCTTCGTGCAGCCAGTGGCCTGTGTTCACCACTGCCATGCTGGAGCCTCCGCATTTATTAATTGACAAATAAAACTTGCAGAATTTTAAAATATTGTGCACATAATTTTTATTTTTTTTTGGCACAGAGTGCCCTTAGGACTATAAGATCACGATGTCTTTCTCTTACTGTTTCCTCCACAAACGCGAGTTAAAGATTAGTAGCTGCGTCTAATTCTTCTTTAGATGTCCACGTGAGTGTGAAGCAGATTACTCACTTTGAAAAACACCCCTTATTGTCTCGGGGTTTGGTTAATGAACTTCAAAACGAACACACGCAGTTCTGATGTGTGAAATAAAGCAAATTCTCTATAGTAACCTTTTACAGAAACAAATTAATTGAACTATTCAAAAATATATTCTCTTCTGATGCAATTATAGTAGACTGTTTGTTACAGAAACTGATCTCTGATGAGGCATCTTCAAATGATTCAGTTGGTTAAGTTTGTCTGACCTTTCCCTCTCTATCCATTTGTATCTATCTATTCAGTTAAATTCCAATCACCTGCACTTCAAAGGTATTATGAATTTCATATCTTAGATACTGTGTCCTTTAAAAATACGGACATAACTAATGTTGAGTGTGCTTGGTTCTTTTCCGTCACAATGGCTGGTTATTATTCTAATTCTTTTTGATCTTCTGTCCTCTATGTGGGTCTGTGAAGAATGGGGAATAGAAAGACTCATACACCTCACATACAGAAAAAATCATATTTAGTTGCTTTGTTGTTTGACTGGTATTGATGATGGGCTATCATGATCGCTGTCTGCTCTTACTCTTTATTCCCCCTCTCCCTTGGGTTTCAGGATCGGTTGCCTGTTCGTAATAAAAAATGAAAATGGAATGTTGTTACACTCCTATGCTTTTAATTACTTTCTCTCTGTAGCAAACACTCGGTTTCTCTCCAAGGGATGAAGGTAACCCTGGTACAGAAGGATGGTCACGGCACTCAGCACCACTTTAAAAGTTGCATTGGGGCTACTTGAGGGAGAGCTGGAGGGGCCTTTAAGTAGGGCATCTGTGGCCACTACTGGGCTTCTGCATTTCCTGAATGCCATGGAGAGAGTTTCTGTATCCCCACATGGGTTGATAAGGAGTGGAGTGCTGGGGCAGCCACAGAAAGTATAAAATGTATATTTAAGCAGATCTAGTGGCCCCAAACATACTGCAATTGGCAACTGTGAGTACTGGCCTATAGGCTGTAGTTCTGCTGTCTGTATCTGTGTTGGGGATAGTAGATTTCATCTTCGGATCCAACCCCTGTATTGGGTCCAGTTACTCAAACTGTATGTGGTTGAAGTGAATGTAACTGTATGTGTGCAAAATATTTAATGAAGCTAAAGTAACACCCAATGTTATCGAGCATAGAAACAAGTACTAAATTGTGCAGTAGTTAAAAATAGTAAGGAAAAAACGTTTGAAAAGAGACGACTACTATAACAAACAGTACTGTAAAATAAAATGCCATTGGAGTATTATATTTCCTTAAGCCGTGGCTATAGCTATCCCAGACTTCAGGGAATTTGAAAGCACGTTTTGTTAACCAGTTCTATTGCGGTTAGAGCCTGAGCTCCTGGGATAAGAAGTGAGCTTTGTATATTATATTCCTTTGACAGCAGGCAGAAGGTACTTGAAACACAAAATAGGTGTTATGGTGACTTTGTGGCCTAGGGGACTGTCAGCAGCACTCTTACACCATTATTCTTTGCATAGCTGTTCGTGGGGAAGTGTTGCAGTGAACAGCTGCTTGTTATATTTATAACACTTGACAATGTAAATTATGCTGGGAATGCTAAATATCTCTGTTAGTGGGAGAGGAAGGAGAAAGGAGTGAATACTATACAACAACATAAAAGTCTAGAAGGAGGTATAGAATATTCAGTAACAAGATGGACACTTGTGGGAACTATAAAATATAAAACTCTGTGTGACCAACAATTTTTGTTCATAAACCTCACTTTGCCCACAAATGCTGAAAGCTGAGTACATTATAGTAGTGCTTTAGAGGGTGCTAGAACATTTTACAATCTCAGTGCACGCTACACCACTGAAATGCAGCCATCTCTGTACTCAGGGGTGGTGGCCAGCTAGTACAGAACAGCATAGGGGAACATTTAGGCAACAGAGATGCCAGGGTTATTTCCTATTCTTATCAAAAGTATCCTGAGATCTTTAGCATGTACACAGTACAGGTAGGACTCTGAGAACTGAGGTGTATCCGTTGCCTATGAGGCAGTTATTTAACAGTCTCAAGTACAACTCCCTGACCAGCAAACATAGTGGTGAATCGTCGTCATATCTCTGGGGGATTTCCCTGTAAGAATTTTCTGCTTTTGTTTCAGGACATAACATTCCCATCAATGGTACTATAATGTGTGCACGTTGCCTGGGGCATGTGTCCTGGGTATGTACTTTGTGTGCAGTTCAGGTTGGCAATGAATTTTGTAGGTTTATTTTTTTTCTGACTTTCAGTCCTCTAGCAAAGAGCAGTATTACTAATTCAGGTGAGGGAAGTATATCATTGTATAACAAACCTTGGCTGGCTAATTCAGAACATCCACTGGCTATTCTTCTGCTATCTAATATTTTCCTTTTAAAGGAAGCAATATCAATAGAAATTTAATTTGACAATCTGTCCAACCTCTCTCACTTTGTTACATACTAATGAAATTCTGTTGTTGGGCAACGGTAGATCTGGAATTCTTCTGAGATCACTTTAGGCTCTGAATCTAATTTTAATTTCTTAGCTATCAAGAGGAAGAAAAGGTTCTTTGTGCTTCTGGAGCTAAATACTTTACTCTTTCCCTCTGTGTAGTCAAAAAGGAAAAGGCACAAATGTGTGCTATGCCTGGATCATTCATATGAGACCTAAAACATTTTCTGTAGTCTCGGTACTTGCCAAGGCGGTCCTAACACAAAAGGTGTCAGAAACCAGTGACTAGAGCTGCGTGGGAAACAGCTTTTTTATTTTTGGGGGTGGGGGGAAGTTTTGCGATTTCAAAATTTCTTCCATTCTGGAACAGAACAAGACCATTTTTAGAAATTTCCTGCAAACCAGAATTCTGAAAAAAATCTGGTTTTGGTCAAGTGAAACATTTTTGTTTTGATAAAATATGAAAGATTTTGTTCTGATTATGGCTTTTTAAGTTTACATTTTATAATATCAAATTTTAAAAAAGAAATAGAGTAATTTCAGAATGGAAAATCAAAAAGTTTTGAAAAGGTAAAAGTGGAATGCTTTGACTTTATAAAACCACTTTTTAAAATTTTTGTTTAGAAATTAATTGTTGTCAAAGGTGACCTGTTTCTGCAAAATGTTGCACTTTTGACAAATCAGCATTTTACAATGAAAAAGTGTTCTGTTGGAAAATTTAGGGCCAGGTCTACCAGTGGCCTTCCTGTGAGTAAAGAACCGGTTCCCTCTGCAGCTCATTTCCAGGAGTCTCTTAGGGTACGTCCACTCTGCAAAAAAACCAAACCAAAAAAACCCAACAACCCACAACCCTAACCAACCAAACAAGAAGAGGTGGCAGCAAGTCTCATAGCTCTTAGGGTTGCCAACTTTTATAATGTTTGAAAACTGGATTCTCCAACAGGAGTGCCAGAACCTCCTCTTCCTCCCCCAAGGTCCCACCCCCCCATTCACTCTTTTGCCCCCCCAATCACTTGCCAGGGCCGCCCAGAGGGGGGAGCAAGTGGGGCAATTTGCCCCAGGCCCCGCAGGGGCCCCGCGATCCCTGACCCAGCGGCGGTTCGGGTCTTCGGCGGCATTTTGGTGGCAGGGGGCCCTTCAGTGCTGCCGAAGACGTGGAGCAACTGAAGGGCCCCCTGCCACCAAAATGCCACTGAAGACCCAGACCGCTGCCAGGTGAGTACAAGTGCTGCAGCTCCCCCGCTTTGCCCCAAGCCCCCTGAATCCTCTGGGTGGCCCTGTCACTCACTGCTTTTTCCCCTTCCCCCCCGCCTGGATCAGGAGAGACTTGTCTGCGGAGGTGGAACTGGGAGCTGCAGCCACCTGACACAAGTAGGAAGCGGCCCCAGCTGAGTAGGGGCTGGCACATGTGATGACCCGGCACCTCCCTGCCTGCCATAACCAGACTTTGGGTGTCTGGTCAATAGCTCTGACTGGATACTGTCAGGTCCCCTTTTTGACTGGACTTTCTGGTTGAAAACTGGGCACCTGGCCGTCCTACTCATAGCCTGGATGTACAGACTCAGACTTGTGGGCTCATGCTATCGTGCTAAAAATAGCAGTGTAAATATTCCCGCTCAGGCTGGAGCTCTGGCTCTGAGACCCACACCTTTTGCTGGGTTTTAGAGCCTGAGCACCTGCCCACACAGAAATGTCTACACTACTATTTTTAATGCCATAGCACAAGCCCGAGTCTGTAGACCCTGGCTCTGAGGCTGTCTACATTACCGTGGTAAGTTGACCTATGCTATGCACTCCAGCTGTGTGAATAACGTAGCTGGAGTTGACGTACCTTAGGTTGAGTTACCACGGGGGGTTGATGGCAGAAACTCTCCCGTCGACTTACTTTACTCTTCTCATTGGGGGTAGAGTACAGGGGTTGACTGGAGAGTGATCTGCTGTCAATTTGGCTGGTCTTCACTAGACCTGCTAAATTGACCGCTGGTGGATTGATCTCAGAGCATCGGTCCTGGCTGTAGTGCAGACATAGCCAGTGACTTGTTGCAGTGGTGTTGGTTTTTTTTCCCCCAGTGTAGGTATACCCTAAGTAATTCTGCACTGGGACTTCCTGGCTGGTTCAGGTTGCTGAGGAACCAAACTTTGTTCCTTGAGCCAGCTGTGCTCCTGCTGCCTGTTTCAGGCTGTTGATGACCCTCCTACTCTCCTGTGCAAGTGTTCCTTTCAACATCCCCCTGGGCTGCCCCCAAGTTCTGGTTCCTCATGTAAGCCCCAGCTCCCCCTGCTCCAGTGTCTCTCTTCCAAATCTCTCAGTGTATGTCTACACTGCAAAGAAAAACTCACAGCTGGCCCATGCCAACTGATTTGGGCTTCCAGATTTCACTAGAAGCCTGAAAATCTACATAGCAGTTAAATAGCCCCTTAGCCCGAGTCAGCTGGCACGCGCCACCCTCTTGGTGTCTAATTGCTGTGTAGACATATCCTTAGACTCCGGAACCTCTCCTATTTCAACCTCTTCTACAGATACCCCCTGCTTCTGCTCCTTTGCCCACCTTAATAAATCTCATCCCACCTACCCCTTCATCAGCATAGCCCTACATAAATCCCATACAAAGCGGAGACTTGCACAGGATTGTAACATGAGATTTTTGTTGGGTTGTGCAGCTGAGGGGGACTGGACAGCATGCTCCTCACAGAACTCCATTCCACCCTCCCCATGATCCCTGGCCCTTTGCTAAAGCCTCAGTCTACCCTGCCCTAACGTGCACCTTGCACTACTGCCTCAGTGACCGTCAGCAATAGCTCTACTTCGCACTATGAAAAAATGTGTTGCCCACATGGCTTATGTCCTGCCCAGAGACCTGCTTCCCCAGGAAAATTTCCTGGTTGTGCTTTAATTTCTAGCTAGAATGTGTGCACTTACTTTACCTAATTTGAAGAATAAATTGTTTCTGTTGAATGCAATAACACTGCCTGTTATGTGGCTCAGCACCCTATTTTTTGCCACTGAACATGAAATATATGTAGATCCTAAATTCCCTCTAAGCTGCACAGCTGGGCATCTGCCCAGCAGGCTATCAAGTGCCACGCACTTCAGGTGTCCTTCCCCTCACTGCCATCCTGCCTTGGAGCTGCTCCTGGAAGCCTCCTGCTTGCTGTGCAGGGGGAGGGGCGTGCTGATGTCAGCATGTCCCCCTGTCCCCGCCCTGTACCCCATCTTCACAGAGCGGGAGGACAGCGACACAACAGGGCTCAGGGCGGAGGGAGCTTGCTAGTAGCTGCTGCTGTGTCTGAACTTTGCCTATCTACTTAAAAGGGCAGTGTACTTAAAGAGGAAATGCGCCTCTCTCTCTCTCTCTCTCTCTCTCTCTCTCTCACACACACACACTCTTTCACACTCACCTCCCAACACATGTGGTGGTGTTGTTTCTTCATATTACTTTCAAAGTGTGTTATATTAGTTTTTGACTGGTCTGTGCATTTCATAACTTTTATTACTCTCTTTTGCTTAAATTTAATTCTTTGAGTAGTGAGTTCTAAAATGCCTAACCTGTTCTGGCTGGTAATTATCCCTATGGTAACTTGTATATTATATCTAGGTTTTTGGTTTCTACTGATGGCTCACATCCACACATTACCTCAATATTGTGCACATGAAAAAATTCATTCCGCACGTGGATGGAAAAAATTAGAGGGAACGCTGTGCAGGACCCCGCATATTCTGAGATTCTATGGCTGTACAGTTCATCCTTGGCTGCAAAACTGTTTTCCAGAATCTAATATTTCTTTTTTAGTCCTTATCGTTATAAAGAAAACCTTAACTTACATTTGTTTAACTTTTTTTATGACCAAGCTGTCTTCATGAGTCTGCAGACTGCCCAAAACAATAGCTCTGGGAAGTGCAAATCACTCTGTTCATGTCAATGGATTGTTAACTGTGGATCCTAGCGATGACTCTTAAATTTAACATTCCAGTGCTGATCACTTTACTAGAAACATCCAGCTTCTGTGCTTATTCCACAATATCAAATTGCCTCCATCTCCTGAGGTGCTAAAGCATTAGCCAGTTGTCACAATTTCCAGTTCTCCCTGAAAACATCTGCAGTGCTCTTATGCATTATACAAAAGTTGGCTGACTATCAAAAGCTGAATGCGGATACACAGTAAAATAAATGATATTTAATAACAAAATAAATAAGAGGCTACAGTGCTTGCTGTGTATTTGAATATTTAATTCAATAAAATCCTCCAGAATCTGGTATGGTTTTGCTGCAGAGTTTAGGCCCAGCGTGTTGTGGAGTACCCCGGTCATTAAGCATATGTAAGTTTAGAATTACTGGATCTCTGCCAAATGTATATCCTAGACCTTTTGGGACTGGCTGTCATGAACATTATTTTCTTTGACAGTCTGTTAGCTACCATGGTAACACTGAAATGGTAAATTCCCTTCTATTTTATCTATTTACTTTCTATCTTAGATATCCATTTGTGGAATTACCACTCATGGTTTGACTGCTTAACTTCTGTTCCAGATTCCTCCATCTGAACAAATTATTGGGTACTGGTACAAGCTGGTGGTTGACTTCATTTTTTTTTTTTATGATTATTCATCTGATGCATGTGAATTTTGATATATTTGATATATAAGTGAGTGTGTCTTAATAAACTGATATAATCACTTGTTATATGATTTGTTTGTATTAATATTTAGTGGAGCAGACTATTACCAGCATTTGGTTCAAGTACTATTTCTACCTATTGGTTAGTTAGCCAGACCCAGTGGGGCCTAACACTCAACTCGATGGCCCGTTTCAGCTCCGCAGTTCATCTTTTGAAAGTGTTGTGCAGGTTTTGAGGATGAGGATTGAGAGGTCAGACATAGAGTGATCACTTTGTGAAAAGTGTTCACCCACAGGTGAGGTGTTGTGTACCATTTTCCTGCGTGAGTTCATTTGAGAGCATACTGATTGTCTGGTTTCACCCACATAGTTGCACTAAATGCCACAATAGCACTGGATGAGGTACACCACATGTTGACAGGTATCAGAGGGGTAGCCGTGTTAGTCTGGATCGTAAAAGCAACGAAGAGTCCTGTGGAACCTTAAAGACTAACAGATGTATTGGAGCATAAGCTTTCGTGGGTGAATGTCCACTTCGTCAGATGCATGTGGGTCACCTGTGGGTGAACACTTTTCACAAAGCAATCACTCTGTATCTGACCTCTTGTCCTCAAAGGAAACCTGCACAACGCTTTCAAAAGATGAACCTAGGAGCTTATATTCATAACTTTGCTAGACATGAAAAATCATGGACTGAATAGAGATACTGGACTTATAGCTTATTGTTACAACCATCTGTAATCCACTAACAACCTCTGCAGCTGCTCCCCACCGACCTTCCTTTCCTCCTTATGACTGGAGGTGTGTTATCAGGCCACTTCACCTTGAATGGCCCCTTAAAATGTGTTAGCTGCTTATACTAAACAATCTGGTCCACCTTGTATTTAGCAATGACATTCTGAGGGCATATCTGCACCACAAAATTAAGTCACTTAAATTAAATCAGTTTTGTGAGTCCACACTAGCTCCTTCTGTCGTGCATCCTCAACAGGAGTGCATCCTTACCAGGAGTGTGCATCCTCACCAGGAGTGCTTGCACCAACTGTCATTGTGGGGCTCTGACTGCTGGAACGCCACTGCCTGGCTCCGGCTGTCAGCTAGAACAGTCATCGACGTAACTACACCAACCTAAGTGCTATGCCTTTTGCGGAGATGGAGTTATTAAATCGGTGTAGTGAGTGACTGCTCAGAGGGGTTAAAAGCAGCCCTGGAGAGGGCTGTGGCTGGGGAAAGGCTGATTGGGAAAGGCAGCCACAGATGAGGCCACGCCCCAATCAGGCCACAGCTGGCCTTATAAAAGGGCTGTGAGCCAGGAACACAGAGACACTCTCTCTCTAGCCCAGGGGTCTCAAACTCAAATGACCCCGAGGGCCGCATGAGGACTAGTGCATTGGCCCGAGGGCCGCATCACTGACACGCCCCCTTGCTGCCCCTGGCCCCACCCCCAATCCACCCCTTCCATGAGGCCCCGCCCCTGCCCTGTCTCTTCTCCACTTCCTCCCCTAAGCGCGTGGCTCCCCGCTCCTCCCCCCTCCCTCCTGGAAAGTGTTAAGCGCCACCAACAGCTGTTTGGTGGCTTGGCGGCGGGGCACTTAGGCGGCAGGTCCCGGAACAGAAGGGGCCCCCCACCGCCGAAGACCGGGCTGCGCTTCGGCGGCGGCGGGTCCCTCTTTTCCCCACCCCGGCCGGTCCCGCTTCCCACCCCGGCCCCGGCCGGTCCCGCTTCCCTCCCCCACACCCCCACCCCCGGCCCGGCCCCGGCGGGTCTCGCTTCCCTTCCCCACCCCCGGCCCGGCCCGGCGGGTCTCGCTTCCCTTTCCCCCCCGCCCCCGGCCCGGCCCCGGCGGGTCTCGCTTGCCCGGCCCGGCGGGTCTCGCTTCCCTTCCCCCCCCCCGGCCCGGCCCGGCCCCGGCGGGTCTCGCTTCCCTCCCCCACCCCCCGGCCCGGCCCGGCGGGTCTCGCTTCCCTCACCCACCCCCCCGCCCGGCCCGGCGGGTCTCGCGACCCTTCACCCCCCCCACGGCCCGGCCCCGGCCCCGGCGGGTCCCGCTTCCCACCCAGGCCCCGGCCCGGCCCCGGCGGCTCCCGCTTCCCCCCCCCCCTTACCCGAGCGCGTCTCCGGCGAGGCCTGAGCTTCGTCCCGCTCAGAGCCGCGTGGTGAGCGGGCGGGGCTGTGAGCTCCACGCCGAGCGCAGCGCTCAGCCCAGAGCTCCCAGCCCCGCCCCCTCCCCACGCGGCTCGGATCGGGGCGGGGCTCAGGCGCTCGGACGGAGACTCGGCACTCTATGCGCCGAGGCTCCAGGAGAGGGGCGGAGGCGGGAGCCTCCGCTTTTCTCTTGGGGGCCCCTGCGGAGCCCGGGGCCCGGGGCAAATTGCCCCCTTTGCCCCCCCCTCTGGGCGGCTCTGGGGAGCTCCGCGGGCCGCATGTTTGAGACCCCTGCTCTAGCCTCTTGAGAGAGAAGGACCTGGCTGTCTGGGAAGCTGAGGGGAGTGCCTAGGGTGGAGCAGTGCTGGGGAAGGGCAGACGGAGCTGGGGAGCTCCAGCCTAGAAAATCCCCAGGCTGCAGGCCAAGTTAAAGGTCCACAAAAGGTTACTAGGGCTGCAGAGGGGCAGCCCAGGAATAAGCAGAGGCAGCTGGTCCAACCCCCCTTGCTGATGATGAGTGGTTTACAGACTGCAGTCTGCCCCAATGAGTGGGGGCTAAATGGAGACTGGCAGTAGCCACTGAGGCAAGGTGAGGATAGGGGGTTGGGGGTTCCCTTGGGTGGGGGAGACCCACGTTGTGGGTTGCTGTGGTGGGCAGAACCCTTGGGCAAAGGGCACCGGGGTCCGGGAGGGACACGGGGACCAGCGGCAGGTGAGGCATCAGCCGGCAGAGGGTGCTTTGGAGCTGGAAAAGAGCTAATTCCTTGGACAACCAGCAGGAGGCACCATGGCGGTGAGTCATCACCATGCCACAGTGACTTATATCGATGGGAGCAACATTGTAATGTAGACTCTTACAGTGTTAGGTTGACGTAAGCTGCCTTATGTTGACCTAACTCTGTACTGTAGACCAGGCCTGAGTTAGTTTCCAAGACCTGAAGAAGAGCTCTGCATAAGCTTGAAAGCTTGTCTCTCTCACCAACAGAAGTGGGTCCAGTAAAAGATATGACCTCACTTATCTTGTCTTCCAAGGAATGTTCAAGGCATCAGTGGGCAGAACCCTGTTGATTTATGTGAAAACAGAAACGCCTGATTTTCAGTAAAGTCACCATTTTGTCACTCAATATACAGGGGTGAGGCACAGATTTGAGGGCTAGAGTTTAGGATTAATGTGAGGGTTAGAGTTATGTATACAAAGTAGAATAGCTCCAACAAGAGAGATTGAGACCCAATCCAGAATAGCCAATAGCCCAGAGATTAGAGTACGCATCTTTGCTGCGGGAGACCAGTTCAAGTCCCTGCTCTAAATCAAGCTGTGCCCTATCCACTAGACTGTTGGCTGTTCGTTCTCTCTCTCTCTCTCTCTCTCATTTTGACTAGACATTCCTTCCTGAACCTAAGAAACCTTGCCAATGAAAAAACGTTTTGTCAAAAACTCCTGACTAGCTCTCTTTTTTCCATAGGTGAAATTTGAAGAGACTGTTGATTGAGTAAAACTAAAAATGTCCAACAAACTATGTTGAGATATTGGGGCTTTAAATTATACTGAAGAATTTAATCTCAGAAAACTGCATATTCTTCTTTGAGTTCTTGCACATGCCCATTCCAATGTAGGGGAGTGCACACTCTGACAGCACAGTTGCTGGCATTTTTCCCCCAGTGGTATATGTTGGGTCAGCTCCAGCACCCTCTGGTGCCACACGCTCATAGCGCAAGTATAAAGGGCCCTGCTAATCCTGCACCCCTTCAGTTCCTTCTTACCACATGTGACGTGATGGACGGTTGCTGGAACTTCTCTCATTGCTTCAGGCAAACTTCCCAGTGGTTTTCTGCTATTTCTCTTCTTTTTCAGTGTATGCAGTTGTTATAGTAGTGATAGTCATTTTTTTAGTTATATATTTGTTGGATTACTTCATGCTTAGTTAGCAAGGTTGGTCCACTCCCAGGTGCCAGGGCATGCCTCGGTCACCGGGCTTCAAGCCATGCGCTTCTTGTGGCAAGTCGATGCCATTGAGTGATCTGGACTTGCATTGTCTCAAATTCTTGCGGGAGTCTCATAGAAAGGGACCGCTGCCAGATCTGCAAGGACTTCAGACCTCCCACCAGAGAGGACCGGAAGGCGAGATTGAAGGTCCTGCTCATGGAGGCAGCCCTGAGACTCGCTTCAGAGCCGCGCTCAGACTTGGCACCAAGCACCTCAGCTTTGGTGCGGAGCACTCCCCTCACCAATCAAGAGTCTCGGCGCTGGTCCCCATCTCCGGTGCCTAAGAAGAAACAGGAAGCAGCCAGAGAAGAGTCTATCCCCGGTGCTGAAGTCAGGCAGGTGTGGGGACTGGTTTAAAGTGAGACCTGCGTCAGGCACTGCAACAATCAGGACCAGCAGGCCTCAATGACTCCAACATTAGAGACGCCACCCTCAGGCAGACAACACACCAATCAGTTCACAGCGCTGTTGACTCTGGAGACGTTTGCAGTAGCCAGGGACCTACTTGGTATGCCACCCTTGATTTAAATGAGGCATACTTCCACATACCGATTTTCCAAAGCCACAGAAGGTTCCTAAGATTAATCATGAACCAGGTACATTACCAGTCTGTGGGGCTTCTGTTTGGCCTGTTGGCTGCTCTGCGGGTTTTCACCAAATGTATAACAGTGGTGGTGGCTTTCCTCAGGAAACAGGGAGTGCATGTCTTCCTGTACCTTGATGACTGGCTAGTCAAAGGTTGGTCCAAAACTCAGGTGGAATCCAACATCCATCTCATCCAATTGACCTTCCAGGCCCTAGGCCTACTGATAAACACACAGAAATCCATTCTTGTCCCGAGGCAGAGGATAGTTAATTGGTGCAGTCCGAGACTCCATTCAGGCAAGAGCCTTGCTCCTGGAAAACTGGTTTTGGGCAATCAAGGGCTTGGTAGGGTCCCTCCAGATCCATCCAGTCACAACAGCACGAAAATGTCTGAGTCTTCTGGGCCATATGGTGTCATGCACTTATGTAGTGTGACACGGGTGGCTGTGTCTTAGACCTCTCCAAGTTTTGCTGGCCACAGTGTATTCACTTACCTGGCATCATCGGGATTCAGTGCTCACTGTGCCTGTTCAAGTCCTTGTTTCACTGACTTGGAGGCTGAACCACCACATGGTCTGTGGTGAGGGAGTGCCCTTTTCACAGCCCCAACCATCCTTGTCTCTGGTCTTGGATGCATCAGGGCTGGGCATCCAAGGGATGCCCACTTGGGGTCCCTCAAGACTCAAGGCCTATGGTTCGCAGAAGAGCTCTCGCTTCATATCAGTGTCAGGGAGCTCGGTGTGGTCCGTTTAGCCTGTAAAGAATTCCTGCCCCACGTTACAAACAGAGTCATTTTGGTTCTCATGG
The DNA here is from genome assembly GCF_020497125.1 of Mauremys mutica. NCBI lineage: Eukaryota > Metazoa > Chordata > Testudines > Geoemydidae > Mauremys > Mauremys mutica. Next base: position 63,252,134 of record NC_059072.1, read on the forward strand.
ACAACACAACTGCCATGTTCTACATCAAGAGGAAGAGTGGAACTCACGCCTCCCCCCCATGCCAGGAAGCAATCCAGCTGTGGGAGTTCTGCATAATGCATTCAATCCATCTCCGGATGCCGTACCTTCTGAGACCACAGAACTAGCTGGCAGATCACCTCAGCAGGTCTTTCTCCTCTCACCACGAATGGTCCCTTCAGCTGGACATTGCAAGGGGCATTTTCCAACAGTATGGGACTCCCCTTATAGACCTGTTTTTCTACCTGTGATAACAGGAAATGCCACCAGTTTTGTTCCCTGCAAGGCCACAGCCTGGAGTCTCTTTGGGACATCTATCCTCATCATGGATAGATCACTGTATTATGCCTTTCTCCCATCCTGATGAAGATCAAGCAGGACCAGGCACGGTTCATTCTCATAGCCTCAGCATGGCCCAGGCAGCATTGATTTGCCACCCTATTAGGCCTCTTGGTGGAGACCTCGCTCCTGCTGTACCCAGACCTGATCTCCTGAGACGACAGTCAGCTGCTCTACCCAAATCTCAGCTCTATTCATCTGATGGCCTGGAAGCTCCATGGCTGAATCTTGCTCCAAGCAAGCTTGCTCAAGTCTGTAGAGTCCTGCTAGGCAGTAGAAAACCCTCCACAGGACCACTTACCTTGCAAAATGGAAGCAATTCTCCACCTGGTCCTCCCAACACAGCATTCTGCCTATGCAATCCTCATTGCAACTCATATTGGAGTATCTATTGCATCTGAAACAACAAGGTCTGGCTATTTCTTCAGTCAAGGTCCACCTAGCAGTGATATCGGCCTTCCATCTCTGGGTCAACAACTAGTCTATCTTTTCACATGAGATGATTATCTGTTTTCTTAAAGGCCTGGAGAGGTTATACCCCCAGGTAAGAGAGCCTATTCATCCCTGGGTCCTAAACCTCATCTTGTCAAAGCTTACGGGTCCCCTGTTCAAGCTGCTGGGGACATGCTCATTGGTTCACCTGTCCTGGAAAGTGGCCTTCTTAGTGGCCATCATCTCAGCTAGAAGGGTTTCGATAATCCGTGCCCTCATATTGGAGCCTCTATATATGATCTTTAAGGATAAGGTATAACTGCATCTGCACCCGGTGTTCCTCCTGAAAGTGGTTTCACAATTCAGTGCACTCAAGCAATCTTCCTACCGCTGTTCTTCCCGAAGCCACATATGAACAGAGAGGAGCAATAACTATACTCCTTGAAGACACGAGAAGTGATTTTCCGCTCTGCTCTGTGCTGGTTAGGCCTCAACTGGAGTATTGTATCCAGTTCTGGGCACCGCCTTTCAAGAAAGATGTGGAGAAATTGGAGAGGGTCCAGAGAAGAGCCACAAGAATGATTAAAGGTCTTGAGAACATGACCTACGAAGGAAGGCTGAAAGAATTGGGTTTGTTTAGTTTGGAAAAGAGAAGACTGAGAGGGGACATGATAGCAGTTTTCAGGTATCTAAAAGGAGGGAGCAGAAGGAGGAGGGAGGAAACTAAAAGGAGGAGGGAGAAAACTTGTTCACCTTAGCCTCTAAGGATAGAACAAGAAGCAATGGGCTTAAACTGCAGCAAGGGAGGTTTAGGTTGGACATTAGGAAAAAGGTCCTAACTGTCAGGGTGGTTAAACACTGGAATAAATTGCCTAGGGAGGTTGTGAAATCTCCATCTCTGGAGATATTTAAGAGTAGGTTAGATAAATGTCTATCCTGGATGGTCTAGACAGTATTGGTCCTGCCATGAGGGCAGGGGACTGGACTCAATGACCTCTCGAGGTCCCTTCCAGTCCTAGAATCTATGAATTTTAGACATGCCTGGTGTTCTATATACCAGCGTTTCTCAAACTGGGGTCTGTGTTCCCCCAGGGTCCACAGGCCCCACTGATCAACTCTCCTCCCTCCCTCCCAGTGCCTCCTGCACACTGGGGAACAGCTGGGAGGGAGGGGGAAGAGCAGGGACTGGGTGCGCTCAGGGGAGAGGGTGGGAAGAGGAGGGGTAGGGCTGGAGCAGGGGCAGGGCCTGGGGCTGAGTGGGGTGGCCTGGGGGTCCCCAAACATTTTAAAATCAAAATAGGGGTCCGCAGGTTGCTAAAGTTTGAGAACCACTGCTATATACAAAGAACCAAGCCATTTTGCAGATCAACCCAGCTGTTCATAGTGATAGGAAGGCTCATACCCTCTCTACTATCTCCACCCAGAGGTTTTCGTTCTGGATTACATCATGCATTTGTGTGTGTTACAAGCTTGCTGGCAAGCAGCTAATCTGACTGCTCATTTTACAAGATCACAAGTCTCCGTAGCTGCTTTCCTTGTGCAAGTCCCTATTCAAGACATCTGCAGGGCAGCAACCTGGTCTTTGGTGCATTCTCAATGCACTATGCCCTCAGCCAGCAGGCCAGAGATCATGCCAGCTTCAGCCATGCAATCTTGTAGTCAGCTTGTTCTTGAACTCCGAGACCTCCTCCTGTGCAATTGCTTGGGAGTCACCTACGTTGGAATGGACATGTGCAAGCACTCGAAGAAAAAACGGTTATTAACATTTCTGTAACAATTCTTTGAGATGTGTTGCACATGTCCATTCCAAAACCCGCCCTCCTTCCCCTCTTATTGGTAAGAAGAAACAGAAGGGGCGCAGGGTCAGCAAGGCCCTTTGTACCGGTGCTATGAGCGCGTGGCACCAGAGGGTGCTGGAGCTGAACCGATGGATACCACTAGGGAAAGAAATTCCAGCAACTAGGGCATGCACACACACCTATATTGGAATGGACATGTGCAACACATCTCAAAGAACAAGTTACAGAAAGGTTAATCACCGTTTTTTTCTATAAATTGCTTGTTTGAGTTATTCTGTGAAAGAGAGATTTCCTGGATCCTGAAGATCAAATGGAAGGAACAGTTGTTGGGGTAATTAGCACTAGGAATATGTTAATTTATGGAGAGTCAGGAAGTGCTAGCAGCTACTGAATTGCAGCTTTGCAAGATAGATTTGTCTTTAAAAACAAGGTGATGGAAAACTGTATATCAAATTTAGTCCACTCAGATCTGTTTCTTGTTATAACTTTACTAAAGAAGCTCTAGAGATGATGAAAAATGTGACCATTAGATTTTAAAATATTATGGTCATTGTAGTTGCATTATGACTCTGAGATTGGTCACTTTAACTGAGTCTGCTGTGGACTTTTAGAGTAGAGTGTGTATGCCTGAACACTGTTTGCTGTGGGTTGCATTCAGAACTTGGTAGGAATGTGAAGGCTGCATTTAGTTTGAAGATACATTTTATAGAATACTTATTTACAAACAAAAATCCATACAAGCACATTATTTTATTTATTTGTATCTTTCTTGTTGCGAGGCTGGAAACTGCATGTTGTGTTTGCCAGTGATCAAAACCTGTAGCTGATGAGCTTTGTTCCCTCTCTGTGATGATTAAAGTAGGATTCTGTGAGCACTCTGGTTATATATTGGATTCCACAGGCAGATGTAAATGGTATATCTTGTTGAGGCTAAAGCTTTTTCACTGTCCCTTTAAAGAAATCTGGCATCAGCTTTCAGCAAAGTATAATAGCTTTTAATAAAATTGCAGTATTGACTTTGTGTCTTTTTGCCTGTCAAATATCTCCATCTCTCCCATCTCTGGAAGCAAGAAGAACTGAATTATCTGCAAGTCCTCCATTTTGCTGTAGCAGTAGTTCTAGGTGCTGGTGGTGAGGGACATCCTTTCTTATAGAAAAACCTGACAGGAGTGTATAACAGTACTTAGCACTTTATGCACTACTGTACATGTTCAAAGTGCTGTACAGACAACCCCAGTGGGTTGAATATAGTAAAACCTGTAGCTGATGAGCTTTTGAGCAACCACAAATTTAACAACTATTTAATTTTCAACATTTGGATTTCAGAATAGTCACATCAGTAAACTTGCCTTATAAAAGGAGAACATAAATAAAAGGAGAACATAAAACTTGCCTTATAAAAGGAGAACATGAGTCTTGTTTCATCTGCCCAGGAATTAAAGCCAGAATAAAAAGAGTAATCATAATAACCTATTATCCTATGCTATTCTTATACATAGACCAAGAATCTGTCTATTGGTCCAACTTGGTTTTGTTTCCAGCTGTTTAATGTATTTATTGCTCTGAAAGTTTCCACTAGCCATTAGATACATATTTGTTCTTAGCCACGGTGTAAAAATCTAATTACCCTTCACATTAGAAATGTACTTGGTTAATCTAAAATAGATCTTCTTTAGCAAGATAATGTTGACATTTAGATGTATAGTAGTCTATTCCTGTTAATTCAAGTCCTCCAAATTGCATATTTAAGGCCACACAAAATCCTGTATCAGATCAATGCTGAATAATTGCTGGCTGTATTTTACAGAAGAGAATAGTTGTCAATGTGGTCTACAAATCCAATCTAATCCTGCAGAATTTGACTGCTGAACTATAAGATTAATATACTGGAGGAGGATGTTTGATTATTTGAAGTGGCAGTTTCCCTTTTTAAAAAGGATCAGGGAAACTTTCACATATTTTCATTTCTGATTATGTGTAGTATATAATCCATTAGATTACTATCCTGCAAAGTCAGATAAAGGGTGAATCAATGTATCCTCTGCTATCATTACCTTTTTAAGATAAAAATGAGTGAACAAATTATTTTACTGCATAGTAATCTAGAGGCAAGCTAAGAAATTTTTATTCTGGCATCCCATTAAATTGTGGAATCTGACCCAAAAGTGAGAGAGATGCATTATATACAGTCGGAAGCGATTGAGAGAAACAGAAATGAATAGCAGGGATGGAGAGGTGAAGAGATTGCATTGGAATTTCTTTCAGTTACCAGTCCAAAAGACTAAGAAAGCCACTCACCAAGAATCACCACTACTCTAACATGTATAAATGCATTTGTCCTGTAATGTTGTAAAACTCATTTGTAATATAATGTTCCATGAGCACGTTCCACCTGTGACTATTGTAAATATTTCAGTAGAAGTTCTCAGAGCAGCTCTGGGGTCATTACTTTGATATTTTCAAGAGAGTCACCCTAAAGCAAACCGGAGTGATTTTGAGTCAGACTGTAAGTTTATGTTGTCTTTATATCTCGCCCTGCCTTCTGCCTCCCTCCACCAAAAGCCAATAATGTGTCTGTTTCCTTTGCAGCTGGGGCTTTCAGCAGAACCCAAAGTTAAAACAGTTTATTGTAACCCAGTTTAACAAAGTGCATCCCATCCAACATGGATTGGACTAACCTGTTTTTGGCCCCATCCGGACTGACTAGTGAAATTGTTGGGGGATGGTTAGGTTGTGCTCCCTAGAACCAACCATGGATCTCCCCCCTTGCAAAGGTTGGGGGGTGGGGTGGGGACTCAGCTTTTTCCATAGCAGTCACTTGCTCTTCCAAACACTATAGAATGTGCTTTGTAGGTCTGTGGCCCATATGGGGATGGGGGCAGTGACTAGGTAGGCTGAGAGGAATTGGATTTCTCCTTTCAGGGGGTCCTAGTGGCAGCTGTAGACAGAGGAGTTCCCCTGGAACCAGGGTGCCTGGAACTTTGGGCTAGCATACAGGTCCTCCATGCTGATCCCTCTCCACTCCTGCAAGATTTCTCTTGGGGATCCCTGGGGCTTGTAGGTGGTCCCTGCAACCTTTTGCACTGGGATGCACCTCTCTCCTATCTGGAATGATAGGTAAGTAAAAAAACTGCACCAAAGGACTCTTGCAGAATTTTCCTTACTGCTCCCTCTCTTCCACTGGTTTACTGTGGAAAGGGATGATCTTGCTCCACGTTAGAAACTGGGTTCTCTTGGGCAGGAATTGTCTCTTGATTGTGTATCTGTATGGTGCCTAACCTAATTTGGTGCTGATATTTGATTGGTGCCCCTGGAGCTACTGCAATACAAATAGTAAATAATATATGAAAACTTGCATGTTAAACAAGTTCCTTACCTTGTTTCCCAGCCAAGTGCAAAGGTGTCCTAACGTTTCTATAGCTATGGCTGTTACTTTTTAATCAGAAGTCTAAAATGTACTGCTGGCTGTCTTTTGAAGTTGTGCTTTCTGTGGAGAGATCTTGTAATACGCTTTGGGGGACATGATTTGGTTTTGCTTTCATTTGTTATGTTTGGGGATTAAAGCCTCACTGTTTCTGTGATAGTAGTCAAGAACTAATGAAGTTAGCTGTAAAATTCAATTTCTACACCAGCTGCCAAGCAAATAATGAAATTAAAGGAATAGAAGAAGAGCTCTGTTTTAGAGCTGAGGGTCTATAACACATCATGTGACTATCACCCCAGTGCAAATATCTTTTTAAATTTAATTACAAATTGGAACTGTCAAAATGGTGGTTCTTTGTGGGTTTTTTTTGCACATGTGGTGCTCCTTGTTCTGTTAATGTGGTGATTTATTTTTAATAAAAACTGTATGACATTAGTGTTCTGTGACCTGAACATCGGTCAAGACATCGCATTTGTCAAGACAAAGGGATGTTTCTTAATATTCATGCTCATGATTTTGAGCAAAAATTTGATTGCATACCCGGCTTCTTCCAGGATGTCTTCTCTTTAATGATCCTCCAGCAAAAAATATTTGTATTTTGCAGCCCACCGTCTCCCACATTTCTTGACATCTAGCTGCTCTCCTCTGTTTGCAGTTTATAGAGGCAGATTAGAGTTTTGGAGCCACATGCTCTGGCCATGTACCCTCAGCTCTGCTTGTTTTCAGTTTCTCTGCGTTTATGGCAATGTGCAGATGGTGGTTTTTACAGCTTCCACCTTCACATCTGCTGATGGTCAACATTTTTTGTCAAAATTTGGGGCAGTGGTGAGCAGTGATTTCATTAGCCCCTTTTCCCCCAGCACAGTTTTTTAGCCAGGTGTTAGAACCCCCAGCCCCTCAGTTGCAATGCCTCCCTGCTGGCTTCCAGGTATGGCAGCACAGCCTAAAAAGCACCAAATTAAATCCAAATGTTGCTCCATCATGATTGTCCTACTAGGCTCAGCACAAACAACAGTGAGTTGTGCCCAGCCTGCACCCAGCCTTCTGTCCCTAATTCTGTTAGGTCCAAGGGTTATGAGTTTGATAGGCATATGGGATCCTCTGTCCAGCAGAGCAGCGTGACTCTGACATGGTAAATGTGGATCACAAGTCTCTGGACAGAGCAGGGAGAGTCATCAAACATGAGCAGGTTCCCACGCAGTTGACTCAGGGGGTAAGCCCCAATGGGCTTTTGGAGCTGACTTGCAGGGTCACAACTCCGTCCCCCACAAGTCCTAATATGTGTTCTGAGCACTCTGGGAAGTGAAGCAGGGCTCATAAGCATCCTCCGCGCCTTCCAAATTTGTCCAGAATGACTGTGGAAGGATTTCCCCTTCCTCCCCCTGAAGAAATGGGACCCAGCAGATGAGGGCTCAGAAGATCTAGCAAGAGGACTTCAGGCCCTCAGCAAGGCTAGCCACAAAAGGCCTCACCAAAGCGATAATGGAGCTCATCCACTCTTTAAGTGAGCTTAAAAATATCAAAGAAAGTGAAAAGGGAGAAGAAAAAGCATAAAAGATCTAGGAGGTATAAGTCCTGATTCCACTTCCTCTTCCACAGAGGGTGGTGAATTGTCAGGCTCTGACTCTGATCAGGACCGGAGAAAGACTCAAAGTTTGTTTGTTGTTTTTTTCCACCCTCTGAGAAATTTGAGGCCATGTGCAATAAAGTTTTATCTACTATTCTGATTCAACCTGAACAAAATCCCATGAGTAAGTTTCTGAGCAAATTGAAAATCCTCTCCTGGAAGCCACAATTCTCCTATAGTCCTCCTTCAGGGATGTAATCAGGGATGAGTGAGATAAGCCAGACAAGGGCAAGCACATTAGCAGAAATGATCTCAGGTTCTATAGGATTCAGGAACTAAAAGTCCTTAATACTGAAATACCGAAGGCTGACGTTGATGTACTGTCCCTGGTTAAAGATATAGTCATCCCCTTAGAAGGGGAGTTCTATCCTAAGAACCCCACAGAGAAAAATTGAGGCCACTTTCAAAGAACACTCTGAGGCTTCCTCAGCCTCCCTCGGGGTGTCCCTAGCAGCTACTTGCTTTGTGAGGTCGTCATTCTCCTTGCTGGAAGATCTCAGAGCCCTCAAGGATAGAGATCATGCTAACTTTGGCTCTATTTTAAAGAAAATTCCCCTAGCAACAGCGTTCGTTGCTGATGGCTCAATGGACGTGATGAGATTATCAGCTAAAGGCACGGGCTCTGGCTCAGTGACTAGGCTCCACCTATGGCTCCATCCCTTGAAGGTGGATTGGCACTCAAAGCAAGTGCTGTGCTCTGCTAAATTCACAGAAGCCATGCTTTTCAGCGAGAAACTAGATAAGATAATAGAGAACAATGCTGCAATATCTAAACTGTCCCTCCCAACACCACACCAGCCCTTTAAGAGAGCATACAGGCTGGCCTTCAGACAAAGGCATTTCTTTCGGCCTTCATCCTTGCAAAAATACCAGCAAGGAGACGGCAGGATCTCCAATGGAAAGCCATGGTACGATGGCTCAGGAGAAGAGTCCCAAGGCAACCCTGTCACTCCCAAAGCCGCTTTATAACAAAGACTGCACAGGTTTTTACTCAGAGCGGAAGTTTGGGAGCAGAATTTCCCATTTCCCGGAGGAATGGGTTGCTTGCTTCGACTTTGGATCAGCGGCTCAGGGAGATAGCGACTTAGGGATACTCCCTAGTGTTACAGGCTCCAGCCCATCTGTTTTTTTTTTTTGAGTCCCCCATCCCAAATTACCCCATAAAGCATAGTCTAATCCAGAATGACATTTCTCACCTGTTGGATATCGGCGTAATAGAGTGCTCCCTCAGAAGAAAGATTCTCAGGGTTCTACTCCATTTTCTTTCTTTATTGTTCAGAAACATTCAGGGGGAAATCTGAGCCATTCTAGATCTCAAAAAGCTCAACAAGCAGATGAAGAAAATGAAGTTCTGGATGGAGACCATAATCTCTATAGAGTCATTCTTGCCCCAGGGGTATTTTTTGACTTCAGTGGATCTGGTGGATACATACCTCCACATCCTGATCAGACCCTGCCATCTCAGATTCCTAAGGTTTGCCTATAGGCACCCCCCCCCCGGTCTTTACCACCAACATCTTTGTAATCATAGTCAGACTCAGGTCACAGGAGATCTTCCTGTACCCCTTCCATGATAAAATCTAAATCAGAGCTCCATCCCCAGCAACGACATGCAGAGCTACATCCCTGACCTTGAATCTCCTGCAGGTGGATGGCTTTATTATCAACATCAAAAAAAGCTCCTTGATTCCATCCACCCAAATAACTCACTTGGAAGTGAACACAGGCATCTTGATAGCAGGGATATAGCCATCTCTAGAGAGGTTCCAGAAGATTCAAAACCTCCTTGCATTGATTTGGAACTGCTGGCACTGAGACTTCAACCTCCTAGTACTGTGCATAGGGATCATCCCATGGGCTCATTCACACATCAAGCTCCTTCAAGACTTCATTTTAAAGGTATGGGTCCACTTCCTGGAATGTGTGAGCGATCAAGTGAGAGTTCCGGCACAGGTGGTTAGCCCAGTGAAGTGTCCACAAGGGCATGCCTATATGCCTTCCAGATCCCCGGATCGTCACAACTGATGCTAGCCTAGAGGGCTGAGGAGCACACTTGGGGAAACCCAAACAGCTCAAGGCATCTGGAACTTAGAGGAAAGGACCCACAGACTAACCCTCCTTAGAACTAAGAGCAATCAAGCTGGTGCTACGAAAGTTCCAGTCCAGGCTGAAGGGGAACCACGTCCTGAGTCAAAATCAAACAACACGACCATGGGGGAAGAAGAAGCCCACAGCTACATGCTGAAGCAATGGAAATCATGCTGTGATTCTCCCTCAGGGCATTTGTCTAGGGCAGGTGGGCTCCAAGGACACAGAGTAACTTGGTGGCAGAGCCAAGATTAACTAAGGCCTAATCTGCTAGCCCACAATGACCTTCCTCAAGCAAATCCCTACACCTGTCTTTCAGTTTATTTGTTGTAATGCCAGGTGGCTAGGGGGCAGTCCAGAGCAGAAGTCAAGTGTGTGCGGATGGTCAGGTAGCTAGCAGGTCAGTCTGTATCGGGGCAGTCTGGGGCAATGGTCAGAGTTTTCGCAGGGGTCCATAGCTAGAAGATCCACTCCAAGGGACTGGGTTGGATGAGGCAGCAAGTAACAAGGCAGAGTCAGGCGAAGCAGCTTGGCAAGGCAGTCTGGGGAGTAAGCACTGGTCTGTTACTCAGACAACTTCTGCTTCCTGCTGGGGCCTTGATACAGTCCAGCTACCCAGTGAGGGTGCTGACTGTCCATCCAATCAGGGGCTTGGGGTGTGGCTCCTGTGGACCTGTAGGCCTTTAGCACTAAGGCTATTGGTCGGGGTGGAGGTTCAGCTCATTGCCATGGCACATTGGCTGTGTCTCTAGTTTCATCTGCAGATGTGGGTTCAATACAAGAGTCCTGACATTTGTACAATGGAGATATCTACCCTCATAGGGGAAATAAGAAGATGAATTAGTATTGATACCATGTCTTAAAACTGTAAAGTATTATCAGGTGCCCCTACAACTTGTATGAGGAAGAAATACGACTACATGGGGAGAGCAAACATTGTTCCTTCTATCATAGCTTCCTGTCTTCCACAGAGCATGGACAGGTGAGAGGGAGGGATGCTTTTAGAGTTGAGAAGAAGACAGAGTTCTGGGAAAGAGACATATTTGGCAGAAGTATCTATAGATCTCTGTATGGCAAACGTTTTATGATCCAATCAAGAGGATGGTTTAAATATCACATTTGAAATAGTTTGTCTCCTGGCAGCCTGGAAGAAAGATGTTGAGTTCCATTCAATCTGTTAGGTAGAGTTCTCAGACAAAACCACAAAAACTAGGGTGAAATCTTGGCCCTGTTGAAATCTCTGAGAGTTTTGCCAATGACTTCAAAGGGCCTATGATTTCGCGTTGAAATTCTGTCCATTCTCTGTGCACACCAAAGGGCCTATGGTGTATTTTGTACAAGCAGAGTTTGCTCTGGTGTTGTACAGAATTTCCCCTCCCTCCACTGTTGTACACCATGCTGTGTGTCCATTGTCTGTTCTTCTCCCGAAGGCAAGTGCAGTTGAGTGATGCTGTATGTATAGAATTTGTAAAATGCTTTGGGATGAAAGGTGCTATAGAAATGTAAAATATTATTACAGTAAGCGCCGCTTGTGACAGCTGCTTTATAATGGCATCTCCCAGGAAACAAATAGTGACTGCTACTTAATTAAGAGGGAATCAGCATAAATCTCATTTGCTGCTTTTAGCCAGTGCCCAGCAATTAAACGTTCATAGATTTTTAAGGTGTGAAAGGACTACCATTATTCTCTAGTTTGACCTCCGGCATAACATGGGCCATGGAATTTCATCCAGTAAATCTTCAGTGTTTTCTCTCCCACATTCTGTTTGTCTTGACTATTTAGATGTAATCCCCTCAGAGCAGATGCTGTCTCTCACTGGATCTAGCACAATGAGGCCCCGATCTTGGTTGGGGCTTTTAGATGCTACTATAATATAAATAATAGGAAATGTATTCTTCCCTACCGTGTAAGTGAATGCTGTCAAGCCCAATACCTGTTTGTACATCTTTGAGAAAGCTATCCAATCTCTATGTAAAATTATATGAATTTACCAATTTCCTTGGTTCCAGTGGTTAATTGTCCCCATATTTAAAAAGTTCCATCTTATTTAGAATTTGAATTTTTCTAACTTCAACTTCCAGACACTGGATCTTGCTATGCCTTTGGCCACTAGATTTAAGAACTCCTAATATCAGATATTTTCTCTGTGTGTAGGTATTTTCATCAGATGTTTAAATGTGGGAGAGATTCTAAGTCAGGGGTAGGCAACCTATGGCACACGTGCCGAAGGCGGCACGTGAGCTGATTTTCAGTGGCACTCACACTCCCCGGGTCCTGGCCACTGGTCCAGGGGCTCTGCATTTTAATTTAATTTTAAATGAAGCTTCTTAAACGTTTTTAAAACCTTATTTACTTTACATACAACAATAGTTTAGTTATATATTATAGACTTATAGAAAGAGACCTTCTAAAAACGTTAAAATGTATTACTGGCACGCAAAACCTTAAATCGGAGTGAATAAATGAAGAGTCGGCACACCGCTTCTGAAAGGTTGCTGGCCCCTGTTTTAAGTGCTGGTCTTCTAACCCAGAAATTGCCAAATAAAGATTAAGGGGTATATTTTTCTGAGTAGTTTCACCACCAGCATTGATAGGCGAGTCTCCCTCTCCTCCAAAGTTTTGTTACTTATCCCCTCACTGGGATGCTGCAGTGTGTGTGCAAAGCAGCAAAGTCTGAGAAACACAGGAAATCTGTATGCCTTGGTGTGGAGCAGGGCAGCAGATTATATGCTCTATTGCAGAAGTGTACCAGGTTCAACCACAAGGAGCCTGATTAAGGCTAAGATTTAGTCACAGGTATTTTTGGTAACAGTCATGGACAGGTCACGTGCAATAAATAAAATAAAAAACAAAAATTCCCAGTCCCTGACCTGTCCATGATTTTTACCAAAAATACCCGTGACTAAATCTCTATTTCTGCGGCCCAGCTGCTCCAGAGGGCCCCGGCTCTGGGGGGGCCCTGCTCCATTGCTGGGGGTTGACTGCCCCAGCCACTGCTCCCGGGGACTGCTCTCTGAATGGCCTCTAGGCATCCCGGGTCCACTGCTCTAGCTGCTCCGGGACCACTGCTGCTTGGGTGGTCCCCAGGGCCACTGCTTGGGCACTCTCCAGAGCTAGCTGCACTGGCTGCTGCTCAAGCAGTTCCCAGAGCCAGCGGCCAGGGCGCCTGGCCCTGGGGGACCACCCGAGACCACTGCTCAGGCACTCCCTGGGACTGCCCCCAGGACTGCTGCTTGGACAGTGTGCAGGACCAGCGGCAGCAGCCACTGCTCAGGTGGTCCCCGAGCCAGCTGCCTGGGACTCCCGAGCAGCAGCTGGAGTGGCTGGTATGGCTGGCCATGGGGTGCCCAAGCAGCTGGCACCAGGGTCAGCTGCTCAGGTGGCCTTGGAGTCAGCCACACCAGCCGCTGCGGAAGTCACAGAGGTTGTGGAGTCACAGAATCTGTGATTTCTGCGACCTCCGTGAGAGAATCGCAGCCTTAATCCTGATCAGTGAATAGTAAAGAACTGGCCTTGCCACTGGAAAGTAAGAAGCTTTGCCTGGTGTGTGGGAAGGGACCAATGCCATCCACTCCTGTAGAATCTAAGCTTCATTTAAAATAAATTATATGCTTGGCGAGAGGCTTAACTGAATCACTATAATGCATTTTGTTTACTGGTCCACCAAGTCATCAAACCCATTAAGTATGACTATTCTTCATCTTAGCTGTTTGCTGCTGTTAAAGGCTGCTGTTGTGTTTTTCCGGGGAGCAGAGAAGAGAAGTGGGCTGGCAGACATTAATGGAATGGCTTCCCCATCCTTAGAAGTGGCCAAGTCTTGAGCCACAGAATACATGTCCTGTTTCTGGTCCCAGTCTTCATGGAGGCCAACTGCCCATGGTTGTTAGTGACAGACCCAGAGAATAAATGTGAGTTAAAATGACACTGTCTGAGTTAGTTGGCAAAACAATTGACTAGCCTAGAAAAATTAAATATTGATACTTTTAGGGGATGCAGTTTGTAATTGTTCGAAAAATGAGTGTTACATAAATATATTTTCAGTTTTATAGAGTGACTAATTCTCCCTACAGATTAGCCAGGCTATCCGCCCAAGCCAGGTCCCATCAATTTTGGCCAAGGATGTCCTAGTTAAACTAAATGGTCTTTAATTTACCTACTTTGGAAGGATAAAAGACTGACCCTGATGTGATGCTCCAGGGATAGTAGGAGGAAAGGAAGCAAGTGAGAGATTTTTAGTTATTTCTATTTTTGAGACACTCCTAGCGTTACCATCTCTGTGGTATCTGAGTTCCTAGTTAGAGTGATAAATTTAAGACTTGATGGTTTGACCACTAAATCATCTCCTCCAGCTGGCACTGAAATAAAAAGCAACTGAGTCATCCATTATATCGGTAGGGAAGGGTCACCTTTTAAAAAGAACCACCAATGTATAGATTTAATTACCTGCTTAATGTATAAGCTTGTAGCACAGAGGCAGCAATTTTTTTAATACAAAACCAAACAATTTAAAGGAACATGATGAAAAATCACTTCTCTGAAATTTTAATAGTAACACCTAAAATGACTATGCTGAAAATTTAGAAAAAATATCCGTTGTTTTAGTTTGTTTGCTTTGACAACATTTTATGTATAATTGGCTTCACTTTTTAACTACATTGCGGTATGCAGTGGTGTTATAGCTGTGTTGGTCCTGGGATATTTACACCTGAGGGAATTCTGCATCACTACGCATGCGCAGAATTCATGTCCCCCAGCAGATTTCTTTGCTTCCCTGCAGAAAAATGACTTCTGATGGGGAATCAAAGGGAAGCTGCAAGAGCGGTCATGCGCCTCTCCCCGGCAGCACAGGCAGGTTGGTTCGGGCACTCAGAGCAGTCAGTAGAGACGTAAATCACCACCCAGGGTGCAGTCTTGGGTGTGGGTGAGGAGAGAGAAACTCTGCTTGCTTGGCATGGGGGAGCAGGGCTTCAGGGTGTTTCTGAGGAGGTAGGCGTGGGACAGGCACTGTTCCCTCAGGCAGAGCAGAATGTAGCAGCCTGCCTGCTTAGTGAATTGTTCCAATTTTCTTTGTGAATTCCCTCAGGAGTATAAAACAGGTGTAAAAGTTTTAAGGCTCCTTTACATTACCAGAGTGGTGTAAAGGACAGTATGGCCATATAAATTCTTATGGTGCTTTAGTAATTAGAACTGGTCTAAATTTTTGGACTGAAATAATTTCCTATCAGAATGTGCTTCACGAACTGTTTGCTACTGACCTTTCTGGAGATGGTCCGTAGCCAATATAAATTGTGAGTTTGATTCTCCAGCCCTCACTTGCTCTTCAGTTGTCTATAATTAAGGCTATGTTTTAGTCACGGGTATCTTTAGTAAAAGTCACAGACAGGTCACGGGCAGTAAACAAAAATTCACAGCCCGTGACCTGTCCATGGCTTTTACTAAAAATACCTATGACTAAAACGTGGAGCGGGGCTATATGAGGGCAAGCGGGTGCTGAGGGAGGGTGGCCTGGGTGCTGCGGGGTGCGGGGGCAGTTTCTGTCTAGGGGAGGGAGCGGTTGGCAGGGCTGGCAGGGTCCCTACCTGTCTCTGCATCTTCCCCCTCCTCCCCCCTTCAGCAGCAGCAGCAGAAGCAGAGTTTGGTTGTGGGAGGGGGCAAGAGGTTGGGGAACGGGATGAGGTGAGGCGACTCTGGGAGGCACTTACTGGGGGGCTCCCCAGAAGCAGTGACATCCCCCTCACTCGGCTGCTAGGCAGAGGCGTGACCAGGCAGCTCGGTGTGCAGTCTCCGCCCAGAGGGCTGGCTTCACAGCTTCCATTGGCAAACTCGCAGCCTTACCTATAATGTAACACTGAACATATATGGCTGCATATATTTGTTCACTAATAACTAGAAATAGATGGTCAAACCTATTTATGTTACTGTTAGGCGAGGGGGGGTTGGGAATTTCCTCCAATGCTCCCCACTCCCATTCCCATCCATTGTATTGCAATTTAAATAAATTACCGAAATAAGTGAAACCAGAGGGATTTTATTGTTTTATATTGACAAATAAAATATGCAGAATTTTATAATATTGTAGAATATCTGCAGAATTTTTAAGTTTTTGGCACAGAATTCCCCCAGGAGTAGATATTAGAGAAACAAAGTGGGTGAGGTAATATCTTTTATTGGACTAACTTCTGTTGGTGAGGGAGACTAGATTTTGAGCTTACACAGAGCTTCAGGTCTGGGAAGAACTGAAGAAGACCTCAAAAGCTTATCCTCTCTCACCAATAGAAGTTGGTCCAATACAAGATATTACCTCACCCACCTGTATGTTTAACTGTAGTCAGTTTGCCTGTTATTTGTATGTCTTTCACAGAGAAACAAAGGAGATAAAAATATATTTTAAAAAATAGCAAACAAGTTTTTAAACAACAAAAATTGGCAGGTGCAATCAGAAGCAGATGTTAATATCTGGAACGACTTGTAACTCAATTTTTGAGATTGATGCAATTAAACTGACATAAATCCGTTAACCTTTCACTGAACAATAGAACAGCAAGAATTGTAAAAACTACCCGTGTTTGAAGTGCTTTTTCCCTATCCATTATATCAAAATCTGGTTTGAAGTGAAATTCTGTGGAGTTACTCCTTGTGTGTATAACAAGCCCTCTTAAAATGTTGTTGGAAATAGCTAAATTTTCAATTTTAAATTTTAACAATGCTTACAGGGTAGAGTACAGTTTTTGAATTTAGCATATGATGTATCACTGTAGTAGTAAACTTTGTTCCAATTCAGATACATGGAGGTTGCTATTATAAAGATCTTCTCCCGAAACAAAATAATTGTGTTAAACATAGGCAAAGAAATGGAGCTGAACCTTTTCAAGCTGACATTCTGGGCAGGTTCCCTACCTCCAGGATTGGACTGGAGTACTTGGTGAAAGGAGTAAGCTGTAGCATCCTTCCTCTCATTGTGTCAGGGTATTGCAGCACATATGGGCTTCTTTCTCAGGAGCGCTGTCATCAGTGGGTGATGATACAGTACATACCATATGTGTTTCTATGCATTTAGGTTGGAATTTAATGCTGAGAGTGATTTTAAAACACATTCTAAGCTGGGCTTGTAAGGGTGTAACTGCTATTAATCCTTTGCAGAAATATCAGTCTTGACCATTGTTGAAAAATAATAGGCATATAGGTTCTTAGACATGTCATTATAGCTTGTGCTGGCTTATCTTTTTACAAAGCTGAGACCGTACCAGCTGCTTTCCTGCACTATTAAAGTGCTGTATGCATAGCACAAGCACTGTACCCAAGTCTTTAGTGGTGCTGCTCCTCCCAACCCTTCCTGTGTTGCTGTGATAAGCTCTTTGATAGATGCTGCAATCCAGTTACTCTTGAGATTCATTTTATTTTTAAACCAAGCTCCTGCTTCCTTTAGATTGCTGCCTGCTTGTTCCCAGGTGGTGCCGGAGGAGGCGGAGGGAACTCTGCTGGGTTTTCAGTCAGTGATGCTGGGAGGGATTGTGGGCGGGCTTCGCTTCCCCCTTCTCTTCGGCACCTCGACTTTGCTGTCTCTGCACTGCAGATGTCCTCCAGCAAAGAAAGCTTCTGCCCTGCACCCTGTCTCCGTGTAGTGCCTCGCAGACCGGCCCGCCTGCTGCCCTAATGCCTTGGTTGGGAGAGATTTCGGCCTCAAAGGAAAGCCTTGCAAAGCTGTGAATAACCCAGAACTCCAGCTGAATTTGCGTCACGGGGGGAGCTGGGCTGCAACTGCCGGGGAGAGGCCGCTGCTGGCACAGCGTGGATGGTTTGTCTCAGCCCCGTGGGCACCCATGAGACAGGACAAGCTGACGGGCTCCCTGAGACGTGGGGGAAGATGCTTAAAGAGGCAAAACACAGGCGGCGGCGTGGGCACCATCCTGAGCAATGTGTTAAAGAAGAGGAGCTGTATTTCCAGGACGGCTCCTCGCCTGCTCTGCACCTTGGAGCCAGGTAGCGTGGGCCGGGGCGGGCGAAGGACCTCGGCGGGCTTTGCTCCCCGGGCCCCTGGGCTTGGGTTTGAAAGTGGCGCTTCTGTGCCGCGGCTGCTCGGCTAATGCTCTTAGCCAGGCTTACCGCGGCCGGGGAGCGGTGTGGGGCGGCGGAGCGGAGCGCGGGCGGCCGCTGCCCGTCACGGACACGCGCTTCTCCCGGCCGGGGAGCAGGACGGAGATGAAATCCCCGGGTAGGCGCCGCTCGCGGGGCTGGGGGGGATGTGGGACCGGGGGTGCTTCGGGCGTGTCTGCCAAGGACGTGCCCAAGGCAAATGGCCGCTCCCTGTCAGCCGCAGCCACTGCAGGGCCGTGCCGGGAGCGGCGGCGCGGCCCCTTGCCGCGATGCAGCGATTGCACTCGGCGTCTGCATTGAAACCCTCCTCGTGCCGCTTGCGTCGGGCTGCCGAGAGGGGACGGTCCCTTCCCCGCCCACTCCGTGTAAAGCCCCCAGGCGCGGGCCCTGGGCAGCGGCCACGCAGCTCCTGCCCTGCCATGGGCGGCAGGTTATATATTTGTGTGGGGCCCGGGCCCCAGCAATATTCAGGGCTGGGCGCCCTTCTCCAGCAATAGTTGGAGCTGGGTCTCTCCCCCGGCCCTGCCTGGATCGGGCCCCGGGCCCCGCAGGTCTCCCCCCGCCGCCGCGACCCTGCCTGGAGCAGATCTCAGCCCCCGCCTGCCCCCCTGCCCCCCCGCGTGTTCCGCCCCCCCCCTCCGCTGTGTCGCGTCCCTGCCTGCTCCATGCTGCTGGAGGGCTCCGAGCAGAACTGCTGTCTGCTGCCGCAGGGTCCTAGTGCCTGCCCAACACTAATGGCAAGGCAGGCTGCCCTTACCCTGAGCCTCTCCAACGCCCCAAACCCTCAGCCCCAGCCAGAGCCCTCATTCCCCCCGCACCCTAATCCTCAGCCCCAGCCCTGAGCACCCCCACATCATGAACCCCTCATCCCCCTGCACCCTAATCCTCAGCCCCAGCCAGAGCCCTCATCCCCCTGCACCCTAATCCTCAGCCCCAGCCAGAGCCCTCATCCCCCCGCACCCTAATCCTCTGCCCCAGCCCTGAGCGCCCCCACATCATGAACCCCTCATCCCCCTGCACCCTAATCCTCTGCCCCAGCCCTGAGCGCCCCACATCATGAACCCCTCATCCCCCTGCACCCTAATCCTCAGCCCCAGCCCTGAGCACCTCCACATCATGAACCCCTCATCCCTCTGCACCCTAATCCTCAGCCCCAGCCAGAGCCCTCATCCCCCTGCACCCTAATCCTCAGCCCCAGCCCTGAGCACCTCCACAGCATGAACCCCTCATCCCCTGCACCCTAATCTTCAGCCCCAGCCCTGAGCGCCCCCACATCATGAACCCCTCATCCCCAGCCCCACAGCCCTCACCCCACACTCCAAACCTCTGCCCTAGCCCTGAGCCCCCTCCTGCATCATGAACCCCTCATCCACAGCCCAACCCTCTTCCCTAGCCCTGAGCCCCCCGCATCATGAACCCCTCATCCACAGCCCTCACCCCACAGCCCAACCCTCTTCCCTAGCCCTGAGCCCCCTCCTGCATCATGTACCCCTCATCCTCAGCCCCACAGTCCTCACCCTGCACTCCCTCCTATCCCCAAACTCCCTCCCCCTTCCCACACACCCCTTCCCAACCCCAAACTCCATCCTAAAGCCTGCACCCTTCACCTCCTCCTGCACACCCACCCCCTGCCCCAGCCCAGAGCCTGCACCCAGCACCCAAACTCCATCCCAAAGCCTGCACCCTGTACCCCTCCTGCACCCTAATCCCCAGCCCAGGATCTGCACCCCAGACCTCCCCTGCCGAGCCCTCTCCCAGAGACTTAGACAGGTGGGGGCGGAGTTGGGGGGGCGGAGTTGGGGGCGGGTTTTGGGCCCCACCAAAATTTTTACAAACTTGCCACCCATGTGCCCTGCTGCGGGTCGGTCCGGCCGGCCTGGGACACGCCAGCGAATCGCCGTGTCCTGGTGAGGCCAGGCCGGGTCCTGCCCGCGCTGGCAGCAGCGCTTTGCCGCCGAACGAGAGTCCTCGGCTCTGTGGGGAATGGCGGGGGGCACTTTGCCACCGCTGCGTGACAGGCCCCAGAGGGCAACCCCGCAGGACAGGGAGAAACACTACGTATGAACGTGGGGCCATGCAGCTGGGGTGGTACCGGAGGACTGGAGCGATGACAGGACCCACTGACCAATGAGTCCTCCCAGAAGGGAAGATTGCCACCCTCTCTTGGGCGTGGATGGGCGGAAGCAGCCCCACGAGCAATGTGCGCTCTATGGGGAGGCCTGCCCCAGTGGGCCATGCCACCCGCCGTTCTGCTTGCTCATTTCCCGACCTTTTCTGGGAATGGTTCTTCGCCCATCTGGCTTGTGCCTGCTCTCCCTCCCCCTAGCCTCTTCTTTCTTCTTTGCGTTGCACGGCTTTGCTACCCCATCCCTCTTTGTGAAAGCAGTTCAGCCACACTGTAGCTGGGTGGGTCTTTTTGCATCACTGCGCTACACTTGCATTGCGCTTTGAAGCGCTAAGTGTAATCAAAGCGCCAGCGCTGGGAGAAAACTCTCCCAGCGCTGTCCGTACTCCACTTCCCTGTGGGGAATAACGGACAGCGCTGGGAGCGCGGCTCCCAGCGCTGGGGCTTTGACTACACTGGCGCTTTGTAGCGCCGCAATTTGCAGCGCTGCAGAGGGTGTGTTTTCACACCCTGCTGCAGCGCTGCAAATTTGTAAGTGTAGCCAAGCCCTCATCCTCATCTGCACGGCAGAACTCCCTGCAGCTGAGCAATCTCTTCTTGTACCTCCCTCCCTTCCACTTTCTGAACCACTCAGCCATGCTTTCAGAGCCCTACTCTCCACATTTCCCCACCATTACTGGGAGCACTTGACCTGGGGAAATTCCCCTGGCCTATCCACTCTTTGAAGAAGTATATTGTCTAAATACACAAAGAAGACTGTTTTCTTAGGGGCGCTCATCAATTTTGCATCTATTTTTTTTCTTAGAAACTACTTCAGTTTCAAATAGAGTGAAACCTTTATTAAGTGGCTGCTCAGGGGACCAGCAAAATCAGGTCTCTTAAGAAGGTGGCCTTTAACAAAGGTGGACCTGCAGCTTACTAGAAAGCCAAGTGGACTCAGTTATTTGATTCTAAAATTTTGTTTTGTTTATAAAACACTGAAAATATAAATATTTAAATAATTTTATTTTTATAAAATACTAGAAATACATATACTTAATAATAGATGTTTAATGTATAAACAATAATTTGTAGCTGAAACATTAATTTGTCTGCGGGTTATCATGAATATAAAGGAAGTAAAACTGTAACATAATTATTTTTAACTAATGTCTCATGAATGAGTATTAAAATTTAAAGCAATACACCGCACTATGTAAAGTGCAGTTTCCCATTGTGCCTTATGTGCCTTATGCCAACGTGCCTTATGAGCACTCAAGTGCAAAGTGAGTAAGCTGATAACTTAAGCAAGATTTCTTCTGTATTTGAGAGCAATTCTGGGTGGTCTCTGGTTATGTTGGAGAAGTGGTTGCTTAATATATTTACATTACGAAGTTCTTGTGGATAACCTGTTTCTTAGTGCTGCTGGTTACCAAAAATAGGGTTCTTTAACACAGACATCATTGTATTTTTTTTAATATGCCCCAGAGTCCCAACTGCTCTGTGGGTCCTGCTCCCAGCTGACTCTAGCTCATGCAGTAGCTTCCTAATATTGGAGACACTGCCATTATTCTGTCAAGCTTTATAGATAAATTGCACAGAGATTCCTGCCTGCAGCTGTGACACCCATCCTTCATCCCCAGGACAGAGTAGAGGAGCTGATTCCAGAAGCACCTCACCATCTCACATCCAGCAGTGGATTAAGTGATGGTGTGGGGTTTCTGTAATCCCAAAGTGAGCTGCTAGCAGGAAGCATAGTGATGCCATAGCTGGGGTTATCTGCTACCACATCATCATCCTGGAGATCAGGGAGGATTTGAACATTTTGTGCCTCATTGCTGAATAAACTTAAGGGGTCTCATTCTGGCTTTGTATGTATCTGCTGATATCCATATGTATTGGGAAGCCTCTGGGGGCCAGTTTCATTGCATACTTCATTATGTCCTGGTGTGCCCGGTGGTTGCTAGGGTAGTGGATTGCACGGAGGATTGCTCTGGATACAGCTTTAACTACCCTTTATATGGGTGAATATAAGTTATAAAACTAGTTGTGGGACAAAACGCATGGCTTTTTTTGTTTTTGAACCAACAATTAGACTGAAGTTTGCATCACTAAATTTTGAGAGCCCAGCTGCTGTAGGGCTTTTCCTCCTTTGTTTAGGACACAACATCAGTTTCTGGTTAGGTATAGCCTAGGGCGTTGATACTAGCATTGCTCACTTTCAGACACTGTCAGTGGAAGTGGTTCCAGCAGCTGCTCTGAAGGTACAGTCAGAGCCTTTGGTGATTGGATTGGAAATGTTTGGGTGGGCTAGGGCTAGTTGACTAATCCATGCCACCAAGAACATGGGGGTCATAACGTACAACCTTCCTGTGCATCCTTCCTTTGGAGCTACTGAAGAGTTCCCAAACTTTTGGTGCAATATTCCTGTCTCCGTGAAGTAGTTCATTGCTGAAATTGAGGAATGGGGTTTTGATTATTCCACCAAGACTTCTTACTTGGCTACCATATCTTTCTGTACTCAAGTAGCTAATGACCCTGATGTGTGTCAGATGCTCATGAGACAGAAAATGGAGGGCTGTACTAGGTTTTGGCACTCCTGAAAGGATGGATATCATTCCAGTAGTAATCCACTGTTAGGACATGTGGCGGCAGTTTTCCTCTGGTTGACTGACTTGGGGGGAAGTGGGGAAGGGGAGATTCTCCTATGTCAAATGGCTTCTCTACAGCAATTTTTGGTGTGCTGTGGATTAGTGAGCGGATTGCTAGGGTTCCTGGTAGGCCTCATTCTGGCACTCACCTTGGAGATGCCTCCTCTATGCCTCCAAATTTTGATCTGTGGCTCTTTTAAGGCAAAACAATATGGTAAGGAGTCATTAATTAATCTTAGAGAGATGCCCAGTCAATTGGTCTAACTCAGGATGGCCATGTCAGTGTATCTCCCTGGGCAATCTGCAGACAGCTCTCTGTTTTTTCTGCCTAGTGACATCACACCTTTATTAATTCAATGCCATCATCTAGAAGACATTTGTGAGTTGAGATCTGGTAGTCCTTAGATCTCATTTATTCAGAACAAGTCTCCACTGTATCTGCTGCCATGTCTGGGGGTCTTCGATCTTGAGGTTCAAACACCAGGTGGATAACATTCTGCCTGTTTTCAAGATTGTATTTGTCCAGACACACCCTTCACTACTCCCGGCTGGTTTTGCTAGTGGTGTTTTCCTTGTGTAAATTGCAGGAATACAGAGGCCTTGGTATTAGGTGGGTCTTTAAGCTCTGGAAAGCTGGAATGCTTTCTGTATTTGAGTACTAAGTTGGGGGGAAGTGCATGAATATTCTGGAGGGCTATTGCTTCCATCTAACTTTTGCTGATACCAGAACATGTTACCTTAAAGTGTCATCTGGAGTTACACTTTAACAAAAGTTGCAGCTAGCTATTGGCCTGAATTTACATAAATTGCTGCATGTCCTTATTGTGTCCTGCAGTCAGTAATAGACAGTTTACAGATGAGACCTGGTTTTGTTGTACTGACACATGTTTGCAGCAAATGTGATCTGGCTCCTTTTGCGTGCCGGGGGGTGGGAGGTGAATCCTAATAAGTAATTATTGCCAGGTGTAAGTGCCAAAATGTTCAAAAACATCTCCTTTTTTTAAGGTATTGAAAATATTAATATAGACAAATGCTTTAATATCCCCAAACCCAGTAAGGCTGTTATTAGCTGAACAGTGCAGATAAAAGCATCCAAATGTTAAATTCCCTGATACAGTTTTAAAATGGCCAAATCTAGGGTAGAGATTTGTTTGCTTTTTTTTAAACTTTGCTTTCAGTCTAAACCTTTGTATACCACCTCTTCCCCACCCCCTCCAGTCATGTTCTATACACCTCATAATCAGTTTCATATGGAAATACTGTCAAAGCTTAACTACCAAGCATTAGCAAACGACACTACATTGTTTTCCAAACACACAAGGCCTAATCCAGTAAAATGTGGTGTGTTTCTGATGAATTACTGTACATTTAAGGCATTTGGCAGCTTGCAGCACTGAGCTCTTTACATTGATATAAAAATTATATACAAAGTGTTGATCCATGAATCTGTATCTTAGGAAAGACTACCTTCATATGGAAACATTTTAAATACAAAGCACACATGGTGCCATTAATCAAATGTTACTGGAAAAATGTCTTTAAGAAGGGCTTTATTCTTTTGTATGCATTCCTCTGATAACAGTTAGTCCAAGAGAATGTGAAGAATGAAATATTGGACTCTTCAGCACCTTGGTTTTGGACAGCGACATTCTGAATGATTGAGGACTAATTTAATCTAACATGCATGACATAAATCAGATTATATGTATTATGGTGTATCCAGATGCCATAATCAGAATCTATTACAGGCCAAGCCTGAGATCCTAGTCTCACACCTGAGTTTGCATTTGAAAAATGTGTCATCTATATTAAAAAGATTAATTAACATTAATTGCTTTTATAGCCAGAAGAAACTCTTAAGTTTAAATGGGAGTACTAGCCAAACTTAAACAGAATATGGATAAATAAGATATTAAATATTACATACTGAGCAATATACTGATTTTATTAATGTAACAAAATAAAAATGAGCATCCAGTGTTTTAATATCCATAAATCAAAGCACATGAAAAGAAAAGGTATTTTATATTTTTATAGATGGATATCATGCTTTAAAAATGGAATGATCCCCTGTTCAGTATATTACTGTGGTTTAGCATAAGATACTTTGTTAAGGGTCATGCAGCTCACTGCATACCGTGGAATCCCTACGTGGACATTTTCACAATGTATGCACAGTGTACAAAGTCAGAACTCTTTACCTTCCCTGTCTTCTCTGGTGGACTTTTCCATTTCAACAAGTTTTTGTTTTATTTATATAACATTCCATTACAACATGTTATTTATTATAAAACCTGTGGTAATGGAAAAGTCCACTGGAGAAGAGACGGAAGGTAAAGAGCTCTGACTTTCTCACAATGTACATACAGTGTACAGTGCTCATGTAGGGGATCCCTCAGTTTGCAGTGTTCTTAGCAAAATATGTTACGCTGAACCACAGTAATATACTGAACAGGGGATTACTCAATTTTTAAAGCGTTATATATATACTTTTTAACATACACCTTCAGTTTACTTTGAAAACAGGAATTGATGGAAACAGGAATAGAATGCAGTCATTCAGAATTACATACAGTAGTTCAATTTAGAGTTCTGTATTTTCTTTTGACATGATTTAATTTTTTTCCTTTTCTAAATAGTGATCATGATTTTGCTTTGTCTTTTTTCTCTTTTGTTTTACTATTGTCTCTAGGGGTTGATACAAAGTTGAAGTTCACTCTTGAACCATCTTTAGGTCAAAATGGTTTTCAGCAGGTAACTTCATTTATTTTCCACTTGTTTTTAAAAGACTGAATTTTCCTTTTCACTCTACTTGTGTTACTTGAAATGTGCATTGCTTTGTTTTGTATCTTAATGTGAATATATTAGTTGCCACTACATAAAGATTTGTTCCAACTAACATTTTGGAAATTGTAATGCAATTCCTTTGTTTTCCCTGACATCTCCAGAATTTTCATAATGTCAGTCTTATTTTTTGTTATATACATAAATTATTAGTCTTGTAAGATTATATTTTGCCTTTAATTAGGGTTTATGTATTAACTCTAGGCACTGGTCCATTTTATGGCTAAGCATTTAATTTCTTAAACATGGGAAATAAAATGAATGTTTCTTACCTGCAGTATTGCACATATTCACATATTTCTGAATTAAACTAATTCCATATGTTTCCTGTGCTGGATGTTTTTGCTTTTAGTGGTATGATGCTCTCAAAGCAGTGGCCAGACTGCCAACAGGAATACCAAAGGAGTGGAGGAGGAAGGTAGGTATATCTGTACACTTCACAAGATAATTGCAGTCACATGTGATTTAGAGATGGTATGAATTTGAGAGTCTTAAGCTTTGTATGCACTGGGGTTTTTTGCTGGTTCAAAACTATCAAGGACCAGCCACTAGTGGAGCTGCATGTTGCACAGACAGGCAAAGCTGCTGTTTACACTAGTGGTGTTGCTCATTCTTGAAACTCAGGTAAGCCGTATTAGCGCAGATTTTGGCTTTTACCACTTTACTCCGTCTACACCAAGAATTTGCGTTGATGAATCTTTCCCAATAGCTGAACTTTAATGCCTGAAATCAGGGCAAACCTCCAGGGAAGACAAGCCTTTACATTTATGAAGTTGAAGTTGATAACGGCTGTCACCAAGGCATAGTGCTGACAAGAATTCCCACATAAACATTTGGTTAGGGAAAGGCAGAGTGCTGGAATAATAGGGTAGCTGAGAGTAAGGAATGATGTTCATTAGAGACTGCTATTAATGTGAAACAGCACTGGGTTAGTGCTGTAGAAATGTACCCACTGGGAATTACATTGAGATCACTAAATCCACCTTAATGCTTCCTTAAATAAGATTTGAAGCCATGTCCCCAAGATTTAAAATACGGACTAAATGTGGGACATATTCTGGCCTCAGTTTTATCCAAGCAACCCTAGAGAAGGATTAAAACATACGTAATATATGTACATGGTTTAATATAACTTTTGTGTGTTGGGATTGTTCTCCTTTTCCTTTCTTACTCCCTGTTGGAATTATTATTATTTATGCAGGGTATTACCATGACACTAATTTAACCATAAATTCCTTTAGTAAATCCAAAGGGCAAACAATTACTCTAAACATGCCTACAAAGCCTAAATAATAGCAATTTACTCCAGCCAAACAGTAACAAAATATTTATAGGCATATGATCAAGATTACTTACAGATGGGCTAAGGATGCTTAGACCCATATTGGTCGACTCCCAGCATGGTCAGGCAGGTATTAGCAATGAACCCTTTAAGAGTTTACTTTTTTATATCCTTTAACAAACAAGTGATGTCACTGTGAATTATCGCACCTTAGCTAAGGCCGCTGTATGAAGTAGTTTATCATACAGCCAATTATTTACTGCACATGCCCAGTTAACTGTGTTTTATTTCTATTATTTCAATCCAAACCTTATCTTACTTAAGACTGGTATTTCACAGGGTCACTACAGGTTTAACACAACAACTCTTCTTTCTCTTGATCTCATTCTTTTTGGTCACAGGCTTTGGGCCTATTGCTCCTGCTAATATCCTAACTCAGTTTAAACCCATAGCCCACCTAGGTCTCACGTGGGCCTATAGTCCTGCACTCCCTGTCCCTTCAACCCAAACCATTTCCTCTTTCAGATTTAAGAGAGAATAAAGTAAACAATCATAGGGGTATCTTTCCCCCCTAATTCTTTTAATAAGTAATCCATTTGCATCACATTGGAGTCTTTCAGCTGCCATTTTCTTCCCTATTATGAAGTCTTTCTCCCTGCTCCCCCTAATAACCCGTCTGCTATTGCTCCGTCCCTTGTTCTGTGAAGCTTTGCAAAGAGTGATGCAATGTACAGACTCTTTTCCTCCCCCTCATCAAGCCCATATCCGTGCTGTTGCTCATGCACTTATTGTTTAGCTAGCCGGAGGAGCAAGTGGAATGAAACTGGCATTGCCTCCCCCACACTCTTTCACATTTCTGCTGAACTAGGAGGAAGCATTCTAGATTGCTGCAGTCCAGTGAGAGATCCTCTTCAGCTGGTAGGGGTGGGCAGGGGCAGGGCAAAGATTAAACTTCCTCCAGCACAGGTGGAGGACAGTATCCATGCTGCTCCTTTTGTACAGGACACTTTTCCTCTTGACCCAGCAGAAATTGAGTGTGAAACCAGCAAGCATCACTGGAGTTTCATTTTACTGCTTTCCCTACCAGCAAATGCTGTGTGGAGGTGCAGCAGCAGCACAAGTACGTTCCTCTGCACAAGAGACCTGTAGTGTGTGGGAAAGGGGAAATGTAGGAAATCTGTGATTCTGCAAGCTGTAGGTGAATATTTAACTGTTTTATTACTTTGGGATGTGTGGGAATGGCTTTTTTCATTTAGAATATGTAGATCAACTCCCCTTCCCTTTCACTATTTCTTCCACCCTCCTGCAAAGCAATCCTTTGTCATTATTAACCATTGTTATGTTGTGGCCTACCACCCTGCCTTGAATTAAGTAAAATTATATACCAATGCTCTTTACTAAATTGTTATCTGTTAGCCTGTTAATAATCAACAAAAAGTCTATTTGGAGTGAGAGTTCAAAACTTACTTAGCAAAGAGGTTCTGTATCTGCATTGTACCTGTGTGCTCTTCTGATTATGTGCCACCATTTTAAGCACTGATTTTATTTTTCTATTGTGGATGTAGAAATCTCTCCTTTAAAGATGGGCTCATCCAATTATCATTTAGAGATAATGACATTTGCCATGATATCCCTATCTCAAAGGTTCCTTGTGTCTTTGTTTAAAGTCCAGCATTTCTTTACAGAATCCAGTATTTTCTGCCTAACTTCATAGGCTGTATACTAGCCTAGAGTCACAGATGTGCCTCAGAGCATGCTGTGTATGTAGTCCCTGTGCTTGAAATGAGGCTAATGTTTCAAAAATACATCTGAATGCCAGCAGTTCATGAAGCCACAGTCACAGTAGCTTAGTATAAACCAAATAATTCTTTGGATCCAACCCTGAAGTCCCTATTCTGGGCCAAATCACCTGCTCCTTTGTATTGAAAAACAAACAAAACAAAAACAGAACCCTCCCTCCTCTGAAAAGAAGAGAGAAATTGTACAAGGTTTCTCTTGCAGGTTTTCCAGCAGATCATTCCATCACAAAGTTTGTGGAATGTGCAGCTTGGGGCTGTTATCTTTTCAACAGATTCCCTGTTGATGACCATGTGGTGGAAGGGATGATGTGAGCAGTACATCTGGCCCTACCTTTACCAGTCTTGCAGATCAGACTCTCCCTTATATTTGGATTCCTGACCCCAGTATCTGTGGGGGATAGTGAAGATAGCTACCACCCCCAGTTCTTCTCATGCACAGAAGACAGCCACAAGGAGGATCTGCAGGAAATGAGTGGGGCCTTGGGTTTTACTCACACAAAGTTTCCCTGGAAGTCGGTAGGAGTTCTGCCTGAGTAACACCTTCAAGATTGGGCCCTCTATTTGCATTTTAGAAAGCAGGGATATTGCTTTTATTATATAGAAATTGTTTAGACACAGAAAAGATTTACATCCTTCTTTTCTTCCTTCTGCATTTGTTGTATCTAAAGGAAAATCACATCTGGCTAGAACTGGTGAGATTCA
Source organism: Mauremys mutica (assembly GCF_020497125.1). Classification (NCBI taxonomy): domain Eukaryota; kingdom Metazoa; phylum Chordata; order Testudines; family Geoemydidae; genus Mauremys; species Mauremys mutica. Next base: position 63,281,338 of record NC_059072.1, read on the forward strand.
TAGAATTACATAACAGTATGTATAAACTGCTCCTATTTTAAAGTAGGAATGGAATAATGCATCTTCTTGTCATGTTGTGTGTATCTTTAGGTTTGGCTGACCCTAGCAGATCACTACCTACATAGTATAGCAATTGACTGGGATAAAACTATGCGCTTCACTTTCAATGACAGAAGTAATCCTGATGACGACTCCATGGGCATTCAGATTGTAAAGGTAATTGGCATTTCAGCTGATATGTTTATGTGCATAAAATACAATTTTTTAAAAATTTCTCTGTGGAAAATAAATGTTTTTTGGGAGGTGTTGAATTTGTTTAATTTTCTGCTACTGCATTCCTAAAATTTACTTCTCCTTGGTCTGTTGGTCAAGTGTTACTGTTCCTCTGGGCATTCTTGCATATTAATTGTTGAAATTAAGAAAATAATTTGTTTCAGTGCTGTTGCTGTTGGTAGAAAATTCTTTTTGCCTGATTTCCACCTCCAGCGTTCCTGTTATTCAGAGAGAAGTAATGGAGAGGAAGGTTAATGAAAGGCACATTTTACTCTTGCTTTGCCAGTAATGCCATCTGCTCAGTTTGTCCCCTCCCAACACTCAGAGTTGGGCCGGGGGAGGAAATCTCTGTGGGGATCTTTGTGGAGGTCCTCACACATAGTCCTATTTGGAGGGGCCCATTTGCTTCTTTCAGCATCTTGTAGAAATGGTCTAATCACCTGCCCCTAAACCTTGCAGATCTCCAGGCACGTCCATGCAGAAATCTTGGACTTTTACAATTCAGTCCCTTTAAAGGTCTCCTGCCTCTGGTCCTGTGCTACCCTGGCAGCAGTTGGGAGGGCTACATGGAAAAGATGATATATCCTGGATCTGGATAATATTTTTACCCAAAGTCTGTGGAGCTGGTTGGGAGACAGCCCTTCTGGCCCACCCAGTCTCCAGTCCTTCCCCAGTTCATATCTCTGGCTCTGTGAAGAAGCCTGAGGGGAGTGGTGCCAAGGAGGAAGTTGAGTCCTCTCTTCCACTCGGGAGAGTGGGGAGATCTGCGTATGGAGGGGACCCTCTATGCACAGATGTAGGGGGCACAATATGAGCCTGTATTGAAGAGAGAATTTTTGCAAAATACTTGTTTGTTAGCATCTACTAGCAGAGAGACAACCAGCTGTTATAGGGTAAGTCATCTTTTCCTTCAGTAAATTGCATTTGTCTACATTCAATTGTCCACTGTACTGTCGGTCATGTAAAGTTTATAGCTCAGAGTTGTTTTAGTTGTGTTTGTAAAGAAACTTTCTAGACCTCCTAGAGATGATGTAATGTTCTGATATGTATGTAAAGTAATGTTTGTTTGCTCGCTTGAGGATCATACTTGCTGAATTAATGATGGTTTAGCAAATTTCTGATTAAGGTCTTGGTGGACTTTGTATTCTATAAATAAAATATTTGCTGGTATCCAACCGTGCTGTGATGTAATAAGTTGACCATATTGTCACGTAGCCTACAGTAGTGAAATAGCCTTCACTCTGTATGTGTTTCAGTTGTTGTGTCGTTTCTTTTTAAAATAAGAGCCAGTTTTGGGAAGAGAACATCATAGTTCAAATTATAGTTTTACATAGCTCTCGTGTCTTGCAGATTAGTCTGTTTTACATTGATCATTTCATGAAAATAATATTTTCTAAATTCCATCTTTGCTTTAGCACCAGTATACCTAAGTGATGATGCTTACATTTCTGAATATTTGTTTGAAAAATACTACCCAGTTTGGTAACACTAAATTATAGATATTGCCTGTACAGTGTCTTATTAAAAATTAAAAGTGCTGTACATGTTTGTGCTTTTCACTCACAAATGAGTTACAACCTCCAGAACAATGTGTTTTTTGCTGGCATAAAAAATAAGGAATCTGGCAATATTTTTGCAATTTGATGTAAATTATTCCTATTTTCTCTTTGCATGTCAAAAAAGATGTTGGCTTTATTCATTTGCTAACACAAAGTGCAATTACAAAGAATACACTGTTAACATTTAAAGGACTAATGGTTTGCTCAAGCACAGTGTTAAAAAGAGTCTTTAGAAAATAGTATGTATGCCAGCATAAAATTTATATTCAGCTCTAGAACTGAACTTGAAATTGTAGCTGCTAATTTTAATGTTAGTAGCCTATAACCACCCAGTCTAGTACCTTGTTCCATACTTTATAGTGGCAACAAATCATGATATTCCATTGACTAAAATTCACATTGTAATTCTTTCTCTATGCAGAGAAGTGTTTGAAAAAAGGAGATATGTAATATTTCTCTTTTAGGCTTCTAATTAAGATTTGGGTACAACTTTCTTTTAACACTTTTTTCTGGATTTCATAATTTTTCAGCAGTAAACAGCACCTTACAAATGAGAATGTTTTAAAAATAATTTTGCAGCTATTTATGTTTTATCTCTTTAAAGATAGCTTGTAAGCTTATTGATGTTTCAGGGACAGTCAGATACCGGCATACTTTTGGTAATTTATTTATCTAGGACAGTTTCAGATGCACCATCTGGTTTACAGAGTAGTCTTCTTTACACCCAATTTTCCTGCTCTGTTGATCGGAAACAAGGATGTCAAGTGAGCTAGTGGCTCAGTTCCTGCTAGAACTCAGGGCTTTCCTGGATACCAGCCCTTTGCTCAAACGATGGCATTCCTTCAATAAGCTAAACATTTTAAAATAAAAATGTATCTCTTCAAACAGTGGGAACATCATTGTGTGTGTGTGTGTGTGTGCGCGCGCGTGTGTGTGTGTGTGTGGCAGGATGGGGGAGACCAGAAGTAAGGTAGTTGAATAGAAGAACATCTCAAATATCTTTCCTATTTTAGGATCTTCACCGAACTGGTTGCAGTTCTTACTGTGGCCAGGAGGCAGAACAGGACCGAGTCGTGTTGAAACGAGTTCTGCTGGCTTATGCTAGATGGAACAAATCAGTTGGATATTGCCAAGGCTTTAATATACTAGCTGCACTCATCTTAGAAGTAATGGAAGGCAATGAAGGGGATGCCCTGAAAGTGAGTAAAACCACTCTCTGTGTTTCTAACCCTTCTGATAGTGAGGATTACCTTTAAAAGGTGAACTTAGTGTAAACAATGCATAAGTTTGCAGACAGCCTAAAACAGCAGCTCACAGAGAACTGATCCATCTCAATGGGTCATTTTAAATGTCACCCATTAACATCGACTAATGACCATTTTTGCAAAAATACCCAGATAGTGGGTAAAATCCTGGCTCCAGTGAAGTCAATGGCAAAATTCCCATTGGCTTCAATGGGGCCAGAATTTCAGCCAATCCCAAACTGCCCCCAAAGCACCAACTGGCCCTTTTCCCAGCAACCCAAGCTTCCGACTTTCCTTGACAACTACCGTGATGAATTTGTGTGTTGTCAGTCCAAAAATCTGCAGCGCTTTGAAACAAAGTCTGAGATCAGCGTGAAGTAAGTAGAATTGAATATCAAAATAATTATCCTGGGTGCTGTTGTACTGAGTGTATTACTCATTTTCATATTTAATTGTTTAGAACCCTCCCATCTTAATTTAAAGCTGCTGCTGCTGTATATGTGCAGAGTGCCACAGAATCCAGAGTCCAAGCCACAGAACTGAGGCCTGCCTTGCTACAGGCACCAGGACCAAGATTTGCCAGTGTTATGCATGATCTTCCTAAAGTACAGTTTGCTCATGTAAATGAGGAGTTTACCATGGGGGTTGAATTGTTAAAGATCATGACTCTCTCAGATACTGAGGTGTTTACCTTGCTCTAGATATTAGATATAGATATAGATATAGATATAGATATTTAAGTCTTAGAAACTATGGGCAAAATAACAGCTCTCAGAGTCAAAGTTCAGCACATATACATTTCTAGATAGATATCTGATATGTTGCTTTATTATAGAGAGAGAGTTGTAACATTAGGAAAATTTTAGAATAGTTCCACTATATATCATGGAGTAAAATTTGCCTTGTATAATTTTCTCCCCACATAATTGCCTTGTGTGATTGCCTAAATAATTTACAATTATAATCAATTTATTTTATGACAACCACATGTTCTCCAGTTTATTAAAGGAGCAGTTCCTAAGTCACTTCACTAGTTAAAGTAAGCACGTTAATGTTAAATCTCCAGTTCAATACAGATAGAACCTGCTTATAAATTCAGTAAATGAAATTAACCTAACTGAAGTAGAAATGGATATGGTAGATGAGTGCCATAGTTTGTGTGAAAAAAACAATCACACATGTGATTCATCTAGTTTAAAAAAATACTAAAGAGATTTTATAAAAACAGATTAAACAACAGATTGGCATGGGGAAGAAACTACAGAATTGAACACCAGTGAGAAATATCCCAATTGCTGGAAAATGTACCACAGGATGCTAATAAAGTACATCACTATTTAAAAAAAAATCCCACTCCTAAACACTTTTGATGCCAATGAAGTAGGCAGAAGTGAATATTTAAGGCTTATAAAAAGCTTTGTTTTCTTTCTAGCTCTCTTTCATGTCTGGAGTATTTAAAGCAATATCCATTATGGAAATAGAACCCATTGTGCATGTGGCTTTGTTAAATATAGTGCTTTACAACTGAAGTAACAAGAAATTAGCAGAACTGCAAGGATATTTATTACAGTTCTAATTAATATTAGATTATCTTGTTCCCAAGCCTTTGGAACAAGTAAAGAAATAGGGCACAATTTTTTTTCACAAGGGAGAAAAAAATCCTAATGCAAACAGAAGACTGATAAATGTATTTTGAGAAATAAAGGACTCTGAATTATATTGCAAAGAAAGAGTAGAAATAGTTTTGAGAATCATGCAGACAAAAATAATGCATTGCTGCAAAATAAATGTCATGCTTATTTGCATATAACGCTTTTTTTCTGCTAATTCTATGAAATCCATAGAAGTGTAAAAATTTCTAATAAATGCTTAAAGTCACAGGCAGGGAAGACAGTCATTCAGTGCAATAACATCTTGTATGTAAATTGCAGGGGCAGGTGGTATATCAATGCTCTAAATACTTGCATATAACAATTTCCATCAAGATGGTAGCAGTCATATTTGTCTCATTTTATGATCCTTACATATTTCACCATAATCAGTTGGTGAATTATTGCCAGTATAGTTGCCTTCTTTGTATAATTAAACATATTTGTTGTGCTGTGCATTGTTATATTGTTCAGTTTATTACCTTGTATAACGACAAGATGAAGTGCAATGTACAATAACATATCACACCAGCTAAAATGCGGCAAGAGCATTCTAAAGAGCAGCATCACATACATTGCCAGTAATTTAGATGCTGACTTGGATAGCAAGTCTTCCATTTGTGACATTTAAACAGCACAGACTTAGCAAGTGCAGAATGGTGGTGGAGTGTGCTTTCGGACGTCTCAAGGGGAGATGGCGGAGCTTACTCACTCGCTCGGACATCAGCGAAAAGAATATCCCCGTAGTTATTGCTGCTTGCTGTGTGCTGCACAATCTGTGTGAGAGCAAGGGCGAGGCCTTTTTGTCCGGATGGGAGGTTGAGGCAAATCGCCTGGCTGCAGTTTACGCTCAGCCAGACACCCGTGCCGAGAGAATATCCCAGCGGGAAGCGCTCTGTATCCGGGAGGCTTTGAAAGCAAGTTTCCTCGGAGATCAGGGTAACCTATGACTCTCCACTTGCTTTCAAGAGAAACTGACCCTGGGCCTGTGTCAGTTTGTGTCGATTTGGATCTGCGGCTACATGCCTTGTTCTCCAAGTTTCCCCCACTTCCAAAGCACGTTTTTAAGCAAAGTAATTGTTACACTCATTATTAATAAATCTTTCTTTTACTTTGCATTTCTGTTCTGGTGTTGAGACATGGACGCATACTGTGCTGGGCACGGTGTGCACTGACGTACAGACCGCTTCCTCCATAGAGGACTGACATCCTCCTGCTCCTACATAGGTCTCTGGGGTGGGGGACGGATGACAGTGGTTCTGCATGAAGGGGAGGGTTTGCAGGAAGGGGCGAGTGGTGCCTTCTTTGCATAGGGGTTTGGATGACGGCAGTGGGCTGCGGGTTTCTGCGTGGGAAGGGGTGATGGGTGTGGGAGAAGGGTGACTATCTGTCCGTGGATGAGGGCTCTTGTTGGGGCTCAGGGCAGCGGATAGGCTCGTGGATCCGTTGCAAGTGCATCGTAAGGGCAGCCTGCCTTCACAGTAATGGCGTGACAGGCGCTAGGACCCTGGACAATTATACACATTACGAAATGAACAGGGGCAGCATACACAACACAGAATGACCCTGGTGCCTACTGACTGCAGTGTGTGTGTGCCCCGCAGTTGATCCTTTCCCCAAGTCTGTACCCTGGTACTGTAGGCTATACCGTGCAAGTATGAAACCCCTGTCCACCCCATACACCGAAAAATCCTCTGACAGGAAAGACATGACGGAAACAGTGATTAACAGCAAACAGCTTTTATTAATCTAATAAACAGTGGGGGGATGAACCTTGGATTTGGGACTGGCTGAGCCTATAAGGGAAGCACTTCTACAAATTTCTAACGTGAGAAGTGCGGGGTACACGGCCGCTCTGCTCTGGTTCAGTGACAGTTCTCACGTCCTCTACCACCCCTCCGTCTTGTACTTTTGGGTGAGGGGGGGCCAGGACTTCTTGGCTGGTGAGGGCGATTGCAGAGACACTGCAGGGGGGCCCTGTCCTCCAGCCTGCGGTCCTGCAGGACATCAACAAGGCGACGAAGCGTGTCCGTTTGTTCCTTCATGAGACCAAGTAGCGTTTGGGTGGTCTGCTGGTCTTCCTGCCGCCACCTATCCTCACGTTCCATGAGTGTGCGATGCTGCTCACATAGGGTCTCCCTCCAGTGTTTCTGCTCTGCAGCCTCTGCTCGGGAGCAGACCATCAGTTCAGCGAACATGTCGTCCCTAGTCTTCTTCTTTCGCCGTCTAATCATTGCCAGTCTCTGCGAGGGGGATGCCGGGGCAGTCCGGGAAGGACCCGAAGCTGTGTGATGGGGAAAGTTAGTGATTTCCTTGTACAGATACATTTTCGCGAACAGTGAACACCGTCTAGTCAATTTCCATGAAGAAGACCGTACCGGACAACAAGTGTCACGTGGTCTCCAGAGAAGCACAACATTTTGGCCTACGCTCTGATTGGCTGCGCCATTGCACAGGAGAGCGGAGAAGTCGGGAGAGAGAGCAGAATCCCTCTAGCAGAGAGTCCTGGTAAGCCTTACAGTACATTATGCTTATCAGTTAACGGATAGCTGTGCCGTCGTGCTAACGGCAATCTGGAAATCAGATACTATGACCCTTTTGCAGCCACTCCCGACACTGCAGGGGAAAGATCAATGTATGCTTTTCCTGTGTGGCCTACAGCACGTGGCTGCTAAGCGCGGGGCTTTGTTATGCAAAGTATAAGTAAACCATTAAGAACAGTAACTATTCGCTAATTGCCCTAATTAGATGCAGCACTTCAGTAACGAGATTACCCTGAGGCGTGTCTCTCGAGTGCAGAAAGAAAGGATGTTAAGGGAAGCACTTCACCGACCGGGACCCTACGCGGCCATGCTGGTAGAGGCGATGGTTCCCCTGTATCTGAGGATGTCGTGGCGTGGAAGAGTGAGCTTCACCGGAGGACCAAATAGGGCACCTCTTCCTCGAAACCTCCTGCGGAGGGTATTTGAGGAACTGTTTGAAGCATTTGTGGAATTGTCCATGGAGGACTATTGTTCCATCCCAATCTGTGTAGACCTACTGTTCGTTTAGTTTCCCTTTAAAAACTTTTAGATATAGTATTTATAGATAGAATTTATATTTTTGGTATACATGTTTTTGAGCAAATAAATATTTTCTTGTTTATACGACTTACCGCCTGATCCTTCCCCTGACTCTGAGTCCGGGTTCACGGCCGGTGAGGGTTGGTAGGGGATCTCTGTGAGGGTGAGGAACAGATCCTGGCTGTCAGGGAAAGCGGCATTGTGTTCGCTGTCGCCTGCGCCTTCCTCCACGGACCCTTCGTCGTTTTGCCCATCGGCGAACATTGAGTAGGAACTGTCCTGGCTCACTATGCCATCCACTGAGTCCACGGTCAGTGGTGGGACAGTGGTGGCAGACCCACCGAGAATGGCATGCAGTGCCTCGTAGAAGCGGCATGTCTGGGGCTGTGCTCCGGAGCGTCCGTTTGCCGCTCTGACTTTTTGATAGCCTTGCCTCAGGTCCTTGACTTTCACGCGGCACTGCATCGCATCCCGGCTGTATCCTTTCTGTGTCATGGCTTGGGAGACCTTCTCGAAGGTCTTTGCATTACGCTTGTTGGAGCGCAGCTCCGACAGCACAGACTCCTCGCCCCACACAGCGATCAGATCCTGGACTTCCCGGTCTGTCCATGCTGGGGATCTCTTTCTATTCTTGCATTGGGCTGACTCCTCTGCTGGAGAGCTCTGCATCGTTGCAGGTGCTGCGGAGCTCGCCCCGATGTCCAGCCAGGACGTCAGATTCAAAGTGCCCAGACAGGAAAAGGAATTCAAATTTCCCCGGGGCATTTCCTGTGTGGCTGGTCAGAGAATCCAAGCTCCGACTGCTGTCCAGAGCGTCAACAGAGTGGTGCACTGTGGGATAGCTCCCGGAGCTACTAAGTTCGATTTGCATCCACACCTAGCCTAATTCGAGCTAGCAAGTGCGAATTTAGCGTTACTCCACCTGTCGGGGTGGAGTACCAAATTCGAACTAAGGAGCCCCCTAGTTCGAATTAAATGGCTTCCTGGTGTGGACGGTTGAGCGATTAGTTCGAATTAACGCTGCTAAATTCGATTTAAGATCCTAGTGTAGACCAGGCCTGTATGGATTTAAGAATTTACTAAATAATTCAGAGCATCTCACTAGCACATACAACAACAGAAGTATCAAAAATTGGCTTTGATTAACAGAATATTACTTCAATTATTGTGTGGTGTGGCTTCTATTAGTCTTTTACATCCTGTTATTTTTTGAAGTTATCTAGACTCCTCCATTAGCAGTGCAAGCTGCTGTTGAAGAGTTGACACTTAGGACCCAATCCTACAGGTGCTCTGCACCTGGAATGTCTACGGATGCTTAAAGCAGGGCCGGCTCTAGGCACCAGCGTTCCAAGCATGTGCTTGGGGCGGCACTTCTAAAGGGGCGGCATTCCGGCTCTTTGGAGCGGCACTTTTCAAGGGGCAGCACTCTGGCTTTTTTTTTTTTTCCCCGCTTGGGGCGGCAAAAAACCTGGAGCCGGCCCTGGCTTAAAGTAATGTTGCCTTCTTAAATTAAACATCAGACACCTAAGGCACATCTTCCCAGGGTGTCTAAGCTATAGCTCAGTGGAATAGAACATTTTAGTGCATTTTATATTTTAGAACAGGAGTTTTTGCTATTCTTGGAAGATCATTTGTTCTCTCCTTATCAATCCTAAATGATTGACTGATCTTTTTCTCATTTTCTTACAGATCATGATTTACCTAATCGATAAAGTACTGCCTGATAGCTATTTTGTCAATAATCTTCGTGCATTGTCTGTGGATATGGCCGTATTCCGAGATCTTTTAAGAATGAAACTTCCTGAACTGTCTCAGCACTTGGATACGCTTCAGAGAGTTGCAAACAGGGAAAGTAGAGGTGGGTTCAACAAAAATGGTGTTGAATTATTTTCACATTTGCCTCATTGAGCATCATTTTTAAAAACACAGTGGTTTAAATATGTATATATTAAAACTTTGAGAGCAACAACATTTTTTAAAATTGTGTAAGGATACAGTTGACCTTTTACTAATTGACTAACATAGTTAACATGAGAGGAGATTGTTCTGATACTGGTAACTGTATCTTGAACCAACAGCTCTTTCAGGTGAAGCAAATGAGGAGATACTTAAGCCTCATAAGTAGCTGTGGACAGAATTGGGTTGACAGTGCCATAAATTATGTATCTGACAATACTACAACACATAGCATAGTACAGTGGATGTCCTGGAAAGTTCTCTGTCTAATTGCATGGCCTTTGTCCTCTTCAGTTTCTTGGTGGAATCTGTATTTGAATTATGTTATTCTTGTGGGAAGACTGATTCATGGCAGTAGATCATGTCTGGTTGTTATTTTTCTGGTTAGATGCCCAGTGAAACAGAGTGTAAAATGTCCTTGAATCTGAGAGCTGATCTTTGTCTGAAAATGGCTCTGCACCCTGAACTCTGAGGCGTAACACTTCTCAGAACGTTCTATCCTTAACAAGATTTAGTTTTTTGTTATTCTACAATTGAATGCCCCTTGAGTTCCAAACCTGAACATTACAAAGACTCCTGTAAAGAATGAGTCTTCTAGGAGATAGTCTTGATGGCTGCCTGAATAGTATAAAAACAGATAAACAAAAAGCCTTTAATTCATGTTTGCTGGCTTGGTGATCAAGTAATTTTGGAGGGTGATGGGGAGTGTTGCTGACCTCCTATGAATCAATCCAGACTACCAAAATTCATGAAACGTGCTCCAAGCACCAGAAAGTGAAACTTCAGAATTCCAAACTGAAGGATTAAATCTTTTCTGAAAGTGCTAAAAAACCAAAAGGAAAACCAAATACATTACAGCTGTGTCTGCTGAGGCAGGACACTAGGATTTTAATACAATAGACAGGATTTAAAAGAACGATTCCCCATCAGGCAAGTAGGAGATTTTTTTTTTTTTTTGGACAATTGTCATCAACTTCTGCAGAATTGGAGTTTTATTTTAAAAAAAAATCTAGCTGTTGTGATTGCAGGGTACAATAAAAAAAAAACCTCCTTCCAAATATGAAATGGGTATTAACTAAGTGGTGCTACCTTCTGGGATCTACAGACATCACCAGCACCTCTGCTGCTGCTCAGGCCCTGTCTACACTATCACTTATGTCAGCAAAACTTATGTTGCTCAGAGGTGTGAAAAAACCCCACCCCTGAGCAACATAAGTTTCGCTGGCATAAGTGGTAGTGTGCACAGTGCTATGTTGGCAGGAGAAGCTCTCCTGCCAACATAACTACCACTGCTCATTGGAGGTGGTTTAATTATGTCAACGGGAGAGCTCTCTCCTGTCAGCATAGAGTGGCCACATGGGAGATCTTACAGCGACACAGCTGCATCGGTACAGCTGTGCCACTGTAAGTTCTCTAGTGTAGGCATAGTCTCAGTTTTCCTACACTGCAGCAGAGTGATTTGACATGTTACTTTTCACTTCTGTTATTCAAAACCCTGTAAACAGCTGCAGATGGGGAAAGTTTTGAGCAGCAGCAGAGGCCCTGGAACTATTGGCAGTCTTCAGAATGCAACACTGCATCAGTTCACACAACATTATAAAGTAACTTTGGGGAATAATGAATTGTGAATGACTTGCTATCTTAATTTTTCCATTTTAGGAGGCTATGAACCCCCACTTACCAATGTCTTCACAATGCAATGGTTCCTGACCCTTTTTGCTACATGCCTTCCTAATCATACAGTTTTAAAGATCTGGGATTCAGTATTCTTTGAAGGTTCTGAAGTTATACTGAGAGTAGCACTGGCTATCTGGGCAAAGTTAGGCGAGTAAGTGACTTTTCTTTCTTTTTGTGCAATGCATGCAAGATATATGGTTTTAATGTGTGTTATTTTTCTGAAATGAAAATTCCAGATATAAACAAGACATGGCCTTGCAATATAGCATTCCATAAAATGTACTCTAGGGAACCATCTGGCAATGGCAGAAAGAAGGGCGGGATGACTTATTGGTCTTCACCCTATCAAATTTCTATATTTAATTACATAGCATATATAATATATGTGTTTAAATGTTGGGTCTGATTCTGTAAGCCCACTGCACACACAATTCTAGGTGAAATCAATGGGAGTTCTGTGCATAGAGGCTCCTTGTCTGTACTAGATGAAAGGCACATTAGATTCACAGGCCGTAGGACTTCTCTGAATTAATTCTTGTTTGTTTAGAGCATATCTTTTAGAAAAAAACATTCAATCTTGATTTTAAAGTTGCCAGTGATGGAGAATCCACCACAATTTTTGGCAAAATGGTTCCAATGGTTAATTACCCTCCCTGTTAAAATTTGTGCCTATTTTCAGGAAGAAACATATGTTGCTAAAGTGTAGTTACAGTAGTGCTCAGCTCATTACAAGCCTCAATCTGTTCCTCTGTACAGTGCATTGCCTGGTGAATGAGTGTTAACCAACAAGTTTTCTAGAAACTATCTGTGGAAGCAATTGCTTTAAAGAACATTTTTAACTAAGATTTTATTAAGGATAATGTATAGGTGCAAGCTGTCTCATTTTGTAAGGGAACAATCATTGAATACAAGTCTAGGTGTTTTGTTTTGTTTTTTAAAAAGGATACTTGGAATGGAATGATTTTTCTGAACTACTACTTTTGTCACTGCAAATATTTACATTCCAAACAGAGGGCCAAATCCCTTTGGAGTTAATGAAGTCAGTGACAAAATTCTCATTGGGAAATGTGAGCAGGAACAGGCCAAGTATCTACTAGTGTCAGCTGGAAAACTCTGTTGGATTTAGCAGCTGCATTCAATCTTTTCCTCTGATACCCAGCAACGCCTACCTTCCTAGCCACAAAACTTTTCCTTTAATATAAAATTAAAATATTAAAGATATTGACAAAATGTGTGTGCAGCAATATCCCAAGAGGTCTTCTAAATTTGCAAAATAAATTACCACTTAAAACTTCAGCACCACAGGCAAGTGCTTTTATATTATATTTGGTTTTGTATCTTGCATGTTTAATCTGAAAAATAATTACTTTTTTTTGTAACTTGCAAATGGTGAATAATTAGCTAAGACCTGTTCTTACTCAGGCTTTATTCATGAATTGAGCTGTTTACATTCAGAATAAACTAGACATAGCATTATTATTATTTTGTATTATGTTATCTACAGACAATGGGCCCAGTCCCACAGGACCTCTGTGCACAGACTTCCCACTTCACCTGGAATTCTAGAGGCCTCAGTCAGGATCAGAGCCCCATCTTGCTAGGTATTATACAAACATAGAATAAATTAAGTTCTCTGATGTGAAGAGTTTACCATACAATCTAAATAAGACAAGACTTAAAAAGTGGAAATAACAAACAATTGGAAGGAATGGCAGCAGGCAGTTGAGGGAAACATTAATAAGAACATATTTTACTCAGGCCAAATAAATAAGATAAACACCAGAAATCATACAAGGCATCTTTATAGCCATTGTTAGTTGGCATCCTGGTGGAAGTAGGTTGTGATGAGGGACTTCTGGGCTAGTTTGGGCAGGGTGTTCCAAACGTAAGGGGCAGCCTGGAACAAAGCTCAACAGTACTCGAGGGAGAAACAGTCAAATAGGCAAGATATGCTGGCTAAATAGGAGTAGAAAGGATTGGGAGGATAAGATACTAATACGCAAGGAGGAGCTATATTGTGAAAGGCCTTAAAGGTAAGGACCAGAAGCTTGTATTTGATGTACTGGAGGAGGAGCCAATGAAAGACTCCAAGACAGAAGTGACGTAGTCAGAATGATGGACCAAGAAAATGATATTAACAGCAACATTTTGAATGGACATAAGGAAAATGAAGTGGGTGTCATGAAGGCCCAAAGAGGGGAGTATGCAATAGTTGAGACAGGAGATGATGAGTTCTCTTTGGGTAGATAAAGAGATGGAGGAACAAACAGTAAGATTTTGGCCTGGCCTGGACATTAAGTTACAGTTGCCAGCCAGGAAGAGATGTCAGAGTGGTAGGCTGCAATGCAGGACTGGCAGTCAGGTAGTTGAAAGGCAGATTTGAGTGTCATCAGCACAGATGTGTTAGTTGAAGCAGTTTGAGAAAATGAGGTCACCTAGAGAAGAGGCATAAGGGAGAAGAGGAGTGGGCAAAGGACAGAATTCTGTGGGACTTCCACAGAAATAGATACCGAAGTGACCAGAGACGTAAGAGGAGAAGCAGGAAAGGACAGAGTCACAGAATTCAGATGACCAGATTTCAAGAAGGAGATTCTGTGCATCCATGTCAAAGGCAGGCAAGAGGTGAAAGAGGGTGAGGTTCTGAGATTTGGCTGAGGAGGGATTGTTAGTGATTTTTATTTCAGTAGCATGAAGAGAGAGAGGAAATTCGATTGTAATAGATCAGGGTTGGAGCTGGGAGAGAGGAACTTAAGGCCACGATTGTAGATGTGTCACATTCAGTAATCTAGAGGTGAAGGGGAGAAAAGAGATGGGGTGTTAGTTGGAGAAGGAGGTGCTTTTACTTAGGATGGGGGAGACCATAACACATTTGTGTTCTGAGGGAAAGGAACCTAATGAGAGTGAGAGGTTAAGGAGAAAGGGATGGTATGGAGAGTGGGCAAAAGGAATATCATGAGGCAGGAGGAGATGGGTTGACTGGAGCAGGTGAAGGGTTAGAGGAGGAAGGGAGGCAAGAAACTTCAGTGTCACTGATAAGGGAGGAGGATAAAACACATGCAGTTTTCCTTGGAAGAAGAGAACATATTTTTTTCCCTTCCCATGAGGTAGGTGTTATCTGGAAGGCAATTTTTAATAGATTACCACTCTCAGTAACAGTATACTATAGTCACAATTCTATTTATGGTCTTATCTTTGACAGTTTTAGCCCACTTCTGCAATCTAGTTTCAAAAGATCTTTCACAAATTAATTTCTTTTGAAATAATGCAGAGACTCATGATGTTCTCCTTTTGTCTAAAATGAATTAATTTGTAAATGTGTAGGACTGCTGCCCTAACCGCCATCATGGATTGCAGACATTGGTGCTTCTCATTGGAAGTATAATTATATATTTAACTCATAGTTGTAGTTGTTATAGTAAGAATTGGTCAACCCTGTAAGGTAGGCAGGGGATGTCTTATCCCCACTTTATAGATTGGGAAACTGAAATAAGTGAAATGACTTTTCCACAAGAGCGCAGGCAGTTTTCCAATCATGTATTTAATCCCTTAGACTATAACTATCTCTCTCCTTTCTCTTTGAGAATTTTTCACTCTCTAGTAGTAATAGTAACAACAAAAGAAATGTCTGGAAATAAAAGTGGGGTAATGTCAGCCTTTTGCATTCAAGTCTTCATGAGCTCATGGAGGTGCTGTTTTGGAGGAAATGGAGCACTGCTTTTCTGGCCTCTGATCTTGTACATACGTAGACCGACGTCAGATATAAACTGTCAGAATCAAGTATCTGGAAACCGAAGTAGCTGTTAAGCCTTGCTGTAATATCACATGCATGTAATGAACATGTACTTATGAACACTGTATGAAAAACTTACTGTCTGTCTTCTTCTGCACTGATCGGCCTTCATTTCAGCTAACACGTCCTGACATTTCAGTTAGAAGTAGCAGCTCCAGAGTCCTATGACAACTCCTAAACTTAGACACCCACAGTAGGTGACTCAGGTTTTCTTTCTATACTCATTCTCCTTTATAGGAGGCAGGCTATAATGTTTTCAGTGGCTGCTGGAAGTCACAGATGATCTGGAAAGATTCATTTGTTGTAATTCCAGGAATACCACTCCATAATTGATTTCTTCCTCCCTGCTCAACAATGTAGAAAGAAAAATTGTGAAGGTCAAGGCAGTAAAGATTCTCCTTCATATCAGAAGCAGCTCTACATACAACTCCTATGTAAACAAATAACAAGACACCTGGAGTTCTTTGCTGAGCCAGGAGGCAGAAAAAGTCTTATTGTTGTTAGAGATTAAAAGGAGTCATTCAATGCAGGATCTATTGTTAGGGAACTGAATTCCTAGACAGACTGGCTCAGTAGGAATTCTGTCACCGACCAATTGGAGCTGGATCAGAAGATGTTCAATAGCATGTTATCCAGATTGGCACGTTCTCAAATTAGACCCCTTTGCCTTGAGCGACAACATGCAACTTCTGTTCTGCTTGAAAGTGTGGGTACGTTGCACCTCTTGTCAAAATCCCTGGTGTGTGTCAGGGCCCTAGAGCTTACTGTCCCCCTGGATCTCCTCATTGTCCTTGGCCAATTCCCTTCCTCTCAAGGGAGTGACTGAAGAGCTCCTCCTTGCAGTCTCTTCCTGCTCTCACTTCCTGGCTTTATACTCCTCTCCAAGCTCTTCCCCCACACCGGGCTTCATCTGCAATCAGTGCTTATCAAGCTCTGGTTTCCCTCAAAGTGCAGCATATAAGATTAATTGGCCCCTCCTGGCCCACATTAACCCACTCCAGACTTGTGTGGGGTGGACACCCCAACACACCTTTTCTGTCAAGAGTTGCTAGAAAGATACTGCTTATTCCATGCTTGCCCAGGAGACCTTGATTCTACCGACTAATGGAAGTCACTTTCTGCAGGGTTGGATTGACCATTGACACAATTCTTCTCAAACAGTACCATCCCTGTGCCTCTCAATGTCAATAGATTTAAATTGGTAGCATGGAGGCTAAGGCCAGGTCTACACTACAGACCTGTATCGGTATAACTATGTTGCTCCGGGGTGTCAGAAATCCACACCTCTGAGTGACATTATACCAACCTAGTCCCCTGGTGTAGACAGCGCTATGTCGGTGGGAGAGCTTCTACTGCCGACATAGCTACCACCTCTTGGGGAGGTGGATTCACTGTGCTGAGGTGAAAAGCTCTCCCGTCGGCTTAGGAGCATCTTCACTAAAGCACTACAGCGGCGCATCTGCACTGGTGTAGCTGCGCTGCTATAGCGCTGTTCATGAAGACGAGCCCTATAAGACTGAAATTTAGTGAGTGTGTCTATATTCTATAGAAATCCTGGAAAGGCTATACTATAGCCAGCTTGTAAGGGGATTTGTAAAGTCCTCTTTGTTTGTTTGTTTGTTTGTTTAATCTTTGACATGGTTAAAGGTATAAAATAAACTAGACTTAGTAGAAACAGTGCCTAAGATTTTAAAAAATGACTAGTGATTTTGGGTGTCCAATTTGAGACACCTGACAAAGGGCCTGTGTTCCAGAAAGCGTTGTGCACCTGCCCTTAGAAAAATCAGGCCCTTTCAAGGTATGTCAAGTTGGGCATCCAAAATCACTGGTTGCTTATGAAAATATTCACCTGTAACTATTTCTCTGTCATCTTGGTGACTTAAATCCACATATTCATTTTCTTTTCTCTTCATATCACTGTTAAGTGTATTTCTACCTTTCTTGCCACATAATTTCTTTCACACAGGAAGAATACATCTCCCATTTACACAACAGGTATATAATGTTTGGGAGAGCTGCTGTCTCTGCAGGGGACTTACACCGCTTAAGGTGATTTGATCCTGACTGCATATACTAAATGAGCCTGAAAATCTGCTCCCTGGCACCTTTAGTTTCTACTGCTGTAATTACAACAACACTTGGATCTAGTCACAGGCCTGACTCATCTTCTGCCATTAAAAAATAAAGCTTTCTATGCAGTATGTGCTGCTGTGCTGACAAAGTGCAGGTCTGTGGGAACTTTTAAAATTAAAAATCCTTATAGCCTTCACAACTGTAACATTCAACAACTTTCCATATAGCATGTGTAGGGCCCTACCAAATTCAGGGCCATGAAAAACACATCACGGACCATGAAATCTGGTTTTCCCCCTGTGAAATCACATCTCCTGTGTACTTTTACCCTGTACTATACAGATTTCACAGGTGAGACCAATGTTTCTCAAATTGGGGGTCCTGGCCCAAAAGGGAGTTGCGGGGGGGTGTCATAAGGTTGTTTTAGGGGGTCACAGTATTGCCACCCTCACTTCTGCGCTGCCTTAAGAGCTGCATGGCTGAAGAGTGGCAACTGTTGGCTGGGCGCCCAGCTCTGAAGAAGGCACCCCCCTAGCAGCAGGGCAGAAGTAAGGGTGGCAATACCATACCATGCCACCCTTACTTCTGCATTGCTGCCTTCAGAGCAGGGCAGCCAGAAAGTGGAGGCTGCTGACTGAGGGCCCAGCTCTGCAGGCAGCAGCACAGAAGTAAGGGTGGCGATATCATGCCATGCTATCCTTACTTCTGTGCTGCTGCTGGTGGTGGCTCTGCCTTCAGAAGTGGGCTCCCTCCCAGCCTGCCACCGCTGCTTTCCAGCTGCCCAGCTTTGAAGGCAGCGCTGCCGCCAGCAGCAGCACAGACGTAGGGGTAGCAGTACCGCAACTCCCTCTACAATAACCTTGCGACCCCCTACCCCCAACTCCTTGTTGGGTCAGGACCTCCTACAATTACAACACCATTAAATTTCAGATTTAAATAGCTGAAATCATTAAATTTATGATTTTTAAAATCCTATAACTGTGAAATTGATCAAAATGGACTATGAATTTGATAGGGCCCTAAGAGTGCGTAACACTAGTGACGGGAAGATTACAGCACTGCAGATTTTTCTTTTCCACTCCACGCTATCCACAGTGTTTAGACTGAATTTACAAAAAATAATCTCCCTACCAAAAATACCCTCTTTCTCTGCTCTGCTACTAGACTCTGGCAGCCATTCCTAGCATATCAAGGGTTTCATGTGTTAATCCGTATCTGAATTCCTGACATGCACTAACAGAGTGAAAGTGGCCTACTCTCTCAGGACTGTGAACTGTGCACACTCATCCCCCTTATCGTATAAAACTTCTTTTGATCTGCTGGTTTTTATAATGGTGGTTTTCTTTGCAATAAACCGAAGGGTTTAAATCAGTAATATAGGGGATGTTCTGTATGATTACCCTACAGAGAATAGAGTTCACTTTGAAATGTATAATTAGTTTAGATCACAGAAAAAATTGTGTTCTGATACAGGCAGATTGAATGTTGTGAAACTGCAGATGAATTCTACAGTACTATGGGCAAACTAACCCAGGAGATGCTGGAAGACAGTCTGATTGACAGCAATGAACTCATGCAGGTTAGTAAGCAGCGCTTAATGATGTAATTCTTGTTTGTATATTTGTATATTGTCAACAGTCTTTAGCTTCCTGGGTCTAAAGGATGAGATTTTTGTTAAAATGTTGTTTCAAGAAGAAAAATTAAGATAACACCCTACTGTCAAACTAACCTGTCAGTGGAGCAGGTACAGAAACATTATCAGTGGTCAAAGCTAAAATACCACTAAATTATAAGTTAGATGTAGAAAACAGCTAGACCTTATTTGACAAGGAGGTGCCAGTCAATTGCTTTCTGCAGTGTCAACAATTAAATATTTGTGCATTACACTCAGTGGGATTATCTAAATTGTGAGCTATATAATGCTCTGTATTTTATTTCTAATTTTTCTGTCTTGCATTATATTCATTACAATGTAATCTTTGTATTCAGTAGACTTTGTGGGTGGCTGACTAGCTCATCAACTGAAAAAAAATCCCTCTGTTTTAAAAAAAATAAAAATAAAATCCGTTGAACTGTTAGTTGTGAATTATAAACAAAATGTAGATGATTGCTCTAATTACCTTCTTAAACCCCAAGTCATTGAATAATAAGCAGAAACCTAAAGTGTGTTTTTTTAAAAAAGGCCTTCGGTATTGCAGATGCAGTTTTACACTTGCAGTTCAAGTACTAAATTGCAGACACCTTTTTTCTTACCCCTGCAGTTGCACTCATTTAGAAGCCTAAGTACCTGTGTGCACTCATGAACGTGGGAGCTAGGGGCTTGATCCTACACTCATTTAACTCAGTGGCAAAGCTCCCATTGACTTTAATGATACTGGATCAGGGCCTCAGTGACTAAATAGGTGCAGTTATGGGACTGAATAATTCAACCGTAATATTGGAGGCTGTGTTGAGGCTTAACTTAAAAGTTCTGGTTCTAAATATCTTAAATTAGATTGTCTCAAAATAAGAAGCCTATGGTAAATTTTTGTCACCCTCTAACCAGTGCACTCATTCGGAGAGTTCTTCTTGACTATACAGTAGAATCATCTTCCAAACTCCAATTTAGTGTTGAAGCAGAGAATCACTGTAACAATATGCAATCTTGGACAATTTGCCTTCCTTTTTTCCTTGTGACAGGGGGACCATGGGACCAAAACTGAGTGAGTGGTGGTGTGACCTGGTGCAGGGGGTTGCAGCACCACTCAGCTTTGGCCCCAGGGCCCCTCCATCAGGATGGGGTTGGGGTTTGCAGTGCCAAAACTGAATGGCATTGCACCTTCTCAGTGCTGCTTAGGTTTGGACAGAGGGCTGCAGGGCCAAACCTGAGTGGGCAGTGAAGTGGCCAGTGCTGCCCTTCCTTGCCGTTGTTATGAGGCCAGTTCCCGCAACAGGGGCTCCCCCTCTACCTCTGGGGTCTGCCCAGCTTCACTCCTCTTCCAGTAGCCTGTGTCCCCTCTGCTCTACTCACAGAACTCGCACTGTGACAGCTTCAGGAGGGGTGGTATATACCCACAAGGGGGGGAGCCTTCCAGGAGAGAGGTGGTGCAGGCGTTCCTGAACCAGTGTATTGAAAGGACCAAGATTGTTAACTAGAATCAGTGTTGCAGATTGTTTTCAGCATCCTCAGAGGAATCAGCCAGAAATGTGTTTGGGAGTGATGCTCCTACCTTCTTGAAATGTGTTTTACCAAATTGGAAATATAGTGAACACTTGTCTAACAAATGTTGAGGGTTGTTTTTTTGATGGGGGGAGGAGGGAAAGGTTGGGCTATAGTACTGTAATCCGTTTGGTTTTCCCAGTCATTTCAATAAGGACAATCAGTCTCTGCACCTAGTATTCCAGTGGCTCTCAACCTTTCCAGACTACTGTACCCCTATCAGGAGTTTGATTAGTCTTGCGTGCCTCCAAGTTTCACCTTAAAAACAACTTGCTTACAAAATCAGACATAAAAATACAAAAGCGTCAGAGCACACTATTACTGAAAAATTGCCTAGTTTCTCATTTTTACTATATAATTATAAAATAAACCAATGGTAATATAAATAGTGTACTTAGATTTCAGTGTGTAGTATATAGAGCACTATAAACAAGTAATTGTATGAAATTTTAGTTTGTACTGGTGTCACTAATGCTTTTTATGTAGCCTGTTATAAAACTAGGCAAATATCTAGATGAGTTGATGTACCCCTGGAAGACCTCTGTGAACCCTGGTTGAGAATCACTGTACTCTTCCACCTATTTTCATATGCACATATTCTGTGTACACCCAGCCACTCCTTTTAAAAAAAAATATTTCTCTTGCATGGAGAATATGAATACACATAGGGCTCAGCACGTAAGCAAGTTTTTGGAAATTTGACTCTTCAGTGGTGAGGTTTTTGTCTGGTGGTGGTAGGAGGAACTAGACTGGAGGAGCAAACAAGTCCCAAAGTAAACTCCTTTTTCAGATTAAACAATTTAGGAAAGTGAGCATCAGTTCCACAAGTTTTAAATAATAGACAAAAATAGCATTTTTAGGACTAGAAGCTAAACAAATACAATATTATTGGTCTGTTAATAAACACCTTAGTTCTGAGATTGGGCACAAGACTGCATGCCAACTATCTGCAACAATTTGTGTTAGCCTGCCATGTTGTCTTAATACCTTTATAACAATGCTTGCTTCTTGAAAGTAGTGAAATTCAAACAAAAGTCGGGGGTATTTTTTAAACATTTTATTCTGGAAGGAGAAGAGGAGATAATAGAAAAAGGGGAGGGGAATTGGCGAGTGTATCATGAGGCATAAATTAAAACTTTGGAAACTAGCTACGTGAATAATGTAGCTGGAGTTAACGTAGCTTAGGTCGACTTACTGCAGTGTCTATACCGTGCTGGGTCAATGGGAGACACTCTCCCGTCGACTTACTTACTCTTCTCGTTCCCGGTGGAGTATTGGGGTCGACTGGAGAGCACTCTGCCATCAATTTAGCGGGTCTTCACTAGACCCGCTAAACCGACCCCTGGTGCATCGATCGCCAGAGCATCAATCCAGTGGTAGTGCAGACATAGCCTTAGTCTGGTAGATTTGAGCAGTATCACTGTTTGGGCCCAGAGAACATTTTTCTCTTTCACAGTTGCAGGAAGGTTCTGTAGTTTCATCTAATGGGAAAGCTTAATTTCATGCTGTGGGATTTTGGAGGCATTCTTCTGACCTGAGGTATGTGCACATACCTCAAGCTATAAAAGTTTCTTAATGCCAAAACCTGGTCGTCTGCACTACTTGTCCTCTTTTTCTAATCCAGCTATGAATGTTCCAACTCCTGCTTCTAACTACTTGCATCAGTGCATCTGCACAAACATATTTTTCCTCCTCTGTCAGGAAGGACTTGGCATTGAATCAATTTTTGTGACATTCTTTGTGCATTAAGCACAGAGTCATGAATAGATATTTAGAAACCATTCAGAATTTACTTTTATCTTAATTGAGACCATTTTGCCTTCAGATCAAAATTTCACTGACTATAGCACAGGAAAAATATACAAACCAAGAGTTCCTCCCAGAGCTAATGAGAAATTTCAAAATTCCTGGCTTTGAGAAGCCACTTATTTTCAAAATGGGTAAAAGTCATATTTAAAAAAATGCTCTGAAACAATGTTTCATTTACAGTCTTACACTTAATATCAGTTTCTAATGGAGTATGGAAGTCCTGAATAATTGTACACGTGAAAGCAGAGAAACTTTAGCCGCTGCTGAATTAGGTAGTTACAAGCTGAGCAATATCATTGCAAAGGATGATGTACAGATGCTGTGACCGAATGCACCTCTGTATTCACACCCTACACACAAGTGTAATAATCTTTGTGCAAAATATGCCTTGTGAGGTATCATTTGAAAACTAATAACTCACTGGCCAATAATATCATGGTGGAATGTATGTAGTAACATTATATGTAAAGTTATGAATTCCCCTGTATGAGGTTGGTAGCAGACATTGTTAAACAGTCCTGTCCTAAACAAAGGAATGTATGTTTACCTCAGTTTACATGTAAGTAGGAAACAGGTCCTCAGGACAGCAAGAGGATGTAAACCAGTTTCTCAAAGACAAAGGACAAGCTAACGCCTCTAGCCAGGTGGTATCGAAGTTGACTGGCAATACCTTGGAATGTGATAAACACTTTCTAGTAGCTAAACTTAATAGGCTAGACTTGGTTCAAGGTAAAATCGTCACCACATATTCAGTGGCGTAGCCAGGTGGAGCGAACGGGGAGCGATCACAAAAAAAGGCGCCACCCGCTGCGGCGCTTTTACTGATTGGGCGGTGCTCTGCATCTTCGGCGGCATTTCAGCAGCGGGTCCTTCACTCGCTCCGCAGGTCTTTGGTATCATTTTGGTGGCGGGCCTTTCAGTGCCGCTGAACACACCCGGAGCAAGTGAAGGACCCAAAGCTGAAGTGCTGCCGAAGACCCGGAACACCACCGGGTGAGTAAAAATTAAAAAGGTGCCAAGAAATTAAAAAGGCGCCACTTGTGCTCAGTGGGAGCGCGGCCGCTGTCCCACTCCCCCCATAGCTACACTATTGCACATATTCCCAGCAACACTGCTAACCAAGTTATCAGATTGGGACCTCCCCCACGAAGACAAAGGGCTGGTTCCTTTGTTGTCTTCAGTGAAAGGATGGGGGGAAGATAGAGAGACCCTGAGGTGTGTTTGCCCTCCACTTTTATAGTCGAGTCATCCTTTGAAATGCATTTTCCTGAGGGTTACCTCTAAATCAGTGGTTTTCAACATATGGTCTGCAGACCCCTGGGGGGGGGGGGTTCGTGGACTATGTGTAAGAAGTCTGAAAAAGGTTTTCATTACCATAGAACAGTAGTTTTCAACCTGGGGTCCGCAGATTATATCTAAGTTTTCCAAATGGGTCCACATCTCCATTTTCACTTTTTTAGCAGTCCGCAAATGAATGAAAATTGAAAACCACTGCCCTAGATAAAGTTCCTTCCTGCTGTGAGAATGGAGACATGAAGTCTCGTGGTGAAAGAGGTTCCATGTGGTTGCTTGCTAAAATGCAGATTTATTTGTTCCTGCCCCGCTTCATTGCCAAAGAATGGCCACTTGACAGGTGATTTCCCATCAGCTTTGATGACACCTGACTAGAGGTGTCAGCTTTTCCTTTGTCTTTGAGACAGTGATTCACCCACTCCCCAGACTTGGCTAGTAAACACATTGAGTCATAATTTCAGCTTATGTTCATAACTCTTAATAGGCATTTTGTACATACATTTCACCATGAGATTGTTGACCAGCGAGTTATTAGTTTTCCAATGATACCCCACATATCATATTTTATACAAAGATGGTTACATTAGTGTGTAGAGTACATTCGGTCACAGCGTTTTATCTTTATTTCTCTTGTAAGCTTTTCTGAGTTCAGTGTCTTATACTCACTTAAAATCTATCTCTTTGTAGTTAAATAAACTTTTTATTTTTCAAGCTAAACTAATCCAATGTTGTATTTAAACCAAGCTGTTTGGTAACTCCATTCAAAGTAGCTGGTGGTTGGCTATTGACACCTTACAGGGCAATGAACCTCTAATATCTGGACTGTCGAGAAGGTGGCTGGACAGTGCAGAACACATGTTTTGGGGGAAATTTGGGACCGAGACTGTGTTGAGGTCACCCGGCAGATAGTAACCAAGGCTGGTGGAAGCCAGAGTGTGGCTGGTGTGTTGCTGACAGGCTGCTGGAGTCGTTGTTGCTGGACCAGGACTGCAGCTTTACACAGAAACTCAAGGTGTGACCTGCAGGCTGTTTAGCTCTTTGTGAGCGGCCCAGGAGGGGAGCTACAACAGCAGAGCATTGTGAGACGCCCAAGGTTGTAGGGCACGTGGTGACACAACCTCTCAGTGGTCTGGATTGCACCCCAGAATGTAACAGATGCCACCACACAATGTGTCTGCCACAAATCCCATTAATCAGAAAATGATTAAAAGTGAAAGAATTTTAAAATTCAGTGCACTTGTCATTATGGTTTGTTTACTTGCATTTATCTCCACTTGGGCAACAATATCCAATCCATTTAACTTTTATTAATAGCACGGGTGGGGAACCTTTCAGAAGTGGTGTGCCGAGTCTTCATTTATTCACTCCAATTTAAGGTTTCGCGTGCCAGTTAAAAACATTTTAACGTTTTTAGAAGGTCTCTTTCTATAAGTCTATAATATATAACTAAACTATTGTTGTTGCATGTAAAGTTAATAAGGCTTTTAAAATGTTTAAGAAGCTTCATTTAAAATTAAATTAAAATGCAGAGCCCCCCGGACTAGTGGCCAGGACTTTGGCAGTGTGAGTGCTACTGAAAATCAGCTTGTGTGCCACCTTTGGCTCCCGTGCCATAGGTTGCCTACCCCTGATTTATAGTCACCTTTATTTCAAATCTTAAGGGCTGCTCTGTTTGGATATCAGACACTTAAGGGGATTATTGGTTTTACTAAAAACAAGTGTTTACTGGATTTTTTTTTTAATTGCAGAAACATTTTTATTACTCTGATAATGGACAGAATAATGCTAGCTTGCCAAATAACCCCTATTTCAGATTTTATATTGAAGTGCAGTACCATTCTTTCGTATCTGTTATGTGTGCCAAACATACTTGCAGATCCAACATTACTATTAATAAGACCTTGAGTAGAGGATGTTCAGCAACTTACAGGAATTTCTCAATATCCTGCAGGATCAGGCACTTAAGGCCTGTTCCAAAACCCTTTTTGAAGTCACTGGAAAAATTCCCATTGATTTTAGTGGGCTTTGGATCAGGTCCTTAGTTACCGTCAAAGATAACTTAATAGCTGCCAATTTGTCATCAGTCCACACTGCAACCATATTCTTTTATCACCCTCCAGAAGCAGTTACCTTTCAAAGTAAAATTCCTACTAATGTGACTCCTTGTCTCTTTTAAAAATCTGTATTCTTTCAGCCCCTCTCTGGTCACTATGTAGTAGAACTCTACCAAACTTCACTTTATGTTAATGTTGAGAAGTTTTATGCTATGATATGTTACAAGATCAGAGTTTGTCTGGACTCTGATAAAACTTGTGTTGCCAAAGATCTTCCTGTTTGGCTATGGTTTTCATGGCTGAGGAAGTGTTGGGATTTCCTTCTCTGAGACTCATGGGGGCAGATCCTCAGCTGGTGTAAACTGTCATAACTCCATTTATGTCAATGGGCCTGTGACAGTTTACACCAGCTGAGGATAGGGTTGCCAATTTTGGCTGGACGTATTCATGGAGCTTTCGTCACATGACATAATATTTATTTAAACATTAATCTTTAATTCTTGGAGACTCTAGGACAATCCTGGAGGGCTGGCAACCTTAGCTGAGGATCTACCTCAGGGTGTTTCTGATGGGGTCAGCCCTTGTTTGTCACTTGAACACTTGCACTTCCATCAACAGTAGTTCTTCTTCGAGTGATCGCTCATATCAATTCCAGTTAGGTGTTTGCACGCGCCACGTGCACAGAAGTCGGAAACTTTTTCCCTAGCAACTACCCGTTGGGCCGGCTGGGGAGCCCCCTGGAGTGGTGCCGATATGGTGTTCTATATAAGACCCTGCCGGCCTGACCCCCCTTCAGTTCCTTCTTACCGCCCCGTGATGGTTGTTGGAACAGTGGTCTCTTGGTTTCCCAAGTGCTCCACTAATCCCTAGCTTAACTCAATCATTGTTAGTTAATTGTTAATAGTTAGTGTTAAGTGTTTTTCCTCTGTAGTGTTAAGCGGAGTTAATCGTTGAGGACAGTTTAGCACTCTTCAACTGCCCTGCGGGGCCCTGGGGCATGCCGTCCCAGGGCTTCAAGCCTTGCAAGTCTTGCAACAAGCCCATGTCTATGGGCGACCCCCATGACTCCTGCCTTAGGTGTCTGGGGGAGGGCCATCAGGCTGACAAGTATAAAATCTGTAAGGCTTTCAAGCCATGGACAAGAAAGGAGAGGGAAATTCGTCTCAAGCAACTCCTCATGGAGTCTGCATTGTGGCCCTCTCAAGACGCAGGCCCGAGCGCCTCAGTGTGCAGTGCTCCCCCAGCAGTGTCGATTCCGGCACCGCAGAAGATCCTGCACCCACCTCGGGACCGACGATCTCCCGGGCCCCAGAAATACCTGCCTCAGCACCATTCTCATTCCCCGGTTGCTGGAAAGAAGCAGGCCTATGGGAGAACCCCCAGTTAGGGTCGAAGCAGTTGTTCCAGCCCCAGCTGAGCAACATGCCAGCCCAGCACAGGGTTCTGTTCAAGTGGAGATTACATTGCCCTCCACTCTGGATACCTTCGAGGCCTCTAGAGGCCTCATTGAAATGACAGCCCCGATACTACAGCCCCAGCACTGGCCCTGGCCTGAGTTCCGGTACCTTCTAAGGGCAAGCCGGCGATATTCGGGCTCTCGGCCCCTAGACCAGCATCTCCATGCCACTCGGAGTCCCGGCGTTGTTCTGAGTCCCGGCACCACCCCAGGTACCGATCTGACTCGCAGCACTGGTCTCGCAGTGCTGACCCTCGGAGCTGCTCCCACTCGAGGTCGCGGTCGGCTGCTGGAACATGGTCCTGCTCGAGGTCCGGGTCTCACTCAGCAACCTCGCGGCACCGTACGGACCACCACCACATGGAACACCAATCCCCGAGCCGATTGTCGCCATGGCACCAGTCCACGGCCTATTACCGCTTCCCATCGCGGCACCACTTCCCATCGCGGCACCGCTCAACAGCGCGGCACTGCTCTACAACACGGCACCGCTCTTCCTCGCGGCAACGCCTTTCATCGTGGCACCGCTCTCGATTGTGATCGGCTTCACAGCGCCGGTCACCCTATGACCCTCAGCTAGCAAAGGGCTTGGTGCACCCGTTACTACACTCACGCACCGCCCCTCCTTGGCTGTCGTGGTCCCAATCCCCCTCTGGGAGGTCGGGGAGAGCTTCAGGGGCTTCGGATATTCCCTGGTCAGGACCAGGAAGCCTTGGACAAGACCCCCCAGTGCCCAATTGACAGCCTCAGTGGCAATTCTGGACCCCCTGGGCATACCATCAGGCCCAAGGTGCCCCCCCAAGGGCCCGGCCATTGTCGCGTTCGGACACCCATCCTCCCGAGGCAACCCTCAGCCGCCTTTCTCCGGATTCGGATCTACCCAAGGAGTCAGCACCCATGGTAGGGGCTACCCCGGGGGCCCCAGAGGAGATACCTGCGGCTGACCAAGAGGTTGTCCCTGCCGCGGCTCTCCCGGTGGAGTCGTCTTTGTCCTCCCCTGATGAGGCTGTGGCTGGCACATCCACGTCTGGTCCACCCCCAATGGACTTTAGGGTCTTCCAAGAACTGCTTCGGCACGTGGGCCTTAATTTGAACCTCCAAGTTGTGGAGGTTGTGGAGGAAGAGGACCCGATGGTGGACATTCTAGGCCCAGAGGGGCCTTCCAGGGTGGCCCTCCCCATGAATAAGACTATTCAGAGTAACGCCAAGTCTCTCTGACAAATCCCTGCCTCTATCCCTCCCACAGCCAAGGGGATAGAAAGAAAATACTTTGTTCCCACCAGGGGCTACAAGTACTTTTTCATTCACCCCGTCCCATGCTCACTTGTAGTGGATGCAGTAAACGCCAGAGAAAGACAGGGCCAGCAAGGGCCTGTGCCCAAATCAAAGGACGCTAAACGCTTAGACCTTTTGGGGAGAGAGGTTTATTCTACTGGGGATGTCTCGCTTAGGATCACTAACCAGTTGGCGATCCTCAGTAGATATAACTTTAACTCTTGGTCTTCGGTCCTCAGATTCCAAGATCTTCTCCCAGCGGAGGCCCATACGGAACTCAGGGCCATTGCTGAGGAAGGTAAGTTGGTGGCCCAGACCTCTCTCCAGGGTTCCCTTGATGCTGCGGACGCGGCTGCACGCACTCTGGCTTCTGGCATTGCCATGCGACGAAATGCCTGGTTACAATTCTCGGGTCTCCTGCCGGAGGTCCAAAACACCATCCAAGACCTCCCCTTTGATGGTCAGGGCTTGTTTGCAGAGAAAACTGATTCCCGCTTGCATACCTTAAAGGACACGAGAAACACTATCAAATCTTTAGGTATGCATACCCCGGCTAACCAACGAAAGGCATTTAAACCTCAGACCACCTAGCAGCGTGCCTTTCCGCCTAGACCGAGGCAGGACTTTTCTCATCGGAGAAACAGATACTCCCAATGTAGACCGTCTCACGCCCCCCCCCCCTCTCTGGACAGGGTCAAGGACAGTCTAAGCCTTCCCCGGGCCCTAAGCGCCCGTTTTGAAGGTGTGCCCGAGGACGGACTACCAGCTCTCACCCCGGACAGTTACCCGTTCCTGAACCATCTATCCTGATTCTACCATGCCTGGTTCCATATCACATTGGACCGTTGGGTCCTCCGCACGGTGGAGACGGGATAGTCTATCCATTTCCATACCATCCCGCCCTCCCACCTTCCTTCCCTGTCCCTCTTCAGGGATCCTTCTCATGAGCAACTCCTCATCCAGGAGGTTCAATCCCTCCTTGCCCTAGGGGCAGTGGAGGAAGTTCCTCAGGAGCTCAGGGGCAAGTGTTTCTATTCCCACTATTTCCTTGTCCCCAAGGCAAAGGGAGGCCTAAGGCCCATTCTGGACCTCAGGGAGCTCAACAAGCACATCGTCAACCTGAAGTTCCGTATGGTCTCCTTAGCCACTATCATTCCTTCACTGGATCCAGGAGACTGGTATGCCGCCCTCGGTATGAAAGACGTGTACTTTCACATTTCAGTTACTCCGTCTCACAGACGTTTCCTTCGCTTCGTGGTAAGCAAGACGCACCATCAGTTCACAGCCCTCCCGTTCGGCTTGTGCACAGCCCCTCGGGTCTTGACCAAGTACATGGTGGTTGTGGCAGCCTTTCTTCGACGTCACCGTGTGCCCGTCTGATACTTCGACGACGGCTTATACGGGGCTGGTCTCACCATGATGTCTAGTCCCAGGTACGTCTAGTCATGGACATGTTCACTCACTTGGATATCATGGTAAATGTCAGCAAATCCGTCCTCGCACCCACTCAAACAATAGAGTTCATAGGTGCAGTTCGGGACGCAAACCAAGCGAGGCCTTTCCTTCCGGAAGCACAACGCCTGGCTATAGCAGGCATAATTACCAGCCTCTGCAAGTTTCCCACCACCACAGTAAAGCAATGCCTCAGGTTGCTGGGTCACATGGCGTCCTGTACCTACATGGTGCAGCACACCAGACTACGGGTCAGACCGCTACAGACGTGGTTGGCTTCAGCCTATCGGCCTGGACACAACAATCTAGAAATGGTCGTCACGGTCCCGAAGTGCATACTCGACTCCCTGCAATGGTGGCTGGATCCTCGGATGCTGAGTGCTGGGGTCCCGTTCCATCCCCCCCAACCCACCCTTACCCTAGTTACAGATGCATCTGCCCTCAGATGGGGGGCCCACCTTGGCAGTCTGACAACGAAGGGCTTATGGCACGAGAGCGAGCTGTCATTGCACATCAACATCAAAGAGCTCAGGGCTATTCGCTGTGCATGCCAAGCCTTTCTCCTTCACTTGCAGGGCCACTGCCTGGCAGTTCTAACAGACAACACCATGGCCATGTTCTACCTAAAAAGCAAGGCGGAGCCTGCTCATCGCCACTCTGCCAAGAAGCCCGACTTCTGCTTAGCCAACTCCATCAATCTCCAGGCCTCGTACCTGCCAGGTGTTCAGAACATTCTGGCAGACAGCTTGAGCAGGCGCTTTCTCACTCACGAATGGTTGATACTTGCGGATATCATTCATTCTATTTTCCGCACCTGGGGGTTTCCCCGAGTCGACTTGTTTGCTTCGCAGACCAAAAGGAAGTGCCCAGCCTTCTGTTCCTTCCGGGGCCACAGTCCGGGCTCAATAGCAGACACCTTCCAGATCACATGGTCAGGTCATTTGCTTTATATTTTCCCTCCGTTCCCGTTAGTACACAAGGTTAGCTCATCAAGGTCCGCCGGGACAAGGCAGATGTAATTCTGATAGCCCCTGCCTGGCCGCGTCAGTGTTGGTACCCAACCCTACTGGATCTGTCAATCCAGGCTCCCCTGCATCTCCCTCTCAGTGCCGACCTCATCTCTCAGAACCACAGTCGTCTCCTGCACCCGGACCTTCAGTCGCTCCACCTCATGGCCTGGAGGATCTGTGACTAAACCAGGCTGAATACGCCTGTTCGGACTCGGTAAGGCAGGTGCTTCTCGAAAGTCGCAAGCCGTCAACTAGCCTTACCTACAAAGCCAAGTGGAAAAGGTTTTCCAGCTGGTGCACTCAGTGGCAGGTGCCCCTGCTTCAAGCTCCAATCCCGTGCATCTTGGACTACCTGATGTTCCTAAAGGACCAGCACCTAGCCTTTGGATCCCTTAAAGTCCACCTCATGGCTATCTCTGCGTTTCACCCAGGCGCAGCTGGGTGCTCCGTGTTTGCACACCCGGTCGTGCGGCATTTCCTCAAAGGCCTGGAGAAAATCCATCCTCCAATGAAGCCACCCGTGCCTGCATGGGACCTTAACTTGGTCCTCTCTTGCCTTATGGGCCCTCCTTTTGAGCCGCTGGCCTCCTGCTCACTTCTCTACCTCTCCTGGAATGTCGCTTTCCTAGTGGCCATCACTTCCGCACGTTGGGTGTCCGAACTATGGGCTTTCACGTGTGAGCCACCCTATACTGTCTTTCATAAAGATAAAGTTCAACTAAGACCTCACCCGGCCTTCCTACCAAAAGTGGTGTCCCGCTTCCATGCGTGTCAGGATATCTTCCTACCGGTTTTCTACCCAAAACCACATGCTGACCTTCGTGAACAGCATCTCCACTCTCTTGATGTTAGAAGGGCACTCACCTTCTATATAGACCGAACAAAGCCCTTTCGTAAAACAACCCAGTTGTATGTCGCCATTGCGGAGCGGATGAAAGGCGCTCCGGCTTCCACTCAATGAATATCTTCGTGGATCACCAGGTGCATTCGTGCTTGCTATAACCTGGCAAACGTCCCTGTGCTTGCTATAACCTGGCAAACGTCCCTGTGCCTGCTGTTAGAGCTCACTCTACGAGAGCTCAGGCGTCATCAGCTGCCTTCCTGGCACACATCCCTCTCCAGGAAATCTGCAGGCCTGCCATAGTGGGACACTTTTACGTCCCACTATGCTGTCATCCAACACTCTCGGGCCTTTGGAAGAGCGATCCTCCAATCTGCAGTTCCTTGACTCCGATCCCACCTCTGAGGTAAGGCTTGGGAGTCACCTAACTGGAATTGATATGAGCAATCACTCGAAGAAGAAAAAACGGTTACTTACCTTTCTGTAACTGTCATTTTTCGAGATGTGTTGCTCATATATATTCCATTCCCACCCACCTTCCCCTCTGTAGGAGTAGCTGGCAAGAAGGCACTGAAGGGGGGTCGGGCCGGCAGGGTCTTATATAGAACACCATATTGGTGCCACTCCAGGGGGCTCCCCAGCCTGCCTGACGGGTAGCTGCTAGGGAAAAAGTTTCCGACTTCCGTGCACGCGGCGCGCGCACACACCTAACTGGAATAGATATGAGCAACAATCTCAAAGAACAACAATTACAGAAGGTAAGTAACCGGTTTTTGTAGTTGGAATCCATTCTTCTTCTTTGAATGTGCCCAACTTGCCTCAGGTGGCACATGACCAGGATTCATCCACCACTGATTAGATCATTAGCTTCCCCGGCCCGAGCCGGGTACTGATGGGGAGCATGACATGAATGCCGATCCCATGCTCCCCTTTGGAATCCATTAATAATAAATAGGAGTAAAATCTTGGTCCCATTGAAGTCAATGGCAAAACTCGTATTGACTTGAGTGGAGGCAGAATTTCACCCCCAGGATTGAGAAACTGTAATTATCTAGGCAGGTGGAGAAAACAGAAATTAAAGAGGAGCACTGAAAACTAATTAACTATTCAGTGTCTTTCTCATCCTCAATATAGATAATGAATTCGATGCTTTTACAAGCAGAATATCTGTTATGGGTAACTTTCCATAAGTTTTGTTTTCCAATCTTTTCTATTGTGCCATCGGTTAAAATGCATTATAAATGTTCCATTGTATTTATTCTCCACCGCCTCTGCAAACAACATCTGTAAGTCTGCTATAATTATTATTTGTATTACAAAAGCACCTACAGGCTCTTGCTAAGTGTGTGACGTGCCATATGTTTTGTTTGCTTTTTGTTTTAATGACAATTTTTTTAGTAATTTCTAATGTAAATCAGTGTGTGAGGTTTTTGTAAATTGCTGGCAGTGAGTGGATTAGAAGTGATGCTAAATAAATACAGTAGTTGAAAGGATCTGACCTTCTTGTATTAGGGCAAGTGAACAATCGTGTCAGAAACCACATTTTCATAAACTGTCTCTTTCAAAATATCCTATATACCCAGGAGGTATTTCCTTGAGACACACAAACCATTGTACAGGCATATGCTTATACACTAGCTCTCATGTTACCAGTTATGTATGTTTCTTCTTTGGACTATGTATTTTTCTAGTGAGTCATTCTTTGTTTTTCCTTGAGGAAGTGTCGATTGCATCATAAAATCAGACCTTTCACGTTTCCTTTTCCACATGTGAATGTCCAGTGTTTAATCCTGCAAGCCTATGAAATCTGTACAGTGCTGCAGTTTTTAGTGGGACCATTGTTAACAGCACAATTTTAAAAGGTGCATTTTTTTCCTAGACTGTTTATTCCATGGCTCAGTTTCCTTTTCCACAACTGGCAGAATTAAGGGAGAAATATACATACAACATTACTCCATTCCCTGCAGCAGTAAAATCAACTTCAGTTTCAGGGTAAGTCTGTAATACATCCAGAAAAATCTTTTATTCCCTGTAGTCTAATATAGCCACTATTCGTCTGTACAGCAGAGAGGCTAATACAGTTGCTTTTTCCATTGCACATCTAAAATAGATGAAGGCATTTAGTAATGATCAGTTAGTAATTAATGCACTGATGTAGCTAAGATCTGCTTTCTTTTCCATTTGTTTTCATTTGGCAGAAGGCCAGGCAGAACCAGAGATAGTGATGAGGAGAATGACCTGGATGATGAAGATTCGGTTGCCAATGCAGTTGGCTGCCTTGGACCATTCAGTGGGCTCTTGGCACCAGAGCTACAGAAGTACCAAAAACAGATCAAAGGTAAATGCAACTTCAGTTCATTCTGAATTATGCAGTCCAATTTGTGTGAGCTTCATTCACCGGCAGGTTAATTGAAATTATGAAAGTTGTAGTTTGAATTGTATTCAGAGACCATTGTGGATCTTCTGTAACTTGCTGTACAATCTTTAGATATTCTGCCTACTAAATTGAATGCCTGTGTGTGTACAATACGTGATGGTGTGGAATAAAGATTTTAGCCACGATTATTACCCAAAAAATCCTAAAACTAAGCTGAATAGGAGCTGTTAGGTGCTTAGCACTTTTGAGAATCCCAAAGATAATGAAATATGGCCTTAAGACTCTAACTTAAAAAAAAATCCTGATTTTTGTTACCATGTGTTTATATAGCATCAGAATCCACGAGTGAGTTACGCAGGTCATCCCCACCCCACCCTTGTAAAATCTTTATACCATTCCACACCATCATTTACTCTGTAAATAACAAATTTTATAGAAAACTATTTTGATATGTTTCAGAGTGTTATACAAAAATTCATTGATCCTATTTTCATATCCCCCAATCTTTCACTCAGTACGATGAGTCCTACTGTGCAAGCCTCATAAGGAGAGCAAAATTCTAATACATTTTAGAAACCTAAAATTTTACCTAAAATAGCTTTCCTATATGTGATATAATAGCTTTAGAGTCTGATTTTTGTGATCTCCACTGGAGGATTCTCTCTGAACATTTTATCTCAAAGATACAACTTTCTCAGGTTTTATATTATTTTCTTTCAATAGTTCTTGAGATGCACAGGAGTGGTTACAAGAAAAACCTTCTTGGTGTCCCTGATTGGCAGCCAATAATATTGTTAATTTTTATTATTGTTCGGGTAACACCAAAATTCTTCCTTGGATCTCCCAGGCCTTTGCCTACAAGTGGAATGGTTACAGTTATGCTGTCTGCCTCTTTACCAGAAACTATTTCTGTTGGATTTAATTTCACCATTCCTTCTGCTTGTATTTGCCGAGATCTGTATGCTAGAATTCTCTGTTTGATGTTGTTTTCTTTCTTTTCCTGGAGGACTGCAAGTCCCCAGCTGCTGCCTCAGACTGACACTTACTCAGAATGTTAAACCATTAACTAGACCTAATCCAAACAAACATCCTATGAAATAAGTTATCCCTTTGACTCTGAATTGCCATTTTAGCAGCACATCAGAAACAGCTGGGAAAATAAGTTGCGCTGCTCCTGTTGCTCTGCCACTCTTTGATCATACAAACTCCCTAGCAGCCTGCCTCTTCTGCTTCCCCCCACGGCTGATGATTGTGCTCCTCCCTCCCTCCTTGCTGATCTCTGTCAGATAGTCAGTCTCATTTGACCAAATGACTAGTTTGACTGTAACAAAGTTACGTATCTGTTCATGGAGTGGTGGCCTCAACTTCTAATCACTTTGTAACTGAGAATCTTTGTTTACTACTTGGTCATGTGAAATGCCCACTTTAGTGACTGCTCTGTATGTTTTTTGTGCAAACAAGAAATTCAGTTTATATGTTTAAGGTGTACGGCAAGGTTTAATAAATTATACTAAGTTAAAAATTTAGACTTACAATGCAGTTATAATAGCTGTTTTTATTACACAGTGTAGTTAAAATAACAGGAGTTCGGCATGTAATTTCCTCGTACATTTCCTTGGTTAATGATTAGTAGAGCACAGAAAATTCTGATGTATTCTTCCTCCTCGCTTTTTCCGACTGTGTACAGATCAGAATGAAGAACAGAGTTTGGGCTCTAGTAACATTGCTGAACTAAGTCCAGGGGCAATAGACTCCTGTAGAAGCGAATACCATGCTGCTTTTAACAGTATGATGATGGAGCGTATGACCACTGACATTAATGCATTGAAAAGGCAGTATTCCCGAATAAAGAAGAAGCAGCAGCAGCAGGTTCACCAGGTGTATATCAGAGCAGGTAATGTATCAGAACATGATCTTCCCCTTTATTCTTTACAAGCCAACTTCACTATCTGAAAAGAGAGGCAAAAATGTTTTTTGTGTCTTTAAATTATTCATATGTAGAGAGAGGACAAAAGAGAATGAATGAACTTGCAATACATTAGTGATATGGCAGAAGCAATTTTGTACAAACAAATCGTATATAAGATGATTTCTTTGTTTTTCTTTTATCAGGGTCTGAAGATGACGACCCTGGGATCTTGTTAGGTCCCAGGGACCAGCTGAATAATGGTATCTAAAGATGTCTTTGCTATCTGGGTATATCACATTGGTTTCACTGCTGAACGTGTTAAAATCTGAGGCATCCTTGGACTTGACAATACTTATACATTGTTAAAGAAATGACAATAATATACTTTTAAGAACCAAGGGGTAGATCCTCAGCTGGTGTAAATTACCATAGCTCCATTTAAATCAGTTTGTTGAAGTCAAGGGAACTGCGCCACCAAATAGTCAATTGTAGCTCCAAGATTGACAGTTCAAATCCAGTCCAGGATGGTAGTGAGTATGTGGGAAATGAGTTTGTTCCCAGTCCATTTCCTCATGGAGAGAGATCCACATGATAAAAACTACTACCACAATTGTCACCGATTGGCAACCATGGGGGCAGCATCATTAGACAGGGTGAGGCCTGGAGACTAAACTCCCATCTCACCGCTAGAGGTGGTCCCTCCATGTCACAGTTGAAACACGTTGATTGGCCACTGTGGGAAAGTTTGTTCCATTAGTGCTATACCTATTCTGTACATGGAGGTTTTAGTCCCCAGAACAGTCAGTCCAGCAGGTTTCATGATTGTTACATTCACATGAAAGGGAAAAAAATATTGATTTTTAAAATACTGGTGATGCATCGAGTGCAAACAGAAGCTCTGGCCAAACTGAAACAATGCAATAGTAAGATCCTCATTTCCAATGATTGCCAAACCCTTTCTGATTTTGCTAATCATGATTAATGGGCTAATTTATAGTTTTAACACACTAATTCTGAGTCTGTCACTCTGGTAAAATCGGAAGTTCTGATGAAATTAATAAGCTAGTTTGTCCTGGTTCCAGTTCAGCATGGACAGATGTCTATTAAAAATAAATTGGTGCATTTTCCAGACCTCTGCTCAAGGAGAGGCCTGTGTGACTGACCTAGTGTAGAGACTGAATTGCCTCTCGCTATTGAAGGAAGAATCTAAGAGATGAGGGACTCGCTAAGGCCAAGGTTAATGTTAACCTTTGTATTGTAGCAGGTATAGATACCCTATAAGAGTAAAAAGCCCTGTGCGGGGCTATGCTCAGCTCTAAACAAATACAAAGCAAAATCATATTGGCAATACTTTCCACATTTTCACAATGTCCCACCTCCTGTCATGCTCCCACCTGCAATTCCTAAAATGATGGAACCAGTTTCCAGATATCTATTATCTTAGTAGTAGTTACTGGTTTAGGAATTAACAGTAAGAAAGGAGGTGGGATGAGGGAAAGCTTTTGCCATACTTTTTCTCTCTGTTTTTGACTTGAAGATACACTACAGTGTTAGAGGAATTCAGTTTCCACTAGGGTCAGTCCTACAAATCATCACAAGAAACAGCATCGCGACTGTTTGATTCGTGGGTGATCACTGATGTAATGATTTGTTTTTGTTCTTTAAGACTGTAATTTTTTTTTAACTTTTTCTTTCAGACAAAGGGCCAGTTACCAGTCTTCTCCCCTCTCAGGTAAACCATTCTCCAGTGATAAACCACCTTCTTTTAGGAAAGAAGATGAGGGCGACTAATAGAGCTGCCAAGAATGCGGTCATTCATATCCCAAGTCACACAGGGGGCAAAATGTCACCCATTCCCCATGAAGATCTTAAAACGAAACTCAACTCTCCCTGGCGCACTCACATCCGAGTACATCGAAAGAACATAGCTAGAGCCAAATGCCAGCTGGGCTATGGGGATACCATAGGACTCATAGAAGAGCAGAGTGAAGGCTGCAGACCAAATAGCTGCAGTGCAAAGGAGGACCCTCCAAGCAATTCTGATTTGGGGGAAAGAGACGGAAGTGGCTTGGATAACAGGACTATTCGGAAAGCTGATGGACAGTCAACTGAGGCACTTTACAAGGACACCAATGCAAATATGTCAGTGGTTCAGCTGAAATTAGAAGCACTGGAACTAACCCAAAATAACAAACCTGATGCTGAGCCAATGTCCAATCAGTCCTGCCCAACACACTTATCAGAATCACCTAATTTATCCAGTGACAGTGGAACATTGGCTAAATCTTCGCAAGCCAGCAATCCTAAATTACAAGTCTTTAGCCCTTTCCCCAGCGTCAAACCCCTTCGAAAGTCAACTGCAGCCCGCAATTTAGGTTTATATGGCCCTACTGAAAGAACTCCAACAGTGCACTTTCCACAAATGAGTAAAAGTTTCAACAAGTCCGCCAACGGGAACAGCGGGACTAAAAAACGATGATGTACCATTAGCACTTTATATTTCTGAAAAAAAAATTTATTGATTGTTGTGTGTGTATATGTGTCCAAAAGAGTTTCTAAATAGTTTAATTCTTTAAATTAAATAATGGGGACAAAGTGGTTAACAGATGTATAAATATGTATCCTTGAAAATTGTGCTCTTGTAATGTATGGATAGATAGGGAAGATGCACTGTGGCTCACCATGTAGATTATAATGGTTCTGTGGTAAAATAAACATTGATTTGCAATGTGAAGCATGCTTCTAATTTTTAAATCGAATGTAGGAGAAACTGTAGGCCTGCCTCCTTCCCCCCTTCAAAGGGTGCTCCATGTCCCTGTCAGGGCCCTGAAGATAACTTTTCCATCTTTGCGGATACAGACTAACATGGCTACTACTCTGAAACTTTTCCATCTTAGTCGCCTATACCCATCTACAAAGCATTCTGTATGACTACCTGCCTTATGGTTAAGTGGAACTGCCTTTAGATCTTATCAACATGGCTCCCTAACTAGCTAGCAGAACTGCAATTAAACAACAATAAATCAGGCAGATATAGAAATCAAAAGCATCTCTTGCAGTGCAGAAAATTACCACTAACGTAAGGGACCAGCTGGATGGTGATTCAAAAACTATTCAGCAGCATTTAATGTTTCTGTTCCTGTGGCAAGTCTTGTCTGCTGGTGTTACTTCTTTTCAATTTTCAGTTTGAAGTTGGTCAGCTAAGCTAAAATAAGAAGAAAAACATACCCCCTTTCATGACATTGCAAATTGCTACTACAAAGAAAAAAGCTGTGGAGAGTCATAGAGTAATAAGATTAAGGATATATAGAGAGAGTTGTTGATTTATTGGTAAACTTCTTGGCTACAGTGGATTTAAAAAATAAAATTGGTAGTTTCTTGTCATTTTAAGGTAAGTCAAATTTAACATTAATTGTTGACGGCAGAATTTTCAAAAGTGTTCAAATGACTTAGGAATTTAAGCCCCACTTGCAAAAGTGATTTAGGAACCTAGGTCTCATTGGAAGTCAACCCTCCCATTTAAGCAAGTGGACCCACTCCAATTGACTAAAATAGATTCAGAAATAGGCCTGTGTATAGGATATGGAATCTTAAGATTAATTATTAATTCTATTCTAATTTCTTTTGCCAGTTGCTCATAATTTTTTCTCAAATGCCCAGAATACTGTGTGTCTTCCGCAGTTGTGAAACTTCCAAAGTTTGTAAATTCCTTAAGCCAAATAACTCTGGATTTCTTTCCATATATATTCAAACAGGGAAACTAAATGTAAAACCGTAGGGATAATTCAACTTCAAGGTTGAAAACTCAAGCACTCAACTTACAAAAAATTCAGCTTGCTCCTATAATGTTGACTCTACCATTATGGACATATTGGCCCTGGTTCCCCACTATGTTGCTTCAGAGTAGACTCCTCATAGTCTCTGCTCTCCTGCTACAGCAGAGGTCGACAACCTTTCAGAAGTGGTGTGCCGAGTCTTCATTTATTCACTCTAATTTAAGGTTTTGCGTGCTGGTAATACCTTTTAACATTTTTAGAAGGTCTCTTTCTATAAGTCTATAATATATAACTAAACTATTGTTGTATGTAAAGTAAATAAGGTTTTTAAAATGTTTAAGAAACTTCATTTAAAATTAAATCGAAATGCAGAGCCCCCCCAGACCGGTGGCCAGGACCTGGGCAGTGTGAGTGCCACTGAAAATCAGCTTGTGTGCCGCCTTCGGCACGCGTGCCATAGGTTGCCTACCCCTGTGCTACAGTCACTTCTGCTTTACCTGACTCAATCTGTGCCATAGAATTAGTGAGATTTTCCCCACCTTTATTTTCTTTCACCTCCTCAGTAATAGAATTAGGTACACTTTAAGTAGTAATAAAACAAATGCTTGTTCTGAACAGTTGCTTGCTGTGAATTCTTATGAAGTCAGGCTTTTAAGTCTGTGGAACTGTGTTTTGTCCAGACAAAGCTTTGTCTTTCTAGTTGGTTTTAAGATTGCAATTTTCAGTCTTCTATGGCAAATAAATTCCCAAGCAATCTGTACAAAAAGCATCTATGTTAACTCAAAATGCTTTATTCTGAAGAGGTGACACCAATGAAAAGTGAACTCTTTTTCATGAAACATCTTTACAAATGTGAGTGGTTAATAAATGTTAAGACGAGGACTACTTGAATGCAGAGTTTGCAACATGAGCGAAAATGATTCGGTATGTTCTGTCTCCCCTGCTCCTTCTTCAGCTTCAGCTAGAGCAACAGCAACAGCCAATGGTCAGAGGGTTCACCACAGGTTTTAAAAAATATTTGTCGCCTTTCAAAATATCTTTTTGATAAACCTATATTTGTTTCCATAAATAAGCAAGGAGTGTGTGGAAGGGGAGGTGTCAATTAAGGTGAGAAGGATTTTTGAAGGGCAAGGTAAATCTCCTGCTTGTTTGTCAAATATCAGAGGGGTGGCCGTGTTAGTCTGGATCTGTAAAAGCGGCAAAGGGTCCTGTGGCACCTTATAGACTAACAGACGTATTGGAGCATGAGCTTTCGTGGATGAATACCCACTTCGTCGTATGCATCCGATGAAGTCGGTATTCACCTACGAAAGCTCATGCTCCAATACGTCTGTTAGTCTATAAGGTGCCAAAGAACTCTTTGCCGCTTGTTTGTGTTCCCCTCTTGGATGAAACTTCTATAGGCAGAAAATAGAAGGACCAAAAAGATCAGCTGATTCTGTGGGCTGCTCATTTCAGTATGTGATCATCTCAAGAGAGCCTAGTGCCACCAGAGTTGCACCCTCAGCCAATTTTCAGTAGTGAGTAAAG
Source organism: Mauremys mutica (assembly GCF_020497125.1). Lineage (NCBI taxonomy): Eukaryota > Metazoa > Chordata > Testudines > Geoemydidae > Mauremys > Mauremys mutica. The sequence continues at coordinate 63,322,602 of NC_059072.1, forward strand.
TTCACGCTGTATCTGACTCAAAAGTCTACCCTGGAGATGGCTCTGTTGCATAATCTCTCTTTTTCCTTTGCTGGATGAGTAGGGCTCAAGTCTTTTTTTCTTGAATCAGTATAGTCAAGTAGTGGAACAACTTAGATGGTCACCAAGTAGATTTGTTCGAGCAGTAAAGGCCTTGAAAGGGCAATAAAAATTACTCTGAGAAAGTGAAATGACACTAAAAAGTCTAGATTACACTGTACTAAACAGCTCTTGCACAATTAATGTATATAGTATAATAAGCAGTTTTATTACCACCTGGTGCAAAGGCATTGCTTCCTTTCTCCTGTAACTCTTAAACAGAAGTCTTAACATAGGAAAGGACTCTCTTCAAAAGTCCCATTTTCCTACTATGCTACATGCTTTAAAAAAAATCCTTGACTTGCCAAGATGTTGCCCAAATTTCAGGGTGTTGCCATTTTGTGATGTCATTTCCTGACCATTTAGCCATATGGTCACTCCCAGAACACTACAGCAAAAGAGGAGAGGACAAGTTCAAATGGTATGATTCAGTTATGAGACTTTGTTGCCATGACAAACCAAAAAGAGACAGAGCATCCAGATATTGGTCAGAATGAGGCATGATCCATCCAGAACAGGTCTTGAGTTTGAGCCTCGTGTCCATTTCTCAGCAGTAGCCTTTCCTTACCCAGTGCTTGGCTGCAACACAGCATGATGCCATCTCTTTCCTTTCTCCCAGATAGATTTTCCTCCTTGCTCATTAATGAGACATCTGTTATGATTTCTCATCATTTGAGGTATTATTTTTCTCACAATCTCTCACTTTTCAGACACTGAAGAAGTCTGTTTCACTCTACCCTCTGTCGCACACTCGTCCCTCATTAGGTTTGGACTATGCTTTGTGTCCCACCAATGTCCACTTCTAATTTATACTAACCGATAATATATTTGCTGAGCGTTTTCCTTAGTTATGCACATTTCACTGTGTGTGTTTGCAGGGGGGAGGATGGGGGAGTGGGTCTGCTAATTTGATAGCTCAGTGCAGGAATCTAGAACAGTCTAGCTTGATGGTGGTGATAGCTTCATTCACAGCAGCTCAGTAGCAGCACTTCCTATTTCACTCAATGAAAAATAAATAAAATGGAGACACAGACAAGTGAAGGGTAAAAAGCACAATAAACACATTAAGATGAAAGACACTGAAATGGTAAATGTCAGGATTCACTCAGGCCTTTGCTTCCTCATTCCCACTGAATTGTCATTTTGTTGCAAGGTGCTGTATAGGAACCCCCTGTATTTGTAATTCAGTACCTCCACCTGGATTCCACAGTTACTCTGTTAGTGTCAATAACCACAGCAGGATTGAAGTGGCGTTCCTGATACGAAACCACACGTCCCAAACCTCCATTGTCTTCTTTCCTTTGATCTCTCACCTGTAATTTAGGTGCAACTCAATGGTCATAATTTGCTTTCACTCTTATGAATTATTTGTAAAGTGTCAGAAATGTTGCTTTCCAGGACAGGGCCCTGCCTGGAGGAGCTTGCACTCTGATTCAGACATAGCACAGTAAAGGATGGTAACATCCAAAGTGTTGTGGAGGTCTGAGGAAGGATGAAAGTTACAACAGTGAGATAATGTTTTGTGTATATTACACACACACATCTGGTTAGTTCCTGCTTTGTTCTTAAATACCAATGCACTGTGTAAACCGTGAAAACATTGTCAGTTATGTTACTGTAATTAGGGCCCTACCAAATTCATGGCCATGAAAAACGTGTCACAGACTGTGAAATCTGGTCTCATCCTGTGAAATCTGTATAGAATACGGTAAAAGCCCACAAAAGACCAGATTTCACAGGGGAGACCAGAGTTTCTCAAATTGGGGGTCCTGACCCAAAAGGGAGTTGCAGGGGTGGACGCAAGGTTATCTTAGGGGGGTTGTGGTGTTCCCACCCTTATGTCTGTGCTCTTTTCAGATCTGGGCATCTGGAGAGCGGCAGCTATTAGCCAGGCACCCAGCTTTGAAGGCAGTGCCCTGCCAGCAGCAGTGCAGAAGGGTGGCAATACCATACCATGCCACCCTTACTTCTGCACTGCTGCCTTCAGAGCTGGGCGGCCAGAGAGCTGAAATCATGAAATTTACCATTTAAAAAATCCTATGACGGTGAAATTGACCAAAATGGACTATGAATTTGGTAGGGCCCAAGTTATAATAGATTTAGGATTAAGGGAACAAAATCGGCCAAAGATTGCAGAAGTGGAAGCCAAAGATGCGAATGCTAATCACCAGCAGTGACTCTTGAGGGTGGTATAAAATGTCAAGGAAGTTGTTATGGTGAGAGAGGGCAGTGTGAACAAAATTTGGAATTGCTTATAGGAGCAATTTTCCAGACTAGGAGCCCAATCTGATTTCATTAAAATCAGTGGAAAAACTCATTATCTCCATTAGGAGTTGGATGGGACCCCTGGAGAGCACAGTAGGCCAAAACCTGGGGAGTAAGAGAAGACTAGCGATAAGGTGTAGATAGTGGCAGAAGGGAGAGAGAGGTGTAGATTGTGACTTCAGGGGGAGAACAAAGAGTCTGAATCTCATACAGTTAGGAGATAGGAATACAGTGGAGGGAGTACTATCCCCCTGTTTTGACCCTCTGTGCACTATGCTGGAACTCAGACTTGCACTGCAAACACTCTCACAGGTTCACTGGCTTCTGAACGTTCCTTGCTTTGGATCTGCTCAGGGACATGGTATTCGTCTTTGAAGAATCCCGCTTGAAACCCTAATGAGTGGAGGAAGGATTATGTCCCTGAATCTCACTGTGATGAAGTGTTGACCCTGAATTGATGAAGTGCTGATCATGAGTTGATGCTTGTGTCAAGTGTTGATCCATGCTTCAGCTGACACTATGGCTGCAGAAGTGTCAGCAATCATTCAAAAACATTCTTTCAAACCTGAGAAGAAATCTACTCATCATCTGCCCTCTGCCCATAATAGTTTATATATTATAATTAAATGAAGACAGAGGAAGGGGGGGAGAGAGAGAAAGCGAGAGATCCTTTTATTCCAAAAGATCCTGAAGCACGTCACAAAGTATAAACTTCTAGCACAGCACATCTCAGGGATGGAAGGCAGCAACAAATCAGCACACAATATGCTACATGACAGTAGTTTTGGTGGAGCAATTCTGGCCAAGGACAGTGAGGCTCAGACTTCATCAGCAGCTTTTCTGGCCCAGGTCCTGATCCAAGACATCCACAGAGCAGCAACCTGGTCATCAGTGCATACTTTCTTCTCACAGTACACCATCACCCAGCAGGCTCGAGATGATGCCAGGTTTGGGAGAGCAGTGTTGCAATCCACGTGTCCATGAACTCCAAGCCCACCTCCTTGGGTACTGCTTGAGGGTCACCTAATGTGTAATAGACATGAGCAAGCACTCAAAAAAGAAAAAGAAAGAAAGAAACAAACGGCTACTAACCTTTCCGTATCTTTTGTTCTTCAAGATGTGTTGCTCATGTTCATTCCACGACCCACCCTCTTGCCCATCTATCGGAGTTAGCCGGCAAGAAGGAATTGAGATGGTGCAATGCCGGCCGGGCCCTTATACTGGTGCATCAATGCATGGCACCAGAGGGTGCTAGAGCCAGCCTGACAGATAGCACTGAGGGAAAAAAATCTCTGGTGATGGTCCATGCAGCGTGCGCACACCTAACATGGACTGGACACGAGCAACACACCTCAAACAAAAGTTACTGAAAGAGTAGTTTTTTAAATTGTAAATAATGGTAATTTTCCTGCCTGATCACTAGATGCCACTGTTGCTCTACTCACATATTGCTGAAGGGGCAGCTCCGTCCAAGAGTAACACTGTGATTCTTGGGGAAGGAAGTATGCAAATAACACAGGTGGTTGGGACATTTCTCCCTAGATCCTCAACTCTGCAGGGAACAGCTTTCAAAACAATCATGGTCCCTTTTTTCAAGACCTCTGAGGCCTATGTGAGTCTTTCTATTGAAAAGGGCCAGTAAACCTGAGCATTCTGGGGATGACAGGATAAAGACAGTCTAACAGCTTACATACCAGAGAAGGATGTCGTCAGTGCTTTACATTTTATACTGGGTAGAAAGATAACCAGATGCCCCGGAAGGGTGGAAGACCCAAAGCAACTTTTTATCTTTGGAGGATTAGACTCATAGACTTTAAGGTCAGAAGGGACCATTATGATCATCTAGTCTGACCTCCTGCACAAAGCAGGCCAAAAGCTTGCAAACCTGATTTAGGGCACAAGTAAAATGAGCTTGGTAGATTCAGCTGGATGTCCAGTGAATACTCATGTTGTCTTTTACTTAAGAGGGACTCAGCTATGGAATAGCTGGTATAATGCAGGAGATGAGTCAATTAAGGGGTACTGACAGGTACATAGCGACATACAGTGCCTGCTTACAACTTGCCTGACTTAAGTCTCTATGACGAGCATTAACCAACTTCACTCTGAAGGGTAAAAGAATTTTTAAAAAGTCCCATGAACGCTATATGTTGCTTAAATAATACCTATGCTTATATATTTGTCCAGACAGTGCTTCCACAGGAAAACCTGGGACTTTGCTTCCCCCTCACTCCTGAAGAGGCTGGATCCTTGTCATCCCACCCTGCTTCTTATTTATTATTTGTATTGCAGTAGCCCAATGGAGCCCCAGTCAAGGACCAGGATCCCATTGTGGTAGGTGCTGTGTAAACAGACCAAAAAGACCTGCCCCATATTGCTTAGAACAGGGAGAGTCAGTCTTACAGGTGGGTGATGTGGGCAACTGCCTGGAGCTCCGTGGCCAAGAGGCAAGGAGCGGGTGGGCCTGGGGTGTGAGGCCATGGAAGGGAGCTCAGGGCAATGGGGTTGGGAGGAGGCAGTGGAGCCCGGGGTGATGCAGGGGGTGGGGAGCCTGGGGAGGCAGTGGGAGCCAGGAGGGATGGGGGTTATATAGGGGACTGGGGGAGGCAGCAGGGCCAGGGGTGCCAAAATATAAGTTTGCCCATGGTGCCATTTTCCCTAAGTCCAGCCCTGGCTTACAAGCTAAGTAAGCTGGTTACGTGGCATGAGTTCCTGCAGATCTGGCTCTTGTTATACGGAACTTTTTAATGGTTTTAAACTATTAGTTGATATTTTTTAATTGTACAATAAAGGGGATTTTATTTTTCTGGGTCTATGAGGTAAATCAAAAACCAGAAGTATGATGGAGTTACTTTGCACCATTATCTTAGAACCATTTCTACATTCTTGCTGAGCACACCAAGCTTTACCTCAATTCATCCTTTGGGCCAAATTACTCTCTTGAGTTTCCCTGAGCAATCCTGCTAATGTCAATGGGGCTGCTTGGAAAGAAATACAAAAGATCTTGGCCCTCTGTTTCTAATACTGTGAGCTTCAGCAGAGATGACAACTGAATACAAAAGTGAACTTTAAGGTTAAGATTGCAGTGTTCAATCAGAGCAATAACGTTCAAACTACTGATGTGCTGTGCAGAAAGCCCAGCAGAGCAGTATGTGCAGTTGCTCATATTGTATCAAGCAAGCCTTTTCATTTTGTATTTCCTAGCTAACCAACAACCATACAGCTTAGAAGGAGCCAGGATTGTAAGGGTAAAGATTTCTCCAGCTGGAGCCAGTGAGGTAATGGCAATTTCTGCAGTGCATATGTACAGTGAGGAGCAGGGTTATGGCCTTGGTCCCCTTTCCACTGCACTCACTAGATTGATGGAAAGTGAACCATTTTCTGCATGGATAGTCCAGATGGATACTCATGCTTATTTGCTGAAAAGTGAGCAATGTAATTGAAAGGCTTAGAACCCTGAAACCATCAGCTTAGTTTGTGACTGCAGTCAGAATGACAAACAGGTTATTGGGCCATAAGCAATATGTTAGAAATAATGACAGCACTTACATGGGATTTTTCAACTTCTGCATGCTTTAGATGGATGAAATCTTAAATATTGTTACTAGCATTAATTAGTTAATCTAAAAATCTGTGAAAGCTTTGAGATCACATTTTGATTCAATCTGGGGCATAAAACCACAAAAAGCCATTGAGAGGAGAGAGGCTGAACAGTCCAGAGGAGGCTGACCAAAGGATTAAGAGCATTAGCTTTCTGGAACATCTGAAGAAAGGAAAGAGGGAAAGGATAATGCATAATGTGGGGGCAGAAGAGATACTCTTTAAAATGAGATGAGTGATGTGGGGGCCATGGTGCTTGCCTGTTCAAGTGGCTCTTCTGTTAAATGTCTTGTGCTTGAGTCGTCAAAATGGAGCCCGTGACAATTAGTTTTCCCTCCTTCCATCTGGCGGTGAGTCTGGAAATGCAGGGCACTGGAAGACGGAGAGAGAGGCTGTGTGTGGGGGTAACTTCAGCCTGGGGATTATTTATTTACTGAGATTTATTAGGAAGGGTGGTCACCTAAATTCTCTAGGTGCCAATGATACAATCTAGTGCTTACCTATACAGAGAGTTAGTGCGTGGTATGTTGGAAAGTAAATTTACAGCACTGTAGCCTGCAGCACACTAAGTTACCATGCACACTCTGCTTCTGCACACTGAAAGTTCCATAGTGTGACAGCAGTAGGTCAAAGCACACCACAGAATTTTTGTGTGCAGTAGCGGTGTCCTCACAGCCAATTAGCATACAGCATGCTAGAGCACTGTAGATTTACACCTCAACTTGCTGCATGCTAACTCTTCATGTACACTGGCCCTAAAACTCACACCTTAAGTGTCAGCAGTTTAAAATGATCTACCACAAATCTCCCTCCCACTGGAATAAATCCTCAGCCCTGCAATGAACAATTTTCTCCTCCACCCCATTTTCAAATGTCTAGGGGGGAAGAAAGGTGATCCTTGCAACGGATCCTGAAAGACAAGCAATTTGGGCTATTTTGGACCAAGGAAAAGATTGAATTTGTTGTTTTGTTTTGGGTGAGCTACAGTGGTTGCTGCCTGCGGTGTGAGGTTTGCTAGGAGTAATTGCAGGGTGAAGTAGACAGGAAATTTCTGTTCTAATCTGTTTTGAATATACTGACTTTTGCAATGGTGCCATTTTCCTTCAAGAACTTAATATGTATGGCATTTAACTGTTATGTTTATTATCTTAAAGTAAGTATTGTTGATCTGTACTGCACATGTTGTTCTTTACATTATAATGAGAGCTGTTCAACCATTACATTATTTTGATTCAGGCACTGCACAACACAAACAATGAAAGCCTGTAACAAGCTACAATCTGCCATAGTCTGGTCTGCTCCTTGAAGTCCAGAACCCTGCCTTCCAAAATGGAGGATGACCTTTTGTCTCTGAAGCCACACCCCCACATCCTTGCTGCCCAATGGCAGCTGCTCCCCACACGTATGAGTTCCGTATTCACTGAATATTGGAAACAAATAATTTCAATAGTTCTTACAAAAAATAAATGGTAAAAGGACAGTTCTGATGTGCCCAGTGCTTGTTTTGTTTCAGTGGTTACATGAGGTGGTGCTTATACTCATGCAGGACAGAACTGCAGCCAAGAAAATGTATCCTGTTTCTTAGCACCCATTTTCCCTAAGAAAAATCAAGTAAGGGGTTAGATATGTGCCACTTTCATGCCACTTAAGCCCTCAAATAGGCCTTAAGGAGCAAAGAGCCTTTGTGCTGTCAGTATTACAGCTAATCAGAACATTTTTGACCAAATTTTGGTGGGATAGGCTGTTTTCTCAAAGCCAAGATATTTTGCAGAGACATTTTGGTTTCAACTAAGACTTCACCGAAAAGGCTTGTTTGTTTGGGTGACGAGGGGTAAGAGAGAAAAATAAAATGACAGAAAGCTTGAAAGGTTTTGTTTTGGTTTCTATGTGGATGAAAAACAATTTTCAAAACCTCGAGTTATCACTAAACAGAATTGCTGTTCTCAGGTCAGTTCTATTCAGTATAGAACTTCAAAAGGATTCTCTGCAGATGGGTGAATTTCACCCACACAAAGTAAGATTTTGGATCTAACGTTGGACTCAGTGGACAAAATCTAAAGGTAAATTAGCAGCAGGGAAAATTTGACTTTAAAATTAGCGGTGAATTGCACAAGCCCTTGTCAAGAGCAGCAGTGGAGACTAACTAGTACACTGTGTTTAAAAAGAACTAGTTAAAAGTACTAGCTAGCTAGCTTCTTAGCAGGAAATATTATACAGCTGTTATGGATAAAGCGCTGTACTTGTTAGGCTGCTGGGCTTCTTTCCAGTCTATAGTACTCCTGTGGTTCTTTCTTAGTTCCTCTTGTATTTATTGAACTGTTAAGTTTTGAAAACTCTGCAATCTACCAAAAGAAAAACTTCTTAGCGAAAATTCAGTGCTCTACGGGGGGGTTGTCCTGGAACTGTGCAAGTGGGCTGAGCCCACTAGGGGGATGTTGCAGGCCCTAAACATAATTTGTTACAAAGTTAGGTTTTGTGTGCTGTGTTGCACTTAGGGTGACCAGACAGCAAATGTGAAAAATCGGGATGGGGGTGGGGGGTAATAGGAGCCTATATAAGAAAAAGACCCAAAAATCGGGACTGTCCCTATAAAATCGGGACATCTGGTCACCCTAGTTGCACTGAGTGATACTCTTAGTGACAATTCAGAAAATATAAACTATCACGTTTAAGCAGTGCTGTTTCTAAGTCTACTTGTTTTCGCAGTTTCCCATGATGTGTCAGCAATCAGCATCTGTTTCTATGATCTACACTGAAATGGAAGCCTTTGCAATCACTTTCTAAATGGTGTATATCAAAACTGACAAAAACCAGAATATCTTATTCATTGCTGTGATGCATCATAAAATAAAATCTAATATTCATCTCTCTCCCTCACACATACAAAGATGAGAAGTGACTGCTCACCTGCCCCACCCCCCACAAACATAAATGAAAACTGCTATTACTATTTTAATTTTTAACACATGTGACTGTTTCCCTGCAGTGTGTGCTATTGCCATCTGTGAAGTCTGAGGACAAGAATGCACACTCTTTTATGTTACATGATTGAAAAATTATGGGGAAGGAAAAAATGAAGGTGGTTAATCTCTATATCCATAGGCATATATTCTATATTCTGTAGATATTAACCCTTTATTTCCCTCTCTACATCTATATCTATAGATGATTTGCACTGTAAATAATGTCACTAACCCTTTTGTGTTTTTTCTTATGATGGGTTTTGAGTCACATCATGCAGCTTGTATGCTTGCCCTCAAAATCACACTCAGAAGGCCATCGCCCTTTATACTAAGCTTCCTTTTGTATATCATTTATAAAGAGTTAAGAGATGATTAACAGATGTTTTTAAAAATTGTTAATTAATTGCATATAACCACAGTGTATAATGATCAATATAGTAACACCTTCTACTAGTGTGTTTATAACTGTCAATAACACACACTACTCCTGTTTGTAATATGCTTATAACAGCTTCTAACCATTTATTAACCATTTATAAGTGGAATGTTAATATAAAGAGTTATCCAGAAGGCAATAGGATGTATTGTGATGAACTAGACTTGAATGCCCATTTGCACATGCAGTTTAGATGGTTTCTTTGCCCACCTCCTCAGTGTGTCCATGTCCTGTTTATTTTGTTTGGTATATCTCCAATTATTATTATCAATCTCCTAGAACTGGAAGGGACCTTGAAAGGTCATTGAGGCCAGTCCCCTGCCTTCAGTAGCAGGACCAATTTTTTGCCCTAATCCCTCAGTGGCCCCCTCAAGGATTGAACTCACAATCCTGGGTTTAGCAGGCTAATGCTCAAACCACTGAGCTATCCCTCCCACAGGCTCTTATGTCCTATTTCTTGTGTTTAGCCATCTTCCTTTGTGAGACCAACTTCTCAATCAGGTATTTGAACAATTCATCTATTATAATGCTACTTAGCTCATATCAAACTCAAAGCAGAGCAGAGATGTTAAGTATTAAAGCTGCCTGATCACCTGCCTTTACCTTTTCTCAATCTCCAGCCTCTTAATCCTGCCCTCAGTTATACCTATTGAAATTAGATATAATTTCCCCCTTTTTATATGAGGGTAAAAAAATGCTGCAAAAGCTACAGAGACTGTTTCAGTCTTTTGGATCTCAGGAGCTGGAAAAGTTTTTGGTAAAGGCATGAAAGGGAACTCAGTGGATTCTTCAACTCAATTTTTACAAAAAATGCCATACTCCAGGGTGTTATTTACCAAGAGGAGCATTATGACTATTCATTGTGTGCAACCGAATTTCACAGTGGTAGCTGTCACAGAGTTAAATCTGCTTTACCTAGCTGTGCATTTCATGGCTGCTGCTTGTTCTTGTACAGAAGGATGAGATTTGTGATATGCCTCTAGGTCCCCAAAGGCAATGATGGGTCCAAGCAAATGGCCCATATCATTTTGCTTTATTCCAAAATTCTACAAGAATCTGTTTGCAATGTATATGTGTACTAGGGTGACCAGATGTCCCAATTTTATAGGGACAGTCCCGATTTTTGGGTCTTTTTCTTATATAGGATCCTATTTCCCCCCCCCCACTCCCCCCGCCTCCTGTCCCGATTTTTCACACTTGCTGTCTGGTCACCCTAATGTGTACAAAACAGGCCATTTGCCTGCCATTGTCCTGCACCTCCGCTGGGACAGTCACCATTTTACATTCCTTCTCCATGACTGTTTTATTTCCTCCACCATATTTCCTGGGCCTGCTCCATGTTACAAACTCTCCCAATCAGATTGTGAGTACTGCAATTTTGGGTGTTTTTCTTGGAGTACTGAAATTAGGTTATTACCTGAAAATCTCAGCTTTAATTTTAAAATAAATAGCAAGTTTCTAGCTCTCCTGGCTGTGGAGAAAGATATGCGTATGTGTCCCCTAAATGGTCCGACACCGGAAGGGAAAAAGAACCCAAAATGGATTTTTAAAAAATCCCATGATTTTTAAGCTAATCTCATGATTTTTGAATGCCTGACTTTTGAACATTTGGGGTTGGCAACACTATACTGCTGTCCTTGAAAGGTTGGAGCTGGAGATCATCCATAATTCAGGGCAGCAAGGAAGTAACCAGCCTCACTGAGACAGATGAGGCAGAAAGTATCAAAGCTCCAAAGTATACAGGAATAAACCTCAACTTTTGCAAATTTTAGGAGCTTTGCATAGCTGGTGCCTTCCCTTGCCATGCAGGAACCAGTGCTCTATAGTCTTCTGCTAGAATGCAAGTGAACAATATGCATAGTTCTAAATTTTCACACTCTGGTACAGTTTTTAAATTATTTTAGTAAAATCAAAGACTATTTAATGAATTTGTAATCAGTTAATGTGGCTGCAGAATTCATTGCAGTTTTGCCTTTTAAATCAGAGGTGAGAGTACTTCTGACATAATTTAGGTCTGTTTCACTACATAGGGCATAAGGCTTGTGTTAGGATATAAATATTCAGGCCTGTCTGCAAAGGCCTATACTTTAAGAATTTAGGTGTATTTTTATTACTTAGCTAGTTATAGAGGTATAAAAGAAAGAATCAAAATCACTGTCTGTGGAATGGCCTTCTCTTACTGTGACAGGCTAAGGCCTTCAGCTAAAATGTAGTTAGGCAGCCATAAGCTGGGAAGTGTATGGTCACATCCTCACATTCCAAACTAGTCACATTAAAATAAGGTGCTATTGGGCTATTAGGAATACAATCCTGTCCTGATATTGCTATCACCTCCAGAGAAAAAGAAAAGCCTAGAAAATGTAAAAGAAAACTTAGTTTGATAGCATCCTGTCTGGCAAGAACTCACTTATCAATAGACACAGCTAAAAAACCCTTATGTCTGTATAAATGTAGTTGTAAAATCCTCACTTCTGTATTGTTTTATATGTTTATTTGCATGGTCTCTGTCTGGTTCTCTAATTGTTTCTGTCTGCTGTATAATTAATTTTGTTGGGTGTAAACCAATAAAGGTGGTGGGGTATAATTGGTTAAATAACCATGTTACAATATGTTAAAATTGGTTAGTTAAATTTCAGTAAAATAATTGGTTAAGAAATAGCTAAGCAAACCTCAGGTTTTACTATATAGTCTGCAGTCAATCAGGAAGTAAGGGGAGGGGGAAATGGGAACCAGGACTGGGAATGGAGGAATTGGGATCATGTTTTGCTAAAGGGGGAAATGGGAACAGGGGATGGGAACAGGAACAGGGACACAGGCAAGGCTCTGTGGTGTCAGAGCTGGGAAGGGAGACCCTAAGGAAGGAAACTGGAATCATGCTTGCTGGAAGTTCACCCCAATAAACATTGAATTGTTTGTGCCTTTGGACTTCGGGTATTGTTGCTCTCTGTTCATGCGAGAAGAACCAGGAAAGTAGGAGGGTGAAGGAATAAGCCCCCTAACATCTTGGTGCCGTGACTCGGATGCATCGCATTGGATAGGTGAGTGGCAGCCTGTAAGTCCCCCTCCCCAACAGTCCGCACAGCTGCTTGGAGGGGGTATAGTGAACTCTCGTGATGGTAGTTGCGGGTTCTGGCAAGCCAGGGTAAAGGATTTTTTGGATAAATGGATAAGGAAGAACCAGGTCCCATTCCAGGTGCAGGGGTCAGCCTGGGATGAGCTTAAAAAGGAAATGGAGGAAGTGTTAGGGGACCCAGAGGAATGGGGGCTGGCTGAGGAGCCCACCCTCCTTTGGTATATGGGTAGTGGAAAAAGGTCCCTGCCCATGGGGACTGGATGCCTTCCAGGGAAAGGAGGCACTTCAGCCCGCTTGTGAGAGGTTTGAAGTAAGGGCAGCAGTATGGGAAGCTGCCAGTAATCTTTCAAGTTTGGTGCTGTTTCAGCAGGGGCTGCTGAAGTGTTGTAAATTAGTTAGGGTGGTTAAAGATGATTTAGCACAACAGGGTTTAGAGTCAGAAGCAAAGTTAACAGACCACTTTTAGAGACAGGAGCTGGGACTTGGTCCTGGGCAAGTGGAGGAAAAGGTTTCAATGTGGAAAATGGCAGGGTTTGCAGGAGCAGGTAGCAACCCCCACTCTTCTCCCAGAGCCAGAATGAGAACCTGGGGATGAGAGTTCCCAGCTGTTTGAAGCTAGGGAGCCTACTCTTGGTTCAGAGCTAATTATATCCTTTTCTTCCTTTCCTTCTTCTTTTCCTCAGTTTACTTAATTTGCTGCTGGTAGCCTGTACTTTAAACTGACCTAACAGGCTTAACTGGTTTCTTTCCACCTCTTCCCCCCCTCCCCCTGCCTTTCCACACTTTTGTTTTTCTGAAGTTTTAATGAAGGGTACTTTGGATACTTATGTGAAATGTTTTTGGGGTTTGTTTGTTTGTTTTTGTTTTGGACAAAGTATGACAGGTCTGCTGTATTCCACTGGAATTTTTGAAGTAAAAGATCCATGGGCAACCATGGAGACAAATGTTTTACTGCCTTTTCAACAGTCTCAAGGTAAAGACAGCACAGGTTAAGGCAGCTGTGTGGCAATAATTGTACTTGGTGGCTGAGTTGTTAGAGACAAAGTGCATTACCTTAAAGAACTAAATGTAGGAGTAAGTGATTTAAAAAAAGAAAGTTAAAAGTTAAAAATTGCTTTTTTTTCAAACCCTGTATTATTAATTTTTGCAAAAGGTAACATTTGGAAGTTGTGAAAATGGTACGGGTAACAGTTGTAAAGATGTTAAAGGTAACAGTTGTGGTGTTAGAAGAGGCAAGTTTTTGGTTTAATAATAAAACCCAGTTATATAAATGTAACTGTATGTGCAACTCTGTGCAGTCCCATTGCATGGAAGCTTGGTAATTAAATTATACCAGAGGGTCAGGTAGAGTGGTTACTACCACCACTATGCTTCTGTCCCCAGACGCCTTTACAGCTATTCTGAGGGAAAATGGGCCCTTTTCCCACAGAAATGGTCTATAGGGGACTGCTGCAGGCAGCAGGTGGAGGATTAATCTGATCAAAATTATTTGACTCTTGGGTAATGTAATCAAAATCACTAAAGGAATGTCAGGGGTTTCTATTGGAACTTGACTGCCCCTGGCTGTCTCTGGTTGTACAAGATGGAAGTGTAATCGGGGTACAGTTGTGTAAAAAAAGTAATCACAGTGCAAGGAATGTTAGACAAAATAGAATTGTGTGTGCACAGGAAAAGGAAAACAGGAGCAATGATTGATCCTCCAGAGCCACCCCAAGGCTCAGTGTTTCCAACTGTTACTTTGGGGGTGCATAAAAACTGTGGGCATGGGAAAGGCAGTTTACACCTTGTGTAAAATTAATATGGCTAATATAATGGAGGTTAAACTATTTCCCAGAACATGTGCAGTGTATTAAAAAAGGGGTAAAAAAATGCAAACAAAACATGGTACTTAATTAAAATCCTGTTTGGGCTCCAAAAGAAGCCCCCTAACAGCTTGCCATCTAAGAGAGGAGGGCTGGTGTTGTGAATTTTAATGCAATAAAGATTAACTAGATGAATAGTAAAATGAGCGCAAAGTGCAAATATAGATTTTGCAGGAAAGTATTTTTCAGGGAATTCTCAGATCCTGATGGAAAGGCCACTGAAAACTGTGGTAATTAAAATTGTATGGTTCTGTGGGTACTTTTAAGATGATGGAAATCGCCACCATGTGGATTTAGAAGGAAAAAAAGCCCTTCTTTCATCTTCACATTTTCTAGCACTTTGGAAGAACTGATTGTCAACCTGCACCTGTTCCTGATCTTGATTCTTGACCAGCTTTTAAGCCCCGCATAGCATTACAGGATAATGGATAATTCCTTGCTGCTGCTGTGCTCCACTCACACAGTATACATACCTACACAGTTTCAAATCTGTGCCATACACATATGCAGATAGTTATGGATGAAATATATCCTTGGTGATGACTTGCTAAATATAAATTACACCCAGACAGAGATGGACCACACTGGGTCACAGATCATCTTGTACTCTGGAACACTGAAGTTACATTAAAAACAAAAATGGCACCATGTGAGGATGGAGGCTCACCTGGATTTCTAGTCTTACAACTTCTTTGTTTTGTGGCTTGAAATCAGATGGAACCATCCTTTAATCCTCTCGAAACCCTCCCTGCAGCACAGAGACATTTGGTGGCCAAGCAGAATCAGAAAGTTAACTACCATCATACTAGGGAGCCTAGGAAACGTGTCAGTGTGGTAAGATGACTCCTCCTCCTCCATTCTGTTAAGAAGGACTTCAGCAAAAATGGACTTTTCATGGGTTGTAACTAATTGCAAAGGTACAGCAAAAAATGTAAAGAAATGAGCAGGTTACTCAGCTACTTAGCCAGCTGACAAAAAAAGGGATTAGTTCATCTCTAGCCATGGAACAGAGAATGAAGCAGCTAATTTTTCTCAGGGACTAGGGCTCCTAGGTTCTACAATAATATAAAGACATAAATGGGGGGAGGGATAGCTCAGTGGTTTGATCATTGGCCTGCTAAACCCGGGGTTGTGAGTTCAATCTTTGAGGGGGCCACCTAGGGATCTGGGGCAAAAATTGGTCCTGCTAGTGAAGGCAGGGGGCTGGACTCAATGACCTTTCAAGGTCCCTTCCAGTTCTAGGAGATTTTTTATAATTGGAGATATACCAATACTGCTATTGCCACCTTGGTCTTCCTCTCCCTAGGCACTTATCATGAGCTTTCTTTACATCACAGGGGAATAAAACTGGTGAATGAAGGTCAGAAAATAAGGCACATTTAACTAGAAACATGAGGGAAAAACACAATGTCAAGGTGACCTTTGTTACAAAACATTTAATAAGACGGAATGCTACAGCGATGCTCCAAACCCCTGCACTACTGAAAGCTGTAGCATGTTTTGGACCATACAGTAGAATCCTGTTGTTTGTTTTTTTTAACTAACAAGTTAAAACAGAATTAATCTCTCCAGGCTAGAACCTTTGGAGATATATAAGATGGGTGCTAATGGCAAGAATATTAGACTCAGGTAACGCAAGTAAGGAAGTAGCTCTGTGTGCGCGGGGGAGAGCAGGGAGCTCTTGAAGGGCAAGAGATGCTTTTGGGCTTAGCGTGTGTAAAAGAACAAGCTCCTATTCTGCCCTCTCTTTCCCTAGTAAGCTGTTGTGAAAGAAACATCTTCTGTCAACTGCTTGCCATGACTTCAACACAAAGCAATCTGTTTCCTTTCTTTTAGGCTCACAGGCTTCTGGTATTCAATAGATTATTTTTTTGACTTGAATCCAAGTATTTGTGCAGTTTACTGCAAATTCTTGATGTGATTTAATGTTTCACAATGGCACCAAAGGGAAATCCATCATGCCGGTGATTCTGCTTAATTAAAAGGCAGCCAATGATTGCATTTAAACACAGTGGTGCTGGAACATTTTTAGTAGTGGGAGGGCTGAAAGTCAGCCCCCTTACCCTTGTTCACGCCCCCCCCCCCCCCAAGCTGAGGCTGGGAGCAGGGTTGTGTCTCCGGGAGGGGGGTATCCGGACAGGGGCAAAGGGGCCCAGGCTGTGGCCAGAGCTTGGGGCAGGTGTGGGGCCAGGAGCAGAGCCTCGGGCAGGGGCTCGCAGCCAGGGCCCCATGTGTGAGGCAGGAGCAGAGCCCCGGCCATGGAGCAGGGGGAGCGGAGACCTAGGAGCAGGGGGTGGGGCCAGGTGCAGGGCCCCGGGCCAGAAGCCAGGGAGTGGGGCCAGTGGCCGGGACCCCAGGAGCAAAGCCCCAGGTGCAGGGCTGGGAGTGGGGCCCTGGGCATGGGCCAGCGGCTGGGACCCAAGCCCTAGGTGTGGGGTTGGGGAGCCGAGTGTGGGGGCCAGGGAGCAGGGCTGGTGGCAGGGACCCAAGCCCCAGGAGCAGGGCCAGGGAGGGGAGTCCTGTGCGTGGAGCCAGTGGCTGGGGATTGGGGCACATGGCTGGCTTCCGGGACCCAAGCCGGGGAGTGGAGCCCTGGGTGTGGGGCTGGCAGCCCAGCATAAAACCTGGGGGTGCTGCAGCACCCCCATACTCCTACTTCCTGTGCCTATGTTTAAACAAGAGAGAAAAAAGGTTATTGCAAGACTTGGATGAAGTATGGGTAGGAGAGCTGGAGGAAGTTTATATCAGTGGAAGTTGCATTGGGAGTATTGGGATGAAAGAAAAATTTAGCATAAATATCAGGAAAATAACATAAAAAGTTTCTGAAGTCTTCCTCCCATCCACCCCACATTCCATTTGTCTGCTTTGTCCAACTGCTGCATCCTGTCTAATACCTACTGCTTGTCTACACTGGCCCGCTAAATTGGTGCCGCTGTGATTGATGCAGCAGTGTCAATTTAGCAGGTCTGGTGAAGACGCAATAAGTCGATGAGAGAGCACTCTCCCATCAACTTCAGCACTCTGCCTCCCAAGAGGCAGAAGTTGGCAGTAGATACCACATTAGGTCAATTTTTACACACCCATGAGCGACGTAACTTACATTGAATTAAGTGGCAGGATAGATCAGGCCCTAGACTGTAAATTGCCTGGGGCAGGGACTGTCTTCTTTTTTACTTTGTACAGTACTTGGCACAATGGGGCCCTGCTTCTTGATTAGAGCTGCTCTGCACTGCTATAATATAACAGATCGATTACACTGTGGAATAGTTTTCCCAAGAGGTCAGTTGGAAACCCCATTATTTAAGATAAAAGCACAAGGCTGTAGGGAGCAATAACAATAGCAGCAATGGCTGATGGACATGCTAGATAAGCAGTTCCCAAACTGTGGCCCATAGACAACTTGTGGTTCATGGAGGCCTGGCAGGCCACATGATGTTGGCCCCTCCTTGTTTTCAGGTGCTTCTATGGGCCTCCATGAACTTTTGCACGATCTTGAGTAAAATCTTCGGGTATCAAATTCACTGCACTGGCAGAATCTAGAGTGCTTTCTCTTGAGTCCTCTCCTTTTCCATCCTTCTTTTTCTATGAATGCAAAGGATCCTGGATTTTATATTAGTAATTATTGTGTAACAACAGTATCATAGTCACAAAGAGTGAGTGAGGCCTCGGTCTTTTAAAGAACTTAGCTACAGGCTGCTTTTTTGAAAAGGTCTTATCTTTTCTGCAGTTAGGGTGAAATCCACAAAGCTCTCTGCACCTCATAAGCCTCTGGCAGGACTGCATGTGGGATGCAGGTGGACAGGCCATATGATGGGGCTGGCCTCTGTCACAAAGCATGGCCCAGGAGATGGCTTTTTGAAGCACCACTCAACCAGGGACATTTCCTACCAGTTTGAAACCAACATCCACTGTCATGGGTGGCAAGTTTGTAAAAATTTTGGTGGGGCCCAAAACCCGCCCCCAACTCCGCCCCCCCAACTCCGCCCCCACCTGTCTAAGTCTCTGGGAGAGGGCTCGGCAGGGGAGGTCTGGGGTGCAGATCCTGGGCTGGGGATTAGGGTGCAGGAGGGGTACAGGGTGCAGGCTTTGGGATGGAGTTTGGGTGCTGGGTGCAGGCTCTGGGCTGGGGCAGGGGGTGGGTGTGCAGGAGGAGGTGAAGGGTGCAGGCTTTAGGATGGAGTTTGGGGTTGGGAAGGGGTGTGTGGGAAGGGGGAGGGAGTTTGGGGATAGGAGGGAGTGCAGGGTGAGGACTGTGGGGCTGAGGATGAGGGGTACATGATGCAGGAGGGGGCTCAGGGCTAGGGAAGAGGGTTGGGCTGTGGGGTGAGGGCTGTGGATGAGGGGTTCATGATGCGGGGGGCTCAGGGCTAGGGAAGAGGGTTGGGCTGTGGATGAGGGGTTCATGATGCAGGAGGGGGCTCAGGGCTAGGGCAGAGGTTTGGAGTGTGGGGTGAGGGCTGTGGGGCTGGGGATGAGGGGTTCATGATGTGGGGGCGCTCAGGGCTGGGGCTGAAGATTAGGGTGCAGGGGATGAGGGGTTCATGCTGTGGAGGTGCTCAGGGCTGGGGCTGAGGATTAGGGTGCAGGGGGATGAGGGCTCTGGCTGGGGCTGAGGATTAGGGTGCAGAGGGATGAGGGGTTCATGATGTGGGGGTGCTCAGGGCTGGGGCTGAGGATTAGGGTGCAGGGGGATGAGGGGTTCATGATGTGGGGGCGCTCAGGGCTGGGGCAGAGGATTAGGGTGCAGGGGGATGAGGGGTTCATGATGTGGGGGCGCTCAGGGCTGGGGCAGAGGATTAGGGTGCGGGGGGATGAGGGCTCTGGCTGGGGCTGAGGATTAGGGTGCAGGGGGATGAGGGCTCTGGCTGGGGCTGAGGATTAGGGTGCAGGGGGATGAGGGGTTCATGATGTGGGGGTGCTCAGGGCTGGGGCTGAGGATTAGGGTGCGGGGGGAATGAGGGCTCTGGCTGGGGCTGAGGGTTTGGGGCGTTGGAGAGGCTCAGGGTAAGGGCAGCCTGCCTTGCCATTAGTGTTGGGCAGGCACTAGGACCCTGCGGCAGCAGACAGCAGTTCTGCTCGGAGCCCTCCAGCAGCATGGAGCAGGCAGGGACGCGACACAGCGGAGGGGGGGGGCGGAACACGCGGGGGGGCAGGGGGGCAGGCGGGGGCTGAGATCTGCTCCAGGCAGGGTCGCGGCGGCGGGGGGAGACCTGCGGGGCCCGGGGCCCGATCCAGGCAGGGCCGGGGGAGAGACCCAGCTCCAACTATTGCTGGAGAAGGGCGCCCAGCCCTGAATATTGCTGGGGCCCGGGCCCCACACAAATATATAACCTGCCGCCCATGTCCACTGTATGTGATCCACTTGAATACCAGGAAGGATTTCCAGGCCTCTCAGGAAAGAATATCAGCTTATTAACCAGTGAGCAAAATAATAATCATATGTTTTCTGTTAGATTAATCTCTTAGGGCACCAAAGGCTCCTTCCACACCACATCAAAAGGGGTCCTGTTTCATATGGGGAAGAAGCTGATATGAAACAGTAGATCTAACAGTAGATGTTTTTCAACATACTGGAAATGAATTCCTGATGTGTTCCATGTTGTTTAAGTGCCACAGTTGCACATTGGAGTGATAAAAGGTTGACAGGTGCAGCAATTTTCTAATCTCTTAGAACTTCCTGTGGGAATCAGGGTTTGGGAGATTAATCCCAATAGTTGGGAAGAGTGAAGGGGGCGTATCTCTATGTATGTATGTCTGAAAATCTTTTTAACCTAACATCATTGGACTGGTTTATATTTTTAACCCTTATCTAAGTAAGAACAAATGTAATCATACTCACTTACACAATATCGTTTATCAGGGTGCTGTATCCTTCATGGCTCAATGGGGCCCGATTCTATGGCAAAAGTCCCTAATTTAGTCTGTGTCCTTGAAACATCCCTTATTTTGCAGCAATCAGGTGCCTGAGACATTTTGTTTTCTGTCTTCCTGCCCTGCCAGGACCCTCTCTCACCCCTGCGGCTGCTTCTTGCTCTCTTGATTTCATCATAAGGGGCTGTTAATTGGCTTACAGCACATGCTTCCTGCACTGTTCCATGAAGCTAGGTAGGACCCAATATAATAATACTCTTCACTTACACACTATCATTTATCAGGGCCCCGTATACCCCATGATTCAATGGGACCAGATTCTGTGGCAAAAACCCCTATTTTATTCTCTTCTCCCAGTAGCAGGGTGGCAAGGAGCCAGAGCTAGATTGCAGCTTGCAGCCAGGGAGTGAGGGGAGCTCGGAAACCTAGACTGGCCAGCTGGGCTGTCTGGGGAACTGCACAGCAGCTACGGCCCAAAGAGCCAGGGAAATAAGCTTTTGAGGTTTGCTACAAGCTCCTCCCTTCCTGGCCACACACGGAAGGAGACTGGGAGCTGGGCCATTTGGCCAGCGTGGCAGGAGCTGGAGGCCCTAAAGCTGAGTTGCTTGGAGACCATGGGGTGGGGGGGAATCCTCACTGAAAATATGCATTGACAAATGTTACATCAATGAGTATTTCAGCTCTAGCCAGAAGGGGGTGCGTGAGTTTTGTGGGGATAGGGCAATGGGAATGGGAAATTCTCAGCAAAAACGTTACAATCTGAGGCATCATGGAAAAATATCAAAATGCCATGGCTGCAGAATGACAGAGCCCTCATTGATACGAAAGGGCCACTTCTCAGAGATGGGGTTTTAGGCTCCTTGCAGGCTGAGGAAGTCATCACTGCATTGTTACACTTGGGTCACGTTTTCAAGGTGACCTCTACCACTATAAGGGCTAGAAACACTTCTTTATTTTGAAATCAAAGCTGAGATTCTAGAGCACATTTCACCAAATTCCTCAGGTGCAGAATATATGAGACCCTGCACTTTATTATTAATGTATGTTATGGTAGCACCTGGAGGCCTCAACAAAGTTACAATGACATTATGCTAAGCACTGTACACACATAATAAATTTCAGTCACAGTTTACAATGTAGTCTGAAGCTCACAAAGGTCTTTACAAAGAAAGAAATTGTTATCCCTGGTATATAAGTGGGGAGACTGAAGTGCAAAGTTCATTGACTTGCTCAGGATCAGACAATGAGTCATTGGCAATTCGGAACAGAACCCTGGATTTCTCACTCCCAGCCTTTACACACAATTTGATTTCAATATTTCTTTGTTTTAAACACACCCCAATCCAAAACAAAACGTTCCTCTTGGATCTTACCCGGTGTGACAGGGCACACTTGCCCGTCACTGGACAGGGAAGGGTTAACCCTACATTGTGGACTGAAGAAGCCACGCCCCCTCAACTCTACTGAGCATGCTCCAAATGCGCTAGTACAAAAGGGGGCAGTTCAGCTCAATTGGGGCTGACTGCTGGAAAGGAAGGATGCAAGCTGCATCTGCTAGCTGAAGATCAGCCAAAGCCTGAGACTGTAGGAGCCAGAGGTGCTGCAACCCAGGCAGACACCAGGGTACCCACAGGGGCCCCGCAGAGTCTGGAGTTGCTGGGGACAGTGCAGACCAGGGAACCTGGAGACAGCAGAGATGCCCAAACTGAAGCAGTGGGAATCATGGTAGGAAGCAAACCGGGGGATTAGATAGTGGCCTGGTTAGTGAACCAGAACTTTGAGTCAGTATGTTTCAGTGGGATTCTGCTGCTGACTCAGTGGCACACACTCTTGCCACTACTAGGGCCTGGGCTCGTGCCTGGTGAAGAGGGAGGGCCTGGGACCCCCTACCTGGGCTGCCATCACCCCCCTTTTTGTGTGTGGTGGCTCCCTTTCCTGATTGTGACCCCTTGGCTGTTAGTCCTTACTGCCTTGGTAAGAGGAGTGAATCTATTGACTCTAGCTCCTTTGCCTTACTGCCCTGTGGATGGGGTGAATCTATTGGCTCTGGCTGCTAGGCCTTACTGCCCTCCTGACTGAGCAAATTGATTGACTCTGGCCATTAGACCTCATTGCCCTGCCAGCAGGGGTGAGTATATTGACTCTGGCTATGGAGGCATAGATGCTGGTTATGTACACCCTGCTCCTATACCCTAAGGGAGGCAGGGTGCACTTGCCCTGCACTGGATGGGGTCCCCCCAGCCTTGACCCACCTGGTAACCTCTAAACTGTTATTTCATGTGTAGTACTGTCTGATGTAGATTACCAGTCTATGGTAATTGGGTTTTCTTCTTTCTAATGTCTATTTAATTATGTTTTGCAACTACTGATGCTAGAACTACCATTTTTGCATGTTTATTTAATTTAAGGGATAGCACATCGTTTTATAAAGACAGTGCTGGATTTCTGAGACTTTTGCATTCACACATGGTTTCTGGCATTTCTTAGTCTTCCACTGTTTTATAATATCCGGACAGTCCCATGTCATATGCCAATAAACTCATTTCTCCTGTGCACATCTTCAACATAAATCTGTTGCTCTAATCCCTGCCCTTTGTAATGTAAGTGGTGCTCAGAGTATGCTGCTCAGGTTTCAGGTTTACCTCTCTTATATATCATTTCCATCAAGTTGGACCATTTCTCATTGCCATATTTCTTTTCTGTAGTATGTTTCCAGTTTTTATTTTAAACGCAGTTAAACTTATGAAGATCCTTGCTGACCATAAAACTATAAGAAAAGGATATTTGGTTACCTAAGGGCAAAATTCTCCCTTCTGAGTTTTACAACAGACCTCAGCTCTGATATTTTACTCTATCAAATGTGCATATTTCCTATTGATGTCAAAGGGAGTGACATGCATATTAGGAAAACTGAATACAGGCGTCACCATATGAATCTGCCAAGAAAAACTTGCTCTTTGTTTTTACTGCCTTTAAAATTGTAGCTAGGATTACCTGTTGGTGATAAACGAATTCCCTGTGTTTAAATAGTAATGTGCAGTGTAGATGCAGTATAGCTGTGAAAATTCTATTCTATACAGTCTATATATGTACAGAAGAAATGATTGCATTATGCGGGTTAGCAAAAGTTTTGTCACATTTGTCCCTAGTTCCAAAATACAGCCTGGTCCTGCATTCTTTGAGTACATACAATTTCTATTGAAGTCAGCTAGAGTTGTGCATGTGCCAGGAATGCAGGATCAGATCCATTAAAAGTTACCTTATTTGCAAAAGCACAGTATATATTTCCACCCATATGTTTCTCTGGATATATTCTCCATTAAGCATGGTGAGCAGATCCTATTTGCCATGTAAAAAAGAGGCATCTGGTGGTACCTTAAAGACTAACACATTTGTTTGGGCATAAGCTTTCATGGGTAAACCCCCCACCATTTCTCTAGTCTTTAAGGTGCCACTGTACTTCTCGTTGTTTTTGTGGATATAGACTAACACGGCTACCCCTCTGATATTTTCCACGTAGTCACTCTATTATTCGGATCATGACTATCACCTTTTGAGATTATTTTATTTGGGTTATATCCGAAAATCATAGGAAAGATATTTGCCAACTGAAAGGCTTGTTTGTATTTTTAGTCTAGGTTTGGAACTTCTAATCTTCTCTTTTATAGAGGAGTAAATAACTTGCTTATTTTCCTGCATAGCATTCCCCCTAGCCCATAAGAATTCTAAAAATGCTTTGTTTAATCATTTGGGAACTTATAAATGCAGCACAAAAAGGGGGCTGAATAGCAGAGAGATAGCAGCTTTGTGATATTTACCCTTCCTGACGTATTGAGCCTCCAATTATCTTAGTTCTTTAAATTGTCCAAAATGTTTGGTATAGCTCTGTCCCATTTATCGGCTGAGTTTCATTTAAAACCAAAGGAATTCCTTTATCTACCCATTTCCAAATTCGAAGTTTTAAATAATGGATGAGGGACAACATTTTACTGGGTAGCAGGGGGAGTTTGGCTCAGTATAAAGAGAGCTAGTAATGCTTCTGATTTGATCTAAATTATACTGAACCCCAAGGTCCTATTAAAGTCTGATACAAATATAGTAGAGATTTTTATGGAGCTACTTGGATGACAGGTATGTGAACCTTAGTTATGAAACCCTAAACCATAAACTGCTTTTGCCACAGAAATAAAACTAGCTGGTTTTCAGACCAAACTTTTTGGGACCCATCAACCTTTTATTGAAACAGGAAATGAGGGTTTTTTTGCTGTAGTGGACACAGCATGATTTTTTAGCTTTTTGGATTGGTACATCTGGGGCAAAACTGCATGCCAGAAGTCACATGATAGGCCTTCAGTCTCCAGGATTCCCAATTGACTGAAACAGTCCTAGGAGGTTAGGCGGGACAACCACAATGTCACTTGCAGTTAAACTCTCACTTGGGTATTTTAAGTGCATTTTCCAATCACTGCTCACAGTTATGCCTGAAAATAAGTTTCAGTTCTCACCCAGTGAATCACAGCCTCTGTATAGATGGGGAAACAGCCAATGAGCATGGGATTGACGGGAGAGGTTTTGTTTTCTTTTCCCTTGGTGAAAATTCCAAACAATAAATCATTCATATTTGCAAAGGAGTTGCAGATCCTTGGGTGAAAGATGCTCTATTAGTGCATAGCAGGGTGCAGTCTGGGCACAACCCAGCACAGCATGGCATGCTACTGCCTTAGCTTCTCTCCTAGTTTTTCAGCAATCTGCATATCTTTCTGCACATTTAATGGCTGAGGTTAATTAGCCCTCTAGCTGACTCGTGTGAGAGTCCGCGCTTCCAGGCTTGACCAAACAAACAAAATCAAAAGAAAAATCTTCCACCCCAGCCCTTCTTAGGCTCTACTCCAGATCTCCTTTTCTTATAGAGTATTGTCTCTCAAAGCAACTTTCCCTGCACTCCATAGGCTCCATCTTGTCTAACCAAGGGGTTTCCATTGGGCCCTCTTTGGGAGAACTGGGGAGGAGCTTCACTCAGTTGAGCTCTTTATGGCTTTTATGAGCACCTGCTGCTCCTCAGACTATTACCAGATTTAGTCACCTGGCCCTTCAGAAACCCTTCCACCTTGGGAAGTTGAGTTAGGTCTGTCATAGGTGCAGCTATGACCCAGTGCAAAGCACAAGATTATTGTACATTTTTAAAATTACATAAATATAATCTTAAAGTTACAATTTCAAACTCTAGAAAGTCAAGAATTACAACCATGACTCTCTCCTGGTAATAGTAATTTGCTCACTTTGCATATACAGAACATTTTGAACTTTTTTATTTTTGCATGTTCTAGTCTACAGAGCCTACTGCAGCATACCCCGGTCACACTCTTAATACAAAACTCGTATGTTGGGGTTCCCCTGAGACCTCATCCACTTGGTTCCCCAATAATTCAGTCCAACTCCAGTCTCGTCACTCAGGCTGCTTTATTTGGCACTCAGCAAAGCTACACAGAATTGATCAGGCTCAAGCCTAGAGGATGGGTATAGAGCGTACCTCACATCCAAAGTTACACAGCAAACCTCTTAGTTTATATGTATTTACACATTACATTGCATTTACTATACATTGCATCTAACGCAGAGGTAGGCAACCTATGGCACGCGTGCCGAAGGAGGCACGTGAGCTGATTTTCAGTGGCACTCACACTGCCTGGATCCTGACCACCGGTCCGGGGGGCTCTGCATTTCAATTTAGTTTTAAATGAAGCTTCTTACACATTTTAAAAACCTTATTTACTTTACATACAACAATATTTTTATATATTATTAGATTTATAGAAAGATACCTTCTAAAAACGTTAAAATGTATTACTGGCACGCGAAACCTTAACTTAGAGTGAATAAATGAAGACTTGGCACAGCTCTCCTGAAAGGTTGCCGACCCCTGATCTAACGTTTTGGAATTAGCTTGGTTACTTTGTAGGAAACAATCACTGTAGAGCATGCTCTGTTCATGCACGACTTATTCTTCATCTCCAAGACTTATCCATTGTAATCTTGTGCTTTATAAATGAGTCCCTGAGTGTTCCCCCTTATCTTAGCTAGTACAGATATTCTGCTGAGCCATTTACTTCCCTAATCCTGTCTCCCAAGAAATGAGGTTTTACCCATGTCCAATTACTTATGTCAAGCCAGGCCTATACCTGGTTGCATTTTATTATTCTTTATAACGATTTGCACTAATATGTCCTTCCAGCCAAGGATCTGAAATCACAGTTAATATTTTAAGTCTCTCAATCTGCTTGGAGGTCTAACTTGCACTTGGCTTCCTACAGCCATAAGGGGCTATTGCAACAGCTGGGAAAGATGGAGTACAGGAGCATTTCAGACATATCCCTTTTTGGATGGGAACACCCTTCACACCAGGAAGCTAGGGCAGAGGTGGAGTAGAGCCACCATGCCATCTCCATGGTACTCATTGATTTCCCCTGCACTCCAGGAATCCTTGAAACTCAGTTCCCCTGGGTTTAGATTAGTAGTTTAAGGCCAGAGGGGACCATTAGCTCATCTAATGGGGGAGGGATAGCTCAGTGGTTTGAGCATTGGCCTCCTAAACATAGGGTTGTGAGCTCAATCCTTGAGGGGGCCACTTAGGGATCTGGGGCAAAAATCTGTCTGAGGATTGGTCCTGCTTTGAGCAGGAGGTTGGACTAGATGTGACCTCCTGAGGTCCCTTCTAACGGTGATATTCTATGATCTCCTGCATAACACAGGCCTACAGACCCTTAAATTTCACCATGTTACCCCTGTACCGAGCCCAAAAACTAGTATTTGGCCAAAGCATATCTTACAGAAAGGCATCCAGTCTTCAATTCAAGACATCAAGGGATGCAAAATTCCACTGCTTCCTTTAGTAATTTGTTCCAACAGTTAATCACCCTCACCATTAAAAAATGTGTGCCATATTTCCAGTTTGAATTTGTCAGGCTTCAGCTTCCAGCCATTGGTTCTTGTTCTGCCTTTCTTGGCTAGATTAAAGAGCCCTTTAATACCTGTATATTCTCCCCATGGAGGGACTTGTACACTGTAATCAATCATCTTTTTGATAAGCTAAACAGATGGAGTTCTGTAAGTCTGTCACTGAAAGGCATTTTCTCCAGCCCTCCAATGATGTTTGTGGCTTTTTTGCATCCTCTCCAAATTTTCAACATGCTTTTAAAAGCATGAACACCTCAACTATATATGGCATTCTAATATCTGTATCATCAATGCCATATCACCTATTTACACCAACTCATTCATCTCCTGGTTATTCATTCAGGGATTGCATTTCCCTATTTTCATGCCATCAGAGCACTATCAAAAGACTGTAGTGGAATGAAGAATCAGCTCCAAAGTCATTGACCCAAGAGGCATCTGATCTAAAAATATAAAGATGAAACAGACGAAAGCTGGGGGAAAGGAACATACCATACAAAACTAGCTCATGCTCTGGTTGCTGTACATCGGTGGTCCTCAATCTTTTTTTCTGCAGGCCACTTGAAAATTGCTGAGGGTCTCAGTGGACCACTTAATGATCTTTCCAAATGTTGTTTGTACCGTTAGCTAGCTATTGTAAGGTGCTTTGGATAAAAGCACTCTATTAAAAAAACCTTAATGTTTTTTGTTCTACAAATAAAAGTGCACAACTCATATTTTAATATCAGTAGTCTTACCTTTCTAATGTGATGGATGTGCCCTCTCTCCTCCGCCACAGCAGCCTCCAAGCTGGGGCTGGGAAGGAGGGGGGCGGGGTTTCCCCTCATCCGTGGCAGCTCCTGAGCTGGGGCTGGGAAGGGGGAGTGTCCCTCTCCCGCCATGGCAGCTCCCAAGCTGGGGCTGGGGAAAGTCGCCTCTTTCTCTGGCCACCTCAGCCCTGCACATCCCAAATTCCCCCCTGAACCCCTCTTCTTTCCCTGCTGCCCTGTCCCACCTACTTGCTATTCTCCGCCCCCCCATCACCTCATCTTACATGAGCATCTTCTCCAGGGTCCAGGCACCTAATTAGCGAAGCCACATCTGTACGGCTCCACTAATTAGGTGGGTGGCCCTTCATTCTCTTGTGTGCGGCCGCCCAGGCAGGCATCTTAGAGGGAACTATCCGCAGACCACATGAATGGAACTTGAGGACCACTGGTGGTCCACAGACCACAGTTTGAGAACCTCTACTGTATGTGAAAGAGCTGGCAACAAATTAATTGTTTAAATTGTGTAATAGTTATATGCAAGGTGTGTGTGTTGGGGGGAGAGGGTGGCCCATCTTGTATTTTTCCTAGCTTCACATACCTGAGACTTCCTGTCAAATATAGTATGTTCTGTAGTAACGCATCAATTTATTGCTTCTATAGTTAGGGGCTTGCGATCTGATTGAAACCACTGCGCAAAGCTCCCTTGACCTCAGTAGGCTTTGCAGACTCAAGGTTCTGTCTGCACTCACCTTATTGAAGGATCAGGGGCTTTCTTTGGTTACTGGTCCCTTTTCCCCTCAATTTATTCTCTGCTACCCCCAAACATTCTCTAGTTTCACTTTAACTCTAGTTTTTATTATTTCATTATTTTTATGGTAATGTTTGTATGTCACAACTTCTGGTAGTAGGGAATGGAGAATCTGCTAAAGAACCTATTCAGGGTAGACCTTTGTTTCTAATTAGTTTATTGGCTAATTAAAAGGAAATGCCTTGTATCATGCAGGGTTAATTTCTGATCTGCGGGTGAATTCCATTGGTTAACAAAGAATTTCTGTTAAAATTTAAAAATAATAATGTAGGGCAGATATAGCCTTAAAATCCTAAGTCTTGCATGAGTGAACTCTTTAAAAGGAAGTAAGCCTGTGTGTGTCTTCTAGGGAAAAGTCTGTCTAGATTTACAGTATGTACTTTAAAAGCACTTCAGGGACTTGTGTGGCTGATACAGACTTTCAGGGTTTGCATAACTGAAATTGTTGCTTCCTAGGCTGAGAGAGATTGCCGAGCTCATGTAGGCTATGATGGTTTTAATTATGATAGGGTATGTTAATTTCTGTTTTAGAGAAATGAACACTTGCAGAGCTAATGAAACAAAGGTATTTTTTTCTCAATTTTTTTTTCACTAGTTCCAAAGTTTGATCACCATTCAAGACACCACCACCACAGGCATAGGCGGCAGGTTTGTATAATTTTTGGTGGGGCCCAAAATGGTGGTGCCCGCCCGCTCCCGCCCTGTAAGCCGATATAAAATGAAGCTACAACGCATCAGTGCCACAAGATTACAAGGGTCAATTAAAAGTGGAAAGTCAGAAGCAGCACTTGCCTACTTCAATATACAGTATTATATTTTGTTGCACCTGTTGTGATGAAGTGGGAATGTCCTTAATATTTTCTCTGAATACTGTGTGGGTGCCTCAGTTTCCCCTGCAAGATGCCAACTGAAGGTGTTGGGGACAAAGATCAGGTGGCCTCCTTGTCCGGAAGAGACAGAGGCCAGAGGAGGGAGTGTCAGTTTGGAGCTGGCTGGGGAAATGGGGAGAGACCCAGAACTTGGTTCTGGGCTCCCCACCCCCCAAGATGGACCTGACAGAGGGGTTCTGTTTTCTGTACCTACAAGCTCTGTTTAAACTGTGTTCCCGTCATCTAATAAACCTTCTGTTTTACAGTCTGGCTGAGAGTCACATCTGACTGCGGAGTTGGGGAGCAGGGACCTCTGGTTGCCCCAGGACCCGCGTGGGCAGACTCGCTGTGGAAAGTGCATGACGTGGAAGGGCATGCTGAATGCTCCGAGGTCAGACCCAGGAAGGTGTAAGCTTCTTGCCCTGGAGACAGTCTGCTCCGAGAGAGGAGGCTCCCCCAGAGTCCTGACTGGCTTTGTATGGAGTTGTTCCAAAGCATCACAGCATCCCCTTTCACACCGTGCACTTCCCAGAAGTCCGCACAGGCACTGACACTCCCTCTTCCGGCCTTTGTCTCTTTTCCAGGCATTGGAGAACAGAGAGATCGGGTGGCCTCCTAACACCTTCAGTTGGCACCTTGCAGGGGAAACTGATTTGGGAGAAATGAAGTAAAAGCTGCCCAAACCGAGCTTGAGCACTCCTGAATTTTGAGGTGTTCAAATCTGGAAGGCAGGTGCTGGGGGTGGGAGAGGGCTGTGGGCTCCATGGGGGAGCATGGCAGCAACTGTCTGGAGCTGCACGGAGCCAGACACGCTAGTCTGAGTGGCACAGTAAGTGGTTTGGGGGTTGGAGAAAGGGTAGGGAGTTCCGGGGGGCAGTCAAGGGACAAGGAGCAGGGGGGGTTGGATGAGGCAGAGGTTCGGAGGGGCAGTCAGGGGACAGGCAGCAATTGGATAGGCATGGGAGTCCAGGAGGTTTATCAGGGGACAGGTAGAGGGGTTCTGTGGGGAAGTTGGGTGGGCTCTCAGGAGGGGACAGTTGGGGACAAGGAGAAGGGAGGCTTAGATAGGGGCTGGGGTCCCAAGGGGCAGTTAGGGGCAGGGGTCTCGGGAGGGGGTAATCAGGGGACAAGGACCAGTGGTGCTTAGATAGGGGGTGGGGGTCCTGGGGGGCAGTTGGGGCAGGAGTCTGGGGAGGGGGCAATCAGCGGCCAGGGGCTGGGATTCAAAGGCTCTGGGCTGCTGGCAGCTGCGGGGAGCCCTGAGCCCTTTAAATTCCAGCTGCCTCCCCAGCTGGGATTCAAAGGGCTCTGGGCTCCCTGCCCCTGGGGCAGCCCAGAGCCCTCTGACTCCTGGCCGCGGCTGGGATTTAAAGGGCGCTGGGTTCCCCGCGCTTGCAGGCAGCCCAGAGCCTCTGACTCCTGGCCGCGGCTGGGATTTAAAAGGGGTGAAACCTAGCTCCAACTATTGGTGGAGCAGAGCCCCTGACTGTAAATATTCCTGGGGCTAAAGCCCCAGGAGCCCATATAAGTCGGCGCCCGTGACCACAGGGAAACATTTTCTAATACCATGTGCAAACACCAGTCCTTAATTTTATTTATTTTGATTTCAGCATGTTGATATAAAGAGAACTATCCCAGGCTCTGGGCACCTCACCAGATAACTAAAAATGCTATCAAAGTTACAGTGACAGCAGTAACAAAACAGTGGCATTTCTTTGCTAATCTTCAAAAAACTACTTAAACTCCCCTACCTATCCCCAAAGTCTGCAATATATCAATTCTCTGCCCCCTTGTAAAAACCTCAACCTTGTTGCACAGGTTATTCCAAGTACAGAGTACTAGCTGCTGTCATAAATGTATTTGTTTCCAGAGGAGTATATCTCAGAAATGAATGTTGGTGAACATCAATTGAACATAAGGATAGAACAAAAACAATTGTCTTAACTTGTTAAGTTTCCTATACAAAAGGTGGTTTTCTTGTCAGCCTTGTTTTAATATTATTGACCAGTGAGAGAAAGCAATGGTATTGGAGTACTGCATTCCTTGTCAGTATGCAAATGTTGCAATGAGTTTATTGAACTCCTCAGATCATAGATTATTATTAGGGTTAGAAGGGACCTCCAGGAGATCATCTAGTCCAACCCCTCCTGCTCATAGCAGGACCAATCCCCAAATGGCCCCCTCAAGGATTGAACTCACAACCCTGGGTTTAGTAGGCCAATGCTCAAACCACTGAGCTATCCCTCAGTTTCAACTTTGACTGCCAAAGATGTGTATTTATTTTCTTTACATTTCCAATCCTGTTCATTCTATCTGGATTGCAAACATGATGCCACGAGCTCAAATAGCAAACAAGTCAACTCCTTTACTTATTGTCTAGCTGTGTCATTCTTTTTGAAATCAAAGAGTTTCTTAAAAAAAAAAAACCTAAGAAAAAGCCAAACAAATCACCCATTTCAGACTCTCCTAAATTTGTTCTGCTTCACTTAAAGCAAGATGTAGCACAAGTTAAAGTATGTTAAGAAACAAGGGGAAAATAGGGAGTAATCTACTCGAGAGCTCCTAAAACACAAGCTGTAACCTTTAGTGTTTGTCTCTGGGATTCCTTGAAATGTGTGTCTGACCTAGCCCCTCAGAACAATGAACCTTCTCTCAAAGAAAGTGCCAAGTGTCCATCTAAAGTGAACTTCTTCTTCCAACTTGAAAAGAAAGGAAAACAAGAAATTCCACTTAAAATTCCAGTGTGTCTTGTATTTGTGATAGGTTCAAAAGGATGCATTAAACCATCTTTTGATCTCATTTACATTTCCTTCTTGTTTCACCTGTTATAGGTTGTTGACTGGAGAACAAGTAGATGGACATACTAACCCTGCCATGGGGCACAACTGGGCTACAGGAAATTTATGTTCAGGGAAAGTCATATGACAAACTAGAATAGTTAAGATTTATGAACAAGGGAAGCAAAGTGGAATTTTATTGTGTGATTTTATTATGCAAAAACCTCAGTATACTTAGCAACAGGCAGACCAAACAAACAGGCTCTGAGGCTCAGTGCCATGGGTTTTTATTGCTGTGAAGATGTGCCCACAGCATCTAAATGACTTACTCACAGAGGAAGTCTGTGGTCTCACCAGTCCCAAGGGCGAGGACTGAATAAGGGCTAGCAGAGGAGCCAGCTGTGGTAGACATCGGGTATAGTCAAACCTCCTTGTGTTGCAGAGCAATTACAGGAAAGATGGTGAATGTGCAGGCTCACCTGAACTACTACATACTTAGCAGTGGGAAAGAGAACACAAGGTCCATGTGGTGAAAACCTAGTGACCTTGGGTTAGGGATTTTCCTAGCATAAGCAGGACAGGTTGCTGAAAGCAAAGGGACAGAAACCAAAGATGAGAGCAAAAACTGTTTCTTGGCAACAGGGATTGACTCACCATGTATTACAATAGTTTTAATTTCACGACACATACTTGTGTTTTTATTTCCACAGGCCCCAGTGACTGAGGCCTATGCTTCGTTCACTGTAGAAGCTGGAAGACGTGTAGTGA
The DNA here is from genome assembly GCF_020497125.1 of Mauremys mutica. Lineage (NCBI taxonomy): Eukaryota > Metazoa > Chordata > Testudines > Geoemydidae > Mauremys > Mauremys mutica. Next base: position 63,355,714 of record NC_059072.1, read on the forward strand.
GGGGAATACAAGTAGAAAAATGGGCTTGTGGTTAAGGGAATGACAGCCAGGAAAACTGAATTCTATCCTGGCTGTGCCCACACTTCCTATGTGGTGTTAAAATCACTTAGACCAAGAGTTTCAGAAATAGCTACTAACTGTGTGTTCCCCAAATTCTTTGCACTCATCTTGATACTGATTTTTCAGAAGTCCTTAATTCCCCTCATCTTGAGCCAAGCCAGGGGCCAATGCAGTCCACAGCATGACTCTGAGAAGCCTGAAGGCTGCTCTAATTTAAACTTTGAAGCAGGGTCTGCATGAGCTCTCCCCTGATATCTCGTGATAAGCTGGGGAAGAAGACTTCATGAACTGACCTTGTTTGCATAGACAGCTGCCCACCTAGGCAGAGTGGGCATGGTTAAGACTCAATTGAGTCTTTTGCAGACCAATAGAGCTGAAATCACCAATAATCGGGTCTAAGCATTAGACCTGCTTTGGGAGAGTGTCCCTGATGAAAGAGACAGCCCAGCCTGCACTAGCAGTGAGGCTCCCCCACTAACAGCTGAAATCACTGAGATTTGTTAAGTGGTGGGACCTCAAGATATCTTAAGGTGCAGAGTAGCAAGTGGTCGGCAGAGTGGCATGTGGCCAGCAGAGAAGCTGACGCCAGAGCAAGCGCCCAGACAGTGGTGTGAGCAAGGTGCCTTCCCCCTGCCCCAGAGTGGGAGGTGAATTTATGCAGATGTACCTTTGGGTCTTCACTGACCAACAACAACAACTGTGAGTGGGGTGTGGTGAAGGTAGAAGGGAGGGGCATATTTAAGGAACTTTTGATTATTGGACATAGAAGCTGAGGCAAAAAAAGACACTGCACAATGTACTCTGGGGTGCAGGTATTTCTCATGGTTTTATGCTCATGAATCCTGCTTGTGGCATTTTCCCAAGCTAATACCAGGTTACTTTCCTCCTTTTTAGTAAAAAAAAATTATTTTTGACACCCCCCCTCTCACAAGCAGAGTCTAAGTGTTCTCTCTTAGAGGTGCCCCGGGGGTAGTATGTAACTTTCCCAGGTTACTGGGTGGGGTCTCGAGCTAGTTCTGTATTGTTGTACTGAACGCGGCCCTGGTTGCTGCCAACTCCACCTGGCAGAAGGGTTACACACCCAACTGCCAATGGCCCTTAGGCTAAGGATGCTGTAATCATATTCTCTGTTCTCCATGAATGTCCTTTGCTTAAATCTGTGGTACTAATACCATATTTATACTGATTCCATTTAATAATTTGCATAGTTTTGTTTTAGTTTCATAATGTTTTTTTCCAGTTTTGCTGAGTTACTATGGATGTATGGATGGGAAGGCATTTTTAGAAGGTTTGTTAGCTACATCTGGAAACTATTAACATAGCTATAAAGAAAAAAGGGGGACACAAACTGTCCCAGAAGGCATACCATAAACATTTGCCTTAGACTGTTCCTGAAGTCTATCTGATAAAATTTGAGACTTATTTCTATAATATATTCCATTGTTTTCTACGTGTGTCAGTGAAACCTGTGGCTAGACTTTCAAAAGTGCTGGGCATCCACAGCTGCTATTGACTTCAGTGGGAATTGCAGGTACTCAGCCCCTCAGAAAATCAGACTGGTATTGTCTGGATGTTTATAAACAATTATAGGTATCGAGCACTTTTGTTTTTGTTTTTTGCGGGAGATCAGTCACATTTTACCTTTGAGAAGAGCAAGGCCTGAAAAATCTATCTGAACTGGCACTGAGTATCCTCTAGGGAGGAGAAATTAGCAGGAATATCCAGGGGATAAGACAAATGTTTTCAGAGCTGCCTGTGTTTTCCTTGCGTTGCTCTGAATCGGATACTTTACTGATGAAGTGGGCTGTAGCCCACGAAAGCTTATGCTCAAATGAATTGGTTAGTCTCTAAGGTGCCACAAGTACTCCTGTTCTTTTTGCGGATACAGACTAACATGGCTGCTACTCTGAAACCTGTCTACTGATGTGGGGAGAAGCTAAAATGGAAGCTATTATTTATTTAGGAACAAACACAAAACAAATCCTGATGAAAGGCTTTGCTTTTGTATGGACTAAATGCCTCTTGAGGAACCAAGGGGTTTATTTATTTAACACGGGGAAACTGGTATATCCTCCTTTTCCCAAAAGGATGTGTTGGTGGCAGTAATACTATTTAATTACTGTTGTATAGTTTGTTTCTTTAAGGGAGTTGCAGATGGAATAGCACATCCCCTCATTATTTTGTTCACCAATTAGGCCTAAGATCTGACACACCAATTTTGGTTCATTAATTTCAGGTTCCCCATGTTCTGTTTTTAACATAATCCTTGAATTATATCTGTGTGGCCTTTTTTGTTTGAACTAATTCAGTCTGTCTGCCTAGTTCTCTTGCACCTGTTTATTACATTCATTCCTGAAAACAACTTGACCTACTTTCCAGCAACATTTGTTAGTGTAGATTATTATAGATAGATGTAGATATACGGAAGTTCAGATGTTATAATACAATTACAGTTGATCTTACAATTAGGGTAAATTTGTAGTCCCAAATATTGTAACACCTCCCTCTCTAGCATCAGACCCCATCTGCCCATGTCCTATCTCCTCATCCAATCAGCCCCAGGATTTTCTCCCTGTTTTTTCCTAGACCCCTCCTTCCCCCCATATCCTAGTTCCCCATACCACATCCTGAATTCCATCCCATTTATCTCCTGTGTTCTGGTCTCCTCCTGCATCCTGCCCCCCCTCATCACCCAATGTCCAGTCTCCAGTTCTCCTGTATTGTTCCCCTCATTGTTCCACCCATATATTGCACAGAGCCTCTCCTCCCAGCCTCATGTCAGGGACACCCCACACACAACCAAGGTTGTAACCAGGTTTCTCAACATAGTTTGTTCCAGTCTGTGTGGACCAGACTTTCCCTGGTGCTCTTATTTTCAAAATTTTCTCCTTCGTGGAGGGCTTCACACACAAACCCCCAGGCCTCCAAGTACAGGGGCTCTCCACCTTGCTGGGACCTTCACCCCAACTCCTGGTGCCTATGCAATCCTAGTGCCTATGCTAAGGAATAGTTAATGCATGCAGGGTGCACTGTGTCATAGGAGGGGGGTGGCATACTGACATTCTGCCTAGGGTGGCAGATTGTTTTGAGCAACCTATGCAACCTGGGCCTTGGGATCCCTCCGTGAGTGGCAGAAATCTGAGGGAAACTCATTGAAGCTCAGGGGGCGCTAGCGCCCAGCGGTGTGCTATGTGGAGGGAAGCAGAAGCTTTGGTGCCCTGCCTCTGCTCTGCTGAAGCGTCGCTCTTCTCCCATCTATCCACGTAGCCGAGCCTCACCTGGCTGTGCCCAGACTGCGCTGCTCCAGGGAAGGCAAGGAGGAGCTAGCTGCCTTGACTGCATGGCCCTCTCCCCCTGCTGCGTGAAAGCAGAACTTGCCTACACCACATTCTGCTGCAGTAAAGAAGAAGCCCCTCCATTCTGAGCCCTCGCCTAGCAGCACCCTATGTCCTCCCCGGTCATCCCTTAGCTTGCACTGCCACAAATGCCACAGTTTGAGAACCTCTGTGTTGAATAATGTCTTTTGGGGGTGGAGCCAGGAGAAGAGAGAGAACCCACAGGCTCTCTGCCAGAAGTCTTTGGTCCCCCCATGGATGTGATGTAGGTGTTTTCCTACCTTCTGGGAAAACAGTCCCAACTTAGCTATCTGAACTCTGAGTGTTTTTACTCACTCCCCTCTCGACACTGTAATTATGAAGACTGCTCAGTGCTGGTGTTCACCAAACCCTTGAGGTGCCAGGTGTACCACAACTAAGGTTGCCAATTTTGGTTGGATGTATTCCTGGAGATTTAATCACATGACCATCTTTAATTCCTGGAGTCTCCAGACCAATCCTGGAGGGATGTCAACCCTAACATGACTCGGAGACAAGCACTGTAAGTGCTTCAGCAGATAGGCCTTATAGGTGCTGCCTCTGGGGGTCCCAATAACCACTCAGGCACAGGGCTGAGTGAAAAGGGATTTTACTACTGCTGGCAGGAAAGAAGAAGGTTGCAAATACCCTTGGTCCAGGACTTAAACAGCTACAGTTCGAAGTGAGCAATAGCGGTTCCTGGCTGGCTTCTCAGGGCAATGCAATCAAGAGCCAGGGCTGTTGAGGCCCAGAGCTTGGGGTGCCCACTCCAGTCTCTCTGCAAGCAAGTCAGAACATGCAGATTTCCAGGCCAGGGACACTTAGTGGCGTCTCCTTGGGAGGGCCCTGCTGCATGGGTGCCTTGCCCTGTTACTGCTGCTCCCCCATATGTTCCACACAGACCTGCACCTGGCTGCAGGGTTGCCAACTCTCCAGGAATAAAAGATTAATCTTTAATTAAAGCTTATGTCATGTGATGGAACCTCCAGGAATACATCCAACCAAAAGTGGTAACCCTAGCTGGCTGTGATGTCTGGCAGTTGCAGCCTGTTCCACGTGTGGCTCTGCCTACAGTTCCTGGGGGCTCCGCCCTGCATCTGGCTTCTTGGGGGCTCAATCTTAGTGCTGTTGTGGCTGCTTCCCAAAAGTGTCTAGTCTCTTCCTGAGTCAGGGTCCTTCCTCCTAACTAGTCAAGGGAAAGGGGGAAACGGGGGCTGATGGGGAAACATAGGGCCTGGTTATTTCCAGCATCAGGTCCTTTCTCTTACCTGGCCAGGAAGAAGTGGATGTGCTGTGGGGAGGGGTTTGACACTTAGTCTTCTGCTTAGCAGGTTCATCACAGTACATTCCGATATCTCTTCTCCCAGTGCATTCCTCCTCCTTCACAAAGTGGCACTTGCTCTGTGCTCTCTGCAGGGACAAGCCAGAACAGGCCTCACTTCCTCCTTATTCTGATTCAGCTCTGAGGTCAAGCTCCGTCTGACTCACAGGGTCCAGATTCCAAGGGATCTGCCCACAGCATCCCTGTGGCTAAGGACTAGAAGGGTCTCTCTTCAGCAGCTCTTTAATCAGCCACTGGAATCACTAGTAAGTAATGTGAGGCACTTCCTCTTCCCATGAGGACTGAACATGTTGCTTTTGAAATGGTCCCAGCTCTTGCTGATTCAGAGAATTGACAGACTGGTGTTGGGAATTGAGTGCAGGTTTCCTCCCTGACAGCACAGAGTGTTAGCGCTACTCAACCAACACAGGCTGAATGTGGTTAGGAAATATTTCCGATGACTGATTTGCCAAAAGTTCTGGTTTGTTTTAAAGCTGTGCTTATACCACAATTACACAACTTGCCCCAAACCAAAGAACTTAGGAGTCCTTCAGCCGAATAACACTTGCACCCAAAGTAAAGCCCTTTTACTTGGCTTTTGATTAATCTATTAAGATTCAGTGGGACTAATCACAGGACTACAGCTGCATGTTGGACCCATGACCCTGGTGGGGGGGAGATGAAATATGGACATTTATTCTTCCAATTATGAATGCCTTTCACCCATTAAAAATCTCCTGACACAACCTCTTTGGCATTTGGGGGGGCGGGGGAAATGGCAGAAAAAAGGGAGCAGGTTGTATTGGCTGCAACCAACTTTTAAAAATCATTGTTCAACCCAAAGTGGTTCTTCAGGTTTTCAAGTGAATTTTCAACTTGACAGGCGTGGGTTTGGAAAAAGCGAATGTCTGCTGAATGTCCTTTTTCCAAAGTAGACAGTAGTCCAAAAGTTACATGGAATTTGGTATGGTTTAAATAATAAGCTTTTGAAATGTGAACACGGAAATTAAGTTTTATTTATCTTTGCTGTGGGTGGCCTCTACGTTCTGGGGTACATTATTAGTAGTAAAACAAATCTGAAGGTTGCTGTGCAGCCCCCATAAAATATATACACATGGAATTTATGTAACCCTTCCACCAGGCAGTGTCGGCAGCAACAAGGGCTGGGTTCAATATCTGGGTTCCTCTTAACCTTACAAAAGGGAACCGGATTGAGAACCCACTCAGAAGTCCATGAAAATTAAACACCATCCAAGCACCTCTGAGGCAATGATTCCCCACTGGCAAGCACTGAGTCTGTGTATAACAAAAGAAACATTTATTAAAAGGGAGAGGGGAACTCAGCATTAATTTGGTAAAACACAGTATCAGTGATTCAAAACTATGCAAACCATAAGTAAACCCCTGCCCCACAGTGTCTTTGGCAGTGACCTGTGTCTCAGTTTCCCACTTTGCAGTGGGAAAGTCCAATGGATGAATATCCCTTGAACACACCACTCCCCTTTCCCTCTGCTACAACCCAGGTTGTCTGAATTCAGCAAAGTCCCAGAATTCAGGGGTGCAGTCACATGGATTCAGGTCCCACTCCTGAGGAGCATTGAAGAATGCTGCTGACACTTTTGCTACCACTTCTGGGTCTAGCTGTGATGTATTGTGAGGTTCCATCCCTTATCCCCATTCTTAGTGATTTCACCAGAAAGCAGGTAACCTCATTGCTACATCCTCTTCTTTACTTTTTACTGCACTGCTATCCCCATGCCACAGCTAAGGATCTACCCTCTAGACACACTCATTAATTATTTCAGCTCTTATTGCTGATTCGCAGAAACAAGGATACTAACTTGAATCTGGTCAGCTGTAGCTTTAAATATTGAAATAGAAGTATCATAGTATCCAGAACTCTTTAAACAGCTTTCAAGCCAAAGTCTAGATCTTTTCTTCTGAGTTCCAGTTGAAGTTGGCATCACTACTCCCTGCTTAGCAAGTGAGGTGCAAGTTAGGGTGACCTCCCTTAATTAGGGCATGCTAAGTACAGTTCTTTTGCCCCCAAAAGATAGCATTTCATTGTCCCTGCATTCAAGAATAAAGTGAATTTTTACTCAAAACAGCCAAAATTGGTCACATGGGCAAACCTGCTTTGCCCGCTGATCACCTACACAAAGTAGGTGTGTCTATGCAAATATGGTCTGCTCTTGAGGTCTTTTACCCAGTTCATCAAAAGATGGCAGGGGAGAGCTCATCTAGACCTTGGCTTTCAGTTTTACATGCATGGAAGTTCTACATGGAATAGAGGTTCTTTCATTACCAGGGGCGGCTCTAGGCATTTTGCCGCCCCAAGCACGGCAGGCAGGCTGCCTTCAGCAGCTTGCAAGCAGGAGGTCCCTGGTCCCGCAGATTCGGTGGCACGCCTGCGGGAGGTCCACCAAAGCTGCGGGACCAGCAGACCCTCTGCAGGCATGCCGCCGAAGGCAGCCTGCCTGCCGCCCTCACGGCAACCGGCAGAGCGCCCCCTGCAGCTTGCTGCCCCAAGCACGCGCTTGGCATGCTGGTGCCTGGAGCCGCCGCTGTTCATTACTCAACTTTCAAAGGAACTTTTTTTAAAAAAAGATATATATATAATATAGCTTAAGAATAAACAGATGCTTGCTGTTAAACTATAGGATGTTGTGCAATCAAGTTTACATTAACTTCTTTTAGGTATAAACTAAGTTGTGACCAATGTTTTCCAAGATACTGTGAAGTCTTCACTTGTTTTTAAAAAAACCACAAGAAGAATAAGATGAACACCCCTATGGAGTATTTTACCATTTTAAAGCATAAAAACGGTCTCATTGATGAGAGGCTACTTTGGTTTTCATCGTACAGTAAATCAATATGCCCATAGCTTTTTTTTCTGCCTTTATTCACAACTGAGAAACCTTTCATCAACTTGACTGCTCTGATCTCATTACATTAAATACATTCAGGAGTAGCTAACAATTGAGATAGATAGACTATAGATATAGCTATCAATATATCGATATATAGATGTATATAAAAATTTCTTTTAACTATAGTTTTTCTCCCTCTGGACTGAGCAGATGGGCTTTTCTGGCTGCTGAAGCCAAATCTCCCCTATCTCCTGAAAGTCTTACAGTACTAAAACCCACAAAAACAACTGTAATGAGCAATCTTTACAAATAAGCCAACCAGGTGCATGTCATTTTCAGTGCCACTGTACCTAACAATATGCTTGCTTACTATTTGGAGCCACCAACAGTGGCTATGAACCCCTCCCCACTGCCCCCCAAAAAAGGTAGAAGGTGGAAAGAAACCCTTCTTTTTGTCAGTTAGCATTAGCGCTCCCACCCTTCCAAGAAAGGAGAATTATTTTTGGTAGAAAGTAGTTGCTGGCATTAACAGCATTTGTTTTTACATCATTGTTCAGCATTACTCTACACAAAGAAAAATTTCTGGATCTATGACAGATTAACAGCAACAGAGAGAGACTTTCCTCTGCCCTTCAGCAATAAAAACATCCTGATCACACACACAATTTGATCACACCTGACTGCAGTAAAAAAACTGATCACAAAAAGATTTTGAAGGTACAGGGACTGATTTGATTGTGACTCAGCTGTGCATAAATTCACCAGGATGTGCATTTGCCTAGTTTGAAATAGAATTGAGCCTATTAAAATTTGAATAATCTCTAGTTAGCTCATAATTCTGAATCCTCCTGATATCTATTGCTCTTATACACCCCTATTCCCTAGCCCTGATTCTGTGAAGATTTAAGAATGAGATTAAACTGGGACACATGTTTCATTAGCTTCAAAATGAAGTCTGCAGGATCTCTGTAGGATTGGGACCAAGTATTTCCTCCCATCCAAACAAATACACATCCTCCCAAGCCAATAATTTAAGCCAAGATTGAGGTTTATTACTCTACTCCTTTTCACTGAAGAATGAGGTTGGTTTCAGGATAACTCCTTTAAGCAGGACAGAAACACATTACACAAATCACTGCCTATGATGCCAGCATTTGGCTAACTGCACAATGGTTTGAGGAACACAATCTGTGGCTCCTATTGTCTCATTTTCAGGATGAGGCCGCTTGAGCAAAATTTCAACTTCCCACTAAAAATTTTTTTTTTACGCTGAAGAGCACCTTTTGCTGGCTGACAGACGTGTTGTAAAGTGATGACTCAAAGTGAGAGCAAAGGAAAAAGGTACAAAACAGAGAAACAACAATGTGTAAGTACCAACATGTCAAGTACATCCAGACTCAGGGGAACAATTTCTTTCCTTTCTTATACCTGTGCAACCACCTGAGGGCAGAATTTGACCCACTTAACTCCTGGGATTTTTACTGTTGCAGTATGCCAAAACAGCCTGCCTTATTGGAATAGGGTTCTGCTGGGTCTGCTATTCAGCAAAATACCCATGAACAAAGTCCTTACACCTTTGTCTTATTTCTGCTGATTGATTTTAGGCCTTAAATCAGCCACAGTTGGACCTTATGGAAGATAAGTTGTTAGGAAGTAGCTGACAGTGCCTGTGTCAGGCTGGAAAGAGGAAACAGCTCTTACCTGATAGTAAATACCAGTTGGCTTTCACTCTTTAGAAGTACTGATCATTATCATGTATTGAGAGAAAGAAAGGAAAAAGTCCAGAGTGTAGCAGACTTTCCCCTTCTAATGGGAAACACAAAAGAGTCTGTTTTCCTAAACTTCAGCTATGCTGTAGCCATATGACATCTAACTAGTCTGCTTGCTATTGTAAATAGGAAATAAAAATAACCTCCTCTCTGTTCTAGGGAAAAGTTGGCAAGACAGGGATTTAGGAAAAAGGAGTGTTAACTGCTTTCCTTCCCCCATCCATATGTTGCTCACATGCACATGTGCACTATGAAAGAAACACTTCCCACTACAGTGAAGGAGCTAAAAAAATTAATTCAAAATCACCATGAACTTGTCCCTTGTAGAAGGGAAGAATTGGAGCTCATATTCCTAACTTTTCTCTATCCTCAGGATTTCTAAACATCCAAGAAAAGGATGGCAAGAAACCCCATTCTCTGCCATTAATTCTCCACAGGTCCCAAATCATTTGTCCAGAAACTAATTTTTTGCTTTCTTTTATCTTTCTTTTATCTCCTGGTCACTGATTGACTTTAGCAGCTAACATAACTGCATTATAACCTTATATTGTTCTCAGCCAATGGGAGCTGTGGAGCCAGCACTTGGGGTGGGGGCAGCGTCTGGAGCTCCTGTGGCTGCTCCTGCACCTAGGAGCTGGCCATGCTGGCAACCTCTGGGAGCCACACAGCGCCAAGGCAGGCAGGGAGCCTGCCTTAGCCCCACTGCACCGCCGACTGGACTTTTAGCGGCCTGGCCAGCGGTGCTGACCAGAACTGCCACGGTCCCTTTTTGACCGGGCGTTCTGGTCCAAAAACCAGATGCTGGCAACCCTGCAATCATTTGGTCACAAAGGGACTACTAACATGTGTAAAGTTACATGTCTGTTACTTTTTGCAGTGTTAGAGCCTAAATAGGCAAGTCAGAGAATGTGAGAAAAGAAGTAGTATTGCCTCATTATGCATGGAGAACTACTGATTAAGTGCCTTGTCCAAAGTCAAACGAGAAGGCTGTGACAGAGCCAGGAATTGCACTGAGCGTTTTTGAGTCCAGTGCCTTAACCACAAAGTCCAGTCTTCCTCTCCAGCAGGAATTGTGGCAGTGTTTAATTTCCTGAAGAACTTAGTTCTTTATAGCACACTTTCTCTTTTATAGTTTCTTCTCAATTCTCTGAGCAGCTTAAATGTACTATTAGGCCAACCTCTAGCAAGATTTTTGTGGTTCCTACTTTTCATGTTAATGTGTAATTTATGTTGCGTAGCAAAGTCGTCTTGGATATTTTCTTGTTGTGCTGTAAGGAAACTTACTCATTTTAACTTCTTAGCTCATATGATGATTTTTCTTTAGTTTGGGGGAAATGACAGATCAGAAGTTTTTAGCCCTTTGTTATCAAGTATTTTAGAATCTTTATCAATGGCAAGTCCCAAATCCCAAACACGTTAGTAAAGAGTCACAAGGTTCAACCTAATATTCAAATCCTGCAAGCTTAATTTTGTGCACTGTAAGTAGTCCCACTGAAGCCAACCAGACTACTTACAGTGTGTAAACTTAAGCATATACATAAGTCTTTGCTAGATTGGGCCTAAAGCTATAAAGGAGACCTTAAATAGTATGATTTTAAAAAGTATACAACTTTTCTGCTCTTTCAAAATCTATACAAAGCCATAAAAGGAAACCTTTGACTTTACAAACAAAAATTCATGTTTCAGCATTAAGGCACTCATTGTGTTCATGTTACACACACAATCTAAGTTATTGTGTAGACCGGGTCCCTTCCTGGGGTTTGGATTTATTGAGATCTCAAAAACAATAACACAACATCAATGTCCGCCTAAGAAGCTTCCCATAGTGTTTCTTTCAAAGACCTCTGGCTCAGAAAGCCGCCACTGACTTTTCAAATGTGTTGGAATAAATTGGGTCCACATGCAAACATGACTCAACCATAAGTAATTGTATTCTATTTTTTTTATGCAGAATTCTAGTAGATCTGAGGGTGACTCAGCAGACATTCAGACACAATGTTAGGCCATGTCTATGCTACAGCCACACAGCTATGGCGTTGCTGGTGTGCTGCTGTAGCATCATAGTGTAGTATCTTACTTTGATGGAAGGGGTTTTTCTGTTGATGGAGTTAATCAACCTCTCAGAGGCAGTAGCTAGTTTGACAGAAGAATTCTTCCAGCAACCTGGCCATGTCTACACCAGGGGTTAGGGCAACCTAACTACAGCTCTTGGGGCATGAATCTAATTTTTAAGTGGAGATTAGGCCTGAATCGGCTACTCCTGTTTAAAGAGATTATTTGGATACCACTGAAGCCTTGCTTTTAAATTCTATTCTTCCTGTAATTCACTGGTTCTTTTATCTGTATTACCCTTATTGTAAAGTGCAACTTTTACATGCCTAAAAACAATGTTTGAATGATTTTTCATAAATCTGAATTTTTTAGTCACCATCTATAGTGATCTGTGGACTGTATTTTGTGTGGATATGTTTCACTATTGATGTAAAATTATGGAAATAAAACCAGAATAAAAGTTAAATTAACCTAATCTAACAAATAAGGTGTCTGCTTGGCACCACCTTCCATGTCATGATAGAATAAATACAACTGTCTCTTAAGACACTTCTGTCTTCCTCATGTACTGTCAAGAAAAATGTTATTACATATATTCATGTCTTTTAGTATACTATTTGCTCTCTCCCCTAGTGAGTAAAGGTATCAGAAAATAATACTGACAAAATGTATAGGCTTTCATTTCATTATTAACTGCTGACATTCCTGTCTCCTCTGTGCTCTTGGGTATCTAGAGCAAGTATTTGTGATTTCTTTAAAAAACTGTCTCTTTTTGATCTGTTGTCCTGTGTATTTCACAACGTGCTAACATGGATTTCATGTGCCTGATCAGTTGAAGCTATGATAGTTTAAAGCTTCCTGAAAACTGGTTAAATAGTCTGCGGTGAGAGCAGGTGACCTTGTCTTCCCAAGGCTAATGAGTCAATTCTAAGCATATATGGAAATATAGGCTGTTTCTTTCTAATACATATCTTGATCCTTCCTTTTCTCAATTTTTTTTGTCCATTTCCCTGAATCTTTCTTTCCCTGCTTTGTGCTGTTCCAATCTCTTTCCTCCCTTGTCTTCCCAAATCACTCATCTGTTCCCACCATCTTATTCGTCTCTTTTGTAACCTAATCAGCATGCTCTCCCTCCTTTCTTTCTACTCATCTACCCTAAAACTTTCTTTTTCTCTTCTCCCACCTCTATTCCCTTTTTCCTGTGTAATGAACCGAGCAGCACATCCACAATTGCCAGGCAGCCCACTCGGGGCGGTAACATCAGTAAAAGATGAGGCTTGTTTTAAAACGGCTGGACTAATCATTGCAGTGGGCCATACGTTCTTAGCTGGAATCGTTTGGGAGTAAATCTCAGTAACTCATAATCTGGCACTGAAATAAGCACTTTGTTTAGTCTAGAGCAGTAAGCAAACTGGGACCAACATCCTTTGCTTTCAAGCAGCAGTTGAGCCTTGTTGTATAACTGCAGTTTGCATGCCAGAGGGATTGCGCAGAGGTGCTCCGTAGATCAAAGTTGCATTCATTAGAGCTTGGCTGTATCAATTAATTAGTGATGTAATTTTAGAAGACAATACCTCATTTGTAAGATGGAGTGAAACTAGAGCAGCACCACAGCCAAAAGCAACGTAGTGGCAGTATGTTTTCTTCCTTAGTAGCAGTAACTAATCACACTTTTTTTTACAAAAGAAAAAAATATGTAATTCTAAGTTAGCATGACATACTAAGTTACGTAGGTGAAGGTAAAGAGACCATTCAAAGGCTGATACTCTGTGTTTTGTGTGCTCTGGGGGAGACACAAGAGGCAACAATGGCCAATAGTCTCAGTGAAAGATGGAATATTCACTTTTATTTTGAATTTCCTGACTGTCCTCTGGCTCCTTTGCTTCCAAACACAATCAAGCTTGGGTCTCCGCTCAAAAAATGTACCTTGACCTAACCTCCCTGCCTCATCTCACTTCTATCCTTCATGTCCAAACAAATTGAATATGCCATCTACAACAGTTGTCTAAGTTCCTGTTCTAGTGATGAATGGCTCCATGTCTAGTTGGCAGCTGGTTTCAAGCGGAGTGCCCCAAAGGTCGGTCTTGGGGCCAGTTTTGTTCAATGTCTTCATTAATGATCTGGAGGATGGCATGGACTGCACCCTCAGCAAGTTTGCAGATGACACTAAACTGGGAGGAGTGGTAGGTACTCTGGAGGGTAGGGATAGGATACAGGGGGACCTAGACCAATTTAGAGGATTGGGCCAAAAGAAATCTGAGGTTCAACAAGGACAAGTGCAGGACTCTGCACTTAAGACAGAAGAAGTCCATGCACTGCTACAGACTATGGACTGAATGGCTAGGCAGCAGTTCTGCGGAAAAGGACCTAAGGGTTACAGTGGACGAGAAGCTGGATATGAGTCGACAGTGTGCCCTTGTTGCCAAGAAGGCTAACGGTGTTTTGGGCTGTATAAGTAGGGCCATTGCCAGCAGATCGAGGGACGTGATCATTCCCCTCTATTTGACATTGGTGAGACCTCATCTGGAGTACTGTGTCCAGTTTTGAGCCCCACACTACAAGAAGGATGTAGAAAAATTGGAAAGAGTCCAGCGGAGGGCAACAAAAATGATTAGGGAGCTGGAGCACATGACTTATGAGGAGAGGCTGAGGGAACTGGGATTGTTTAGTCTGCAGAAGAGAAGAACAAGGGGGAATTTGATAGCTGCTTTCAACTATCTGAAAGAGGGTTCCAAAGAGGATCGATCTGGACTTTTCTCAGTGATAGCAGATGACAGAACAAGGAGTGATGGTCTCAAGTTGCAGTGGGAGAGGTTTAGGTTAGATATTAGGAAAAACTTTTTGACTAGGAGGGTGGTGAAGCACTGGAATGGATTACCTAGGGAGGGGGTGGAATCTCCTTTCTTAGAGGTTTTTAAGGTCAGGCTTGACAAAGCCCTGCCTGGGATGACTTAGTTGGGGATTGGTCCTGCTTTGAGCAGGGGGTTGGACTAGATGACCTCCTGAGGTCTCTTCCAACCCTGATATTCTATGATTCTACCATTCCAGCCTAGCTGGATCCCCTCCCATCTGGCTTCTTCCCTCTCCACTTGACTGCGACTGTTCTCATTAAGGTTTCCAGGAACCTGTTCCTGGGAATCCAGCTGAAGTCAGTGAGCCGTGGCTGCTCAGAACCTCTGAAAATCAGGCCCTAAGTCTCCATGGGCTTGGCTACATCATACAATGTTACTGTGTTTGGATGCATCTGTGAACCATGGAATTAGATTACATGATTCTGACCATGATCACTGTAAAACCTGGTTGTGTGTTAACGCTAAAGTTGAGCACCAAAAAGGGAGGTACCCAGAACTAGAGGCTATTCTCTTCCATGAGAGAGGAACCAATACAGTCCAAGAGCATAACTTCAGATCAAATCTACTAGAAAGAGTGAGTCCTCTTAAATTCCAGACATGTTTTAGGTGCATGTATTGAGAAAGGTTGGATGATTTGAGTGGTAGAAATATAATTATGTATCCCAAGGTCTGAATCAACGCATGTTGTCATTTAAAAAAAAAAAAGACAGACAAAATTGTGCTTCACAGTAATGAGACCACAAGTCAAATTTTTACAGTATAGATACATATATTCTATACTAAAATAGCAGTTACCACAAACCACATGTTGACATTTTGCATATAACTGTGTGGTGTAGTGTAGCTTTTTCATTTTACTCCTTTTTGTCATCTTAAAGATACAGATTCTCCACAGGTCATTTAAAAGGGACAGAGGAATGAGAGACAAATAGAGAGAGAAAGAGGAACATCCTTGCACAATGCCAACTAGCACACTAAATCATTTGGCAACAGTAACCTGGAAGGAAAGCTGTGTGCTGGATAAGGGCCTAGAATTTCCTTGACCTTCTCTACTGTGGCTATAAAGGATCATCATTAGTAATTTTCAAATGGAGGAAGAAAAATGTCTAGTCTCAGGCCTGGTGTACACATAAACATATACTGGCTTCATTAAGGTTGTATTTTTAAACGGATGTAGTTGAACTAGTGTAAAAAGTTGTGTGGACACACTTATTTGGTTTAAACTCGATATATATCCCTTTAGCATACATTGGGAGATAAACTGGTTGGTAAATTTGTCAATGCAAGCTAAAGGGATATGGATATTATATAATCTCAAGTTTAAAGTGACAAAAGCCAATCAGAAAATTTGTGTCAACAGTTTTCAGTTGTAAAATACTGTTTGGTTAAATTGATTTTTTTCACTAAGCATAAATAAATCTTCCTTCATTGATATTTTGATACATATTGATGGATAACTTACTACACCAATGTGTGTCTAATTTGACCAAATTAAATGGTGCTGTGATTTGCTTATATTTTGGAACATACATTTTCAAATTTAAATTTCCAATCAAAGGAGTTTTGATATGTCATTTTTTCCATATCGTATCACATGGTGTCTCTTAGTGGGTTTTACTGTTCAATTAAAAATGTTTTCTTTTTGCAAATGGTTTCTTTTGTGGGCTAGAGATTTGTGTAACTCGGGCAATTCAGAACTGAATTTGGTCTACAGTAAAATGCTCAGCCTAATAGTTTTGATAGTAAAATGACACTTTTTAAAGGGTAGATCACAATGGGTGCTGGAAAAAGCTTTTTCTCCCCTCAGTAACACTCATATCCAGGCAGACTAAATCCTTTCACAGCATTCTTTACTCAACTGTTTGATGTAGTTCCAGCAACTTCAAACACAGGAGCCATCCAAACTGCTTAAAGTCAAAATGGCTAAGATTCCACTTTCACGGGAAATCAGAATAGCAACAGTGCAGCCTGACAATCATTTATAGAACTGGGAGGGAACTGCTGGCTAACAAACTAGACAAGGACCTCCTTCCCAGTCCCTCTCTGAGGCAACAGTACTTGAAGCACCTTTCATAGATCTTTCGTAAATCAGCTTCAAACAAATGAGAACTCCTGACCAATGTATGCCACTTCTGTGCCGGAAGGGAACTAATTAATGAAAACAGGAGCACTGTGGAAAAGATGCACAGGAAAACTACAACGAAGTCTGAATTGTGGAAAGAACCAACATAGTTATGTTGGAATACTCAAGATTTTGCTACGGCAGTATTTATATTCACAGTCCAGCAAGTTTTAGGACTGCAATGTGACTGACCATAAGCCAGTGAGGATAGCTGAGCACTTGTATAACAGGGGTCATGTACTATGGTCCTCTGATGGTGCACATATGACTCTAGTACTAGCAGGGCCAATAGAATCAGGGCCTCTGGCCACCCTTCCATGTTAATTAACTCAGCTGGAAGAGCAGGATTAGTAATGGCTGCATGGCAGTGAGTTCCAGAGTCTAGGTTCCAGAGTCTAGAATGCAGTTATTGTGGGGAGGTTATGGTTTCAGAGAGAATGTTAGTTTCTCAGGTAGCGAGGTCCAGCCTATGGAAAGCCTTTGAATATCGGGACAGAGGCCTTGAACTGCACTCTGTATTCAGTTGGGAGCCAGTGCTGAGAACTGAACAAAGAGGTGATGTGTGCATGGCCACTGGCCCTGCTAAGCAGACAGGCTTTTCTGTTTCATACCAGCTGGAGCTTTTACTGAGTGTGTGACTTCTTTCTTAGAGATGAATTGCAAGTGAAGCCTAGATGGATCACCACATCCAGGTTTGAGCACAACAGATGGAGCATGGCCTCCAGGCCAATCATAGATAAAAGTAGGCTTCTTTTTATTTTTATCTTTTTTTTTTTTTGCCAGCTATGGCTCAGTGAATATCCAGTGACAACAAGGAGACCAAAAGGCTGAGGCCTGACTTAATGAGCTGAAAGCAGATGCCCTCGAAAGAGGGGGATGCTATGGAGAAGGTGAACTCTTCAAAGTACTCTCCTCTACCCATCTGCATTGCCTCCATTCTTCTTGGGTTCAGTTTCATCCAGGTGCTGATTGCAGCCAGGCACTGAGAAAGCTGAAAGACAGTGCTGTTCACCTTGTGTTGTCTGCCTGAGGAGGAGAGACATTCTGTAACTTTTTCATCACCCAAGCAGGTCTAGCTGTGGCACGAATATTGTCATCGGCCCAGCTGCAGGGTATCTTTGTGAGTCTCCTGTAGATAGCTGGCCATGTGCTCTGTGACCCACAGCCATAGGTGCTGGAACTGGGGGTGCTGCAGCATCCCCTAGCTTGAAGTGGTTTCCATCATATACACAGTTTGGTTCAATGACTCTCAGCACACCCACTATACAAATGGTTCCAGCGCCGCTGCCCACAGCCTCAGGAGTAAGCCCATAGAGCTTAGTGTTTTGGGTGCCTATGGTCTCTAATGCATAGTGCATCCCCATGAGCACGTGCCCATTCTGAAGAATGGAGGATCCCGTTACTAGGCTGCCAGAAGTTCAGAGGTGTGATTACCCTCACAGTGCCTGTCATGGTGACGACAAAAGATTAACTCAGCCCCCACAGGCAGTGCATTCCAGGGTAAAACGCTAGCTCTTCATTGGGCCCCTCCCCACGGCTCTCCTGATTCTAGCTGCAACTACAGCTGCCCCCTGCCGGCAATGCCATGTGTTCTCAGCCTTCCAATTCCAGCTCCTTGGATGCCTCCTGCCCAACATACCTGTCCTAGCCAGCTACCAGGCTACTGCCTCCAGCCTGCAGTGCTTGCTTTTCCTGCAGCCCCTGGCTGGTCTTCTCTGACCTCAGGATATCCTTTCCTTCTCCTGTATGTTAGTGATTCCTTAACTGTCTTTGACCGGCTGGCTGTTGAACTGTGTAACTGCTCTCCACTGGCTAGATTGTTTGTTTCTATCCAGCTCAGCTGGTGTGGAAGGAAAGCACCCAGTAATAAGCCAGCAATCTATACACTTTCCAGCTTCACAGAATCTGTTTAGCCACTAATTTTTCCCCGTCATTTGTAACATTGTTTTGTGCCAATTCTTATTCCATTTGCATTTATGGCATGACAGTATCTGTCTCAATACCTTTCCACTGCCTTCCAAAATCCCCTGCCTTTTCTTGGAGATGTAGTGCTGAGCTGCTGTTGGAGTTGGCAGCTTTTTCAATGGGATTAATGTTTGAGGTAACTTTGGACTAGTTTACATATGATTTTAGGACACTGCAACTCGTTTCAGTTCATACAGCCCAAGAATGATGGTCTTTCAGGCACATTTCATACTGTGTTGATCTGTCCTGTATTTTTTTCTGAATGGTTTCATTTAATGCATTTACCACTGACCTGTTTTGTGGTGTGTGCATACTCCAGATTTCCATCTGGGGCTTGTTGCTTTTTAGTACCACACATACTACTCTAATACCCTGGCACGACTCTCTTGAAGATTTAGTTAATGCTATGTAGATATCTAGCAGGGCAAGATCTGTTCAGTAAGATTGCTGGTTCTTTACACTGATACAAAGCCTTAGGGCTTAGTTGTGGCTTAAAGCAATGTCAGTGGGGTGCTGCCTAAGCTAGAGCTGCTGGAGCCATTTTGTGTCACATGCATGCTACTTCCAGGAGAGGAAGGGGTGTGAAGTCATTGTGTGTTAGCTTGTGTGCTGCTTGCCTCTCTCTCCCTCCACCTGAGGTCAGTTCCACCTCCCAGCCCTTTGGTTAGGACAGCTATGGTGGAACAGCCCTGGAGCTTGAGGGAGTGTCCTTGTACCTTCCCCTGCCACACTCCCCAGGGTTGCATCAGGTGTCAGGGGGGAATGCTTTCTGCACTCTTTCTCCTTGCATCATCATTCTGTATCTTAGGGCTAGACACATTCATCATAAACCTTGAGTGCATTGCTTCCAAGCTCACAATAGTCTAGCAATATTTTCCGTGTTATGACTTGAGTTAGAAAATTATAATAAAACTATGTTCTTTGTTTCTGTATGTGATGAAATCTGCACTAAGGACTAATCTGCACTAGAGACTACTCCTAATAGGCAGCTTCTTGGCTTGAGCAGCTAATTTAAAGTATTCCCTTGTGCTTTCCATTACAATTGTAATTGACCTTTAGTTAAAGATTCCCTCTACTGGGTGGCCAATTTTTCCTGGTCCCCTAGGTGGTCACCACAAGCAGGCTTAACTACCATGAGACACATCCAATAATCATGGAAAACTTAGCTCATGGGATTGGTAATAGAACATCAAGCCTTTTAATGAGCTCTTGGTTGTTAATTACATTCAGGACTAATCCAATATCTGGTGGACAGAAACAACCACCATAGCTAGCACAAGAGTTTGCTATCACAAGAGAATCCAAAACTTCATGGACACAAACAGAACTACCCCCTTCATCTTTAGTGCCTCTAGAGCAGGACTAAGGTTGTGTAGGAGAAGATAAGGCAGCTTGTATTGCTACTACTTGTGCCGAACACGGTTTGTGTGGAGAGAGGACTTCAGTCGCTGGAGCTAGCATTTGGCACCTTGCAAGAGAAAATAATTCATTTTTAAAAGAAAAAGCCCAAATGCAAATTGCACAAAACCACCACTGAGTTACACAATATCTAGTTTAAGATCTTGTACATTGCATGTGGTTAGACTAGAGTCATTAATGTTAAAATTGTTCAAACCCGTGCATTAATTCTGCTGTTCTTCTGCCAGAGTTTGTGGTTCAACACTCAGTTTCCAGGCTCCAGTGAAATGATTTATGTATAATTTAATGCCTTTCCACTGCCACGTGGATGAAAGAGACCCCTTGAACAATCTGCCAAAAAATAAAGGCAGCGCTTGTCTAGAGTAGCGTTGAGCTAGGACTGGGATACCCAATTTGCCAAAATACACAGACACAATCGTGTAGCCCACTCTGACCCATTCTTGGTACCCAGAAGAATGGTTACGTGTTTGTAATCTTCAGACCTGCAAACTTAGCACAAATACAGCCATTCATTCTGAAATAAGCCCCTGGAAGGATGTCCTAAATCAGAGAGCAATAAGGAGAGGCAGAGGCAATCTAGAGGCCAAATTGTTATATCCTTGGGGGGAGCCGGTTTAGGAAGAAATCAGTTGAGGCCAGACAGCTAACAAAACCACCATTTTATTTACAGAGACAGAGAGCTCACTCAGCCGGCTGAAGCTGGCTGAGCTAACCCATAATAATCTAACTCAGTTGCCATAGCAACAAAAACCATGACAACCAAATACACAACATATTCCTCCCCCCCAATAAGAACATCCCCTAAATAAAACACACACTAAACTAGAGAAGGAGGGTAGACTGCCTCCATTCCTGGCTAACCCCTGGGGATTATTTTGCCCCATAACCGTGGGTTCGCCCTAGCTAAAGATCCAGCCGATGAGGAGGCCTTCTGTCTCTAGGTGGATTACGGCGAACTTCTGGTGTTATTGCACCCGAAAGCACTAGGGGCTCAGGGTCCGCAGCACGAATGGGTGAGGAGGTGGTATCAGCTCGTGCTGGGCAAAGGGGTATCTCAGCCGCCGGCAGTAATGGAGGAGAACAGTCAGGATCAGGTGACTCGTGATTCGGTGCCTCACCAGAAGAGGTGAAGTCAGACCCCTCAACTGCAGATGGGTCCTGAGGACTGGCATGACCTGGCAACAGCTGATCTACATGTCGCCGCCAGGTAAGATTCTCTGCAGTCCGGACTGTGTAGGAAACAGGTCCTGTTTGAGTAATGACTGTGGCCGGGACCCATTTAGCTCTGGAAGTATAATTCCGAGCCAAAACTGGCTGTCCCGGGCTAAAGGTTCGGTCTTTTGCTCTGGGTGCCCGTCTGATGACTTGATATTGCTGCTGATGTTGCACAATTTGTCGGGGTTCAGAAGGTTTCAGCAGATCAAAGCAAGTGCGCAGCTGTCGTCCCATCATTAGAAAGGCCGGAGATGCGTGGGTCGTAGCATGAGGTGTGTTTCTGTAGGAAAGTAAAAAGGTATCCAGACGCTTTTGAATGGAGTGTTTGTCCCCTTGCTGATTTCAAAGCGTTTTTCATTGTCTGCACAAATCTTTCAGCTAATCCGTTGGTGGACGGATGATATGGTGCTGACGTGATGTGGTGTATCCCATTTGCCTTCATAAAATTTTGAAACTCCTGAGAAACGAACTGCGGTCCGTTGTCGCTCACAAGTTGTTCTGGCAGACCAAAACGACTAAAGAGTCCTCGTAGTTTTTGGATAGTACTCTCTGCAGAAGTGGACTGCATTATAGAGACTTCTGGCCATTTAGAATGGGCATCTATTGCCACCAAGAACATGCTTCCTTCAAGGGGGCCAGCAAAGTCAACGTGAATACGTTGCCATGGGTTTTCAGGCCAGTCCCATGGGTGTAGGGGTGCCCACTGGGGTGCATTCCTCACACCCTGACATGACATACAAGCTTTTGCCTTCTCTTCAATAGCGCTGTCCAATCCAGGCCACCAAAAATAGCTTCGTGCAATTTCCTTCATGCGCACTATTCCACAGTGACCGGAATGTAGCTGTTCTAACATCTGTGATCTCAGTGGTAGTGGAATAATGACACGTCTCCCCCACAACAAACAACCAGATTGGACCGATAACTCCGTCCGCTTGGACATGTAGGGAACAAGGTCGGATGAGACCGGAGAGGTTTGTCGAGATTTTCCATGCATCACCAGGTCCATAACTTGGGACCATACTGGGTCAACGCGAGTTGCCTTCTTTATCTGAGTAGCAGTGATGGGTGTATTCTCTACCTGTTCAAAGTAGAAGATTTCCTTGTGGGCACTATCTTGGTGTTTGACCGGCAAAGGCAACCTTGAGAGGCCATCTGCATTGCCGTGCAGAGTGGATTTCCGATATTTGATTTCATATGTGTGTGCTGAAAGTAACAATGCCCAACGTTGCATACGACTAGCAGCTAATGGGGGAATGCCTGTGTAGGGTCCAAAAATTGATGTCAGAGGTCGATGGTCTGTGAGAAGAGTAAACTTTCGCCCAAACAGGTACTGATGAAACTTCCGAATTCCAAAAACAATTCCTAATGCCTCACGTTCGATTTGGGCGTAGTTAGTTTCTGCTTTGCTTAGAGTGCGTGAAGCAAAAGCAATAGGTCTCTCTTCTCCTGAAGGCATAATGTGTGACACGACTGCTCCCACTCCATAAGGGGAGGCGTCGCAGGCCAATTGCAGTGGTAAGGATGGATCAAAGTGCGTTAGAACTTCAGAATTTAGCAATGCATCCTTAGCTTTGTTAAATGCAACATCACAGGGTTCAGTCCACTTCCAGGCCTTTTTCTGCCCAAGGAGCTCATGAAGTGGTTTTAGCAGTGTGGCTAACTGTGAGATGAACTTTCCATAATAGTTCAGGAGTCCTAGAAACGAGCGCAGCTGGCTTACATTTCGAGGTGGGGAAGCCTCCACAATAGCTTTAACTTTTGCAGGGGCCTTATGAAGACCTGCAGAATCAATGATGTGTCCCAAATATTCAACAGAGGGCTTGAAGAATTCACACTTGTCTTTGCGAACTCGTAGGCCATACTCTTCCAGTCTTTGTAGGGTAGCCTCTAAATTCTTTAAGTGATCCTCTTCATTTCTTCCAGTGACCAGGATATCATCCAGATAGCACTGAACTCCTGACAAGCCACACAAGATCTGGTCCATAGCCCTCTGGAACAGGGCGGGAGCAGATGTTATTCCGAAGGGTAGGCGACAGTATCGATAAAGCCCCTTATGGGTCGCAATAGTCAACAGCTCTTGGGACTTTTCATCGACGTGCATCTGTAAATATGCTTGACTCAGATCAATCTTACTGAACTTTTGTCCCCCAGCCAGGCCTGCGAAGAGGTCATCGATGCGGGGAAGCGGGTATTGCTCTGCACACAACACTGGGTTGACAGTGACTTTAAAATCACCGCAAATCCGGAGAGAGCCATCTTTCTTCACGATTGGAACGATAGGAGTGGCCCATGAGCTATGGGTAACTGGTATTAGGACTCCATTGGTGACCAGGCGCTCCAGGTCTGCTTCAACTTTTGGCCTGATGGCATATGGCACAGTTCGGGCTTTCAGATATTTTGGTGGACTGTCAGGTTTAATGTTCAATGTCACAGTGATTCCCTTCATACTTCCCAAATCATCTCCAAAAACAGCAGCATGTTTCCTTAGTATAGGGGTTAGACTGGTTTCTTCTTTAGTCATCCGGTGCACTTCTGCCCAGTTCAGTTGAATCTTCCCAAGCCAAGACCTACCCATTAGGGCTGGGTAGTTACCTCTCACCACAAACAGTGGCAATTTAGCAGCCTGTTCATTGAGCTCCACCTTAACATCAATAGTGCCCAACATGGGCACAGCTTCTCCCGTATACGTCTTCAGAACAGTTTTTGTTGCCTTAAGCGGAAGATGCTGTAGCTTTTCTTTATACACAGTCTCTGAGACCAGCGAGACGGCTGCACCGGTGTCCAGTTCCATGCGTATAGGTTTGCCATCCAATAACGGGGTTACCCAGTATTCATGTGAGCCCATTGCCAAAGACAAAACATGCAGTAGCACTTCCTCTTGCGATGAGGTGTCACCTTGATCATCCTGGGTCTGCTCTAGGGTATGCAGGGTTCCTCTTTTTGTCGGCCAGACCACAGGCCTCTTTCTTTTGTTTACAGGCACACTCAATGTGTCCCTTTTTGCCACAGTGTCGACACACCAGGTCCTTACACCAGCATTCTGATGCCTGGTGACCCGGCTTACCACAGCAGTAACATTCTTGACTCTGCACCGTTTTGTGGGTCGGTTCTTGTGACACTTTTTGCACCCTAGGGGATGCACCGATGTATTGTGCCTCCCTTGTAGCCAGTTCCATGGAGACAGCAATATCAACAGCCTTCTGTAAGGTAAGCTGAGCCTCTATCAGTAGGCGCTTCCATATAGCTTCACTGTAGAGGCCACACACTAACCTGTCACGCAGGGCATCATTTAACATTTCTTTAAATTCACAGTGTTCTGCTAGCTTTTTTAAAATGGCTACAAATTGTACAACTGTTTCATCTTCCTTTTGGTCTCTTTTGTGGAACCTATATCTTTCAGCAATTACCAGTGGTTTGGGGGAAAAATGGGACCCCAGGATTTCCACAATGTCACTGTAAGATTTAGTTGCTGGCTTAACAGGGTGTAGTAAACTGCGTAGCAGGGAGTAGGTTTTAGCCCCTACAACACTTAAGAATATTGGCACCTTCTTCGCTTCTGTAATGTCATTTGCAATAAAAAAAAGCTCAAAACGCTCAGTATACACATGCCACTGCTCTATATTCTCATCAAAAGGTTCCAGTGGCCTGGTCAGAGTAGCCATGATTTTAGTTTCACTTTCACAGTCAGTGCAAACAAGCAGCTTTTTTGTTTGTTTGTTCTTTACCTTGACTTCTACTTCCTTCTGTTACTGGAGCAGCACCGGAATCTCACCCTCGTCGCCACTTGTTATATCCTTGGGGGGAGCCGGTTTAGGAAGAAATCAGTTGAGGCCAGACAGCAGACAGCTAACAAAACCACCATTTTATTTACAGAGACAGAGAGCTCACTCAGCCGGCTGAAGCTGGCTGAGCTAACCCATAATAATCTAACTCAGTTGCCATAGCAACAAAAACCATGACAACCAAATACACAATACAAATGATGTTTTATCTCAATCAGTTGGGGTAAAGTAGAAATCAATTAAGGGGGGGAATATTCACACACAAATCAGACTTAGTTGTTTTAGCAGGAATCACTACTTAGACATGCACCGTAAACTACTGTTGACTGCTACTGTTGACTGTATATTTACTATTATCTTAATTAAACTCACTTTGTAGGTAACAATTTAGGTTTATGCAATAACAGAATTTGGAATTAGATCATACAGTACAGTAGAACATAAACCCCACTGCTACATGTTCCCTTTTCAGTTTCTCAGTTTCCAGCCTCTGTAAGCCCAGAGTTTGAAGGAAAAGTTCTTGGGATGTTTAGTTATATCTTGAGCAATCCTCTTGTGCAATCTTTGTTTACTGTTTTGAGTTCCAGATTACATAAAGACACGTATTCCTTGAGATGATGTGTTTGGTTTCTTGACTGAACAGTTATCCCTGTGCTCCTTTCTGGCTTCCAGTCCCTTTGCTCTGACAATTTCTTTATTGCTGTCGCTTCACTTTGGATACTCGATGATGCTATCTTACTTTTTGCTACAGCTCACTTCCTCATTTCTTAAGTCTCTTCCTTTGTACAGTTTCTCTTTTTATTAGTTTTATTTTCTTCACTTTTCATTCTTGCTTTACTTTTCTCAGTTTTCTAACAATGTTTTTCTACCAATTTCTTAGACTACTTCAAGACTCTTCAGTTATTTTAACTCTTGTTTAACTGTACTGTTCATCCTTTAACAACTTCTCTCTCCACCTTTATACACTGTCGTCTTTCTTGATACTGTCCCTTTTGTGGTCATCCCTACTGTTCCTACCACGGGTCTTTCCTGTCCTCCTTGAACAGGACTGTTGCCCTTTCAGCCTTGTTCCTGGTGTGTCTCTCATGATGCAGCTTGGCCACCAAGGTCCCTATCCACTGGCTCTCCATTTACTGCGTCTCTTTTCTGGTGCTGATTGCTGCTCTGCTTGCTATTGGCTACTCTCTCTATCTCTCCTCCAGTGCTAAGCAGCCTCCCTCCAGACTCCACCAGCCATTTCTGCAGCCTGTTTGGCCTGCTTGCAGCAGCGCTTTGTGGGGGGAAGTTGCCAACAGCTCTCCCTGCCTGCTGGTTCGTTTCTCTCCCCCCGCCCCGCAAAAAAAACAAGTCTGGGCTCAAACTCACCCCACTTCAAGTGCCCCAGAGCCCTTTGAGTTCTCCAGACCCGTCCCTCAGAGCAGCTTTTGTGGGCTCCCCTTTTAAATGAAAAAACAAACACTCGCCATCATGAGGCTGCTTCTAAGCAGCAACTTGTGCTGTTTCCATTGCTCTTCAGATCCAACAGCCTCCAATACAGGTGGGGCATTTCAGTTGGGAAGAATTTGTGAGTGAAAGTGAGTTATTGGCTTCTAAATGGTTCTCAGTTCACACCTCCTCTTCTTAACCCTTTTATATTTTTCTCTGATGCTGGTCTTTAAACTGTAACAGATGCTGATGTTCTTACAAATGTTGCAAACCCTTGGATTTTATTGTGACTCTCACAGTATCTGACATTTTTCTGAAACCTCCAATTCCTAGAGTCATATTCTGTGAGAATCTCAGCTAAAAAAGTAGCTTTCTAGCACTTATTGTTGCAGAGAAATGCTAGAAAACTTAAGGGCTCAAAGAATAGAAGGGGGAGGAAAAAGGAAACTAAAGTTAATTTTAAAATCTTATGATTTTTTGAGTGTTGTGACACTGGATGGTGATCCCAGACCCACCAGCTCTCTAGGTGACATCCTTTGCTGCTGCACTGAACTGACCAACAGCCTTAGTGCTAAAAGACTACAGAACCACAGCAGCCACATCCAAGGCCCCTAATTGGAGGGACACATGGCATGCTCATTGGGTGCCAGGACTATATAAAACCCCCAACTGGGAGAGGAAACTGTCTGAGCAACACAGCAGTGCCTGCTGATTGCTGCCTCCAGACTGTCCTGCGTTGTTGCCTCGCCCGATCTCACCTCCCTGAGCCAGCCCCTGGGATTGGATCTTTCAGCTACTAACTCCTCTGAGAACTTTGACCATTGCCCAGCACTGCCTCTTATACCGAATGACCTCCCAGCAACCTGATCACCTACATCTACTTGACTACTGCTCTGGACTGCCCCCTAGCCTGCCTCAGTCACCAAGCATCACATTGGCACTGTCAGTATTGTTTGCCTTTTATTCCACAGCAGACTGGTTAACAAACCAACTGGTATACAAAAACACACTAGGCTAACATCAGCCACTAGTGAATTGCATCCACCTCTGCAGTGAACTGACAGTGGTTTAACAGTGCACAGCACTACTACCCAATGCTACATAAAAGGATAGAAAAGGAACAGTACAGACACCATACAGGGAATTTAGGTAATTTGAATGTAATTACCTTGGCTGGAATTTGGACAAACGCACTGGAGTTATTCATAGATTTATTTTTGTTTTAAAAGCCAGAAGGGACCATTATGCTCATCTAGTTCGACCTCTTTTGTACACAGGCCATAGAACCTCCCCAGTAACTTCTGCATCACACAACTTCTGTTTGAGCTATAGCATATCTTCTAGAAAGATATCCAGTCTTGATATCAAGACATAAGTGACAGAGAATCCATCGCATCTGTAGGTACGTTGTTCTAAGGGTTAATTACCCTCAACATGTGCCTTAATTCTAGTCAGAATTTGTCTAGATTCAGTTTACAACCATTGGATCTCATTTTGCCTTTTTCTAATGAGCCATCTACTACCAGAAATCTTTCCTATGTAGGTACTGTACTGGAAAACCATGCTCAAGTCACCTCTTAAACTTCTCTTGAACAAAGTAAATAGAGTAAGACAGTTTCTCACTGTTGTTCAGGTTTTCCAAACTGCACTTTGGCCTTGCTTCTCTTTTCTGAACCTTTTCTGAATTATTATTATTATTTTTTTTTTTTGGACCTCCAACATTGGACGCCAGACCTGGACCTCTTCCTGGAAATAATGCTACACGTCTTTCACAACTGCTTGTGTTTGGGATCTTTATTCTGTAAGCCGTCAAAACTATCTACATCATCACAATGTCATCTTCAGCACTATACTTGGGTGGGAAAAGGGGAGGGGTCAGTGCTAACTGAAAAGGAAGAGTGCCACCTATTGAATCATCACCACCACCACTACTTCTTGCAGCTGCTAAGGGCATGTCTAAGCTCAGAGCTGGGGATGTGAGTCTCAGCTTGGGAGACAGACCCATGCTAGCTCTCATCGAACTACATGCTCAAAATAGAATGTAGCAATGGCAGCATCAGGGCCAGTTGGATTAGCTGCCCTGAGTACATGCCCATCAGAGTCACTACATCCATATGCAGGGTGACTAGCCTCTCCCGTTGCTTGCACTTCCACAGCTACACTCTTTTTAGCACACTAGCTCAATGAGAAGCGAGCACAGGTATGTCTCCTCAACTGGGAATCCTCAAAGTATTGACATACCTCAAGTGTATCCGCACAACTCTATTAACCTGGTGAGATGTGGCAGGATCACAGCTCAATTCTAGGGCATTACTAACAGAAAAGTTTGAAAGTAGCATGAAGTTTGAATTAAGATGCGGCGGCTCAGCAGAGATTCCTCCCAGTCTTCAAAAAATGTCTTGTAAAGGAGAGTGTTTGGGACCTGAAAACATAAGTATGTAGAGCAATAGTACTCTAGCTCTATAGCTGCAATTAATTCAACCTGCAATGCTCCATAGCATTTTTCAATACCGTGCACTTAAGTATTTCTTTAGTAATAACTATATAGATATGAAATAGCATTTACCTATTATTATCCTGTACTGGGAGAAGAAGCCTGAAGGGAAAGTTTAATAAAGGATGAGGAGGTGGCATAACTAGGGTGATTGAGGCAATAAATATTGTAGACAGTGGATCTATCTTCACCTGCTACCTCCATTCATTTCAATGCGATATTTGTTGGCTTTAGTTTCAGAACATATTCCAAGCTACCTGACTTGCCCAGAATCTTGCATTGGATTGAGTGTGTGAGGCAGAGTAAACACATTTTCTGATTACAACCATTCCCTTTAATTAGAGAAGGCAGAAGTAAATAATTAAAAGCAAAGAATGTGAGAGGCCACATGAGGAGGAAATAACATTCATTATGAAAGCAAGCACATTTAAAAACAAATGTTGTGATGAAAGGTTATGGTTAAAGTTTCAGTGAAGCCAGTGTATGTAGCATTATCCTTTTTTCCCTATTTTTAAACTCTTACGTGAAACATTGGCAATGAATATGCAACTACTATTATACACTTAGCCTCTACATAATGTTAAATTCAGCTGTTGTAAATCCACTTACAAAGTGAACACGTGTCTAAACATTTAATTAACCGTATGCTCTTTTCAGGTATTTTCTATGCTTAATGGAGAACCGCCTTTGATTTAGCTGTTTGCCTTGTTCATTTGCTACAAAGGAGATTGCTCCCTCTCAAGCAGAACAGACCCATCTGAGTGATCAAAAGCTATTTCAGTCAAAATACAAACCAACAAATTGTTTTTGTCATATTGTTCCTAAAATCCCTAAGGAAACATCACATTCAAGACATTCTTCAGGCCACAGTTGCTGTTCCTGTTGCCTGTGTGTGGTCTCAAGGTATTCAAACCAGTTGTGGTGCAGTGCACCAGCAGAGGGGAACATAGAGCTGTGTATGCTGTTACTCCAGTCTGCAAAGGTTTCCCATAATACACTATCAGTAGGGAACTTGGATTGAAGTAGTTTTCATTCATGCACATAAGAGTTTTTTTTTTTAACCAACTATAGAAAAGGCGCCAATGGGCTCTTTACCTTTTACCTTAAAGGAAAGCTGTCATTTTAATCTCAAAGCAAGAGAATTCAGGATTAAGGCTGAAATGAAGTTTGGACCCTATGTCCTTGATACATTAAGCTCTGATTCTGCAAACACTTATTCACATGATTGAACTCAATGGGACTGTTCCATGCATAAGTGTTTGCAGGACCAGTGCCTTAGTGGCAATGACTGGGAGGAAGAGGGGCTTTACACGAAAATCTTATAGCATTTTAATAGGGATAAAATGAAGAGGAGTCTCTCTAAATTTAATAGTTTTTTCTATATAGAAATTACTCATAAAAAAACATAGAATTTAATAGGTGAGATTCTTTCTATAATGGTTTTATTTTCTTAAACCATTCTCTATCAGGGATTTAAATCAATCACACTTTATATAAGATTCCATTGATAAAGGATACATAAATTTATTATATTTTTATAATAACTCTTTAATCGTTTAAAAAATCCAACAGGTCAATAGATTGCCTTGTAATCAGGACTGTGCATACTCTGAGGTACAAGGGACTAAATTCTGCCACAAACACCTCTGAATTCCAGGGCAATGTTAACTTATTGCATCTCCATGATATAACCTTCATTCCCACCCCCAAATACACAAACACAGCTATGGCTCCTAGTTGAAAATACTCGCGGATGTACGATTTGTCCATGATTATTATCAGCGGTGATTATTTTTGGTGGTGGATGTTTTTGCTGTGTTCACCAAATGGCCCAGCTCTATGGGTTTCAGCAGTTATGACGATGTGTGGGTGGTCTAGCTCAGAATCTCTTTCCCTTGTCATGTGTGCCAGGGAAGAAGAAAGTTTGTAGTCAGCTTCAGGGGTTCATTTTCTCAGCTCAGCAGGCCTTGGCTGCTACTCTATTCTCTAGCCAGCGTGCCTGCCCAGCCTGCACTTCTGGCTCTCCTCACTTCCTGACTCCAGCTTTATCACCATTCCTTTTTCCCCCTGCTTGCCTAGTTCTATAGCAAGTGGAGGGAGCATGCACTGTTCTCTAACCCACTCAGTCCTGTGGGGACAGGTGCAGCGCAAGAGTCAGCTGCAGCCTGCAGCAAAATAATACATTCTGCAGCAAAAAAGCTGACTTCTGCCACAGCATCACTGAGTCCATGAGGCCGAATAAGTTGAATTGGGCAGGTCAGAGCTCTCCAGCCATTGCTTCAGGCTCTGTGCAGACACAGATGAGCATCACTCACTCAGTATATATTTTCAAGATAATTTTTGCAACCATAAGAGCTAATTTCTTTTAAAGAAAGTTTGAGGTTCTGGAGCCGGGATGAATTTCATGGGAAATTTCACAGCTGCAGAATACATATGGCCCTGTTTATAACCATCTCTAGCACACACTACTGCAATCTCTTTATAACATCTATTAATCATTTATTAACCCTTATAGTAACCATTGCTAAATGGTTTATACAGCGTGACCTGTAAATCTTGATTTTGGAGGATCAATAGTGACTCCATAGTTATCGGGTCCATTGGAAATTTAGTCAGAAGCGTTACTTTGACCCTGCGTCTATCTTAGGCTCATCCACAGGCTCTCGGATCAAACAATTTCTCTATATGCACAACTAAAATTGAATGTAAGTTAGTCAGTTACGTTTGGTAGATACTCTGAAGAGTCAGCACACCAGCCCTTCCCAGAATCCATCATTATCATACCACCGCCCATGGGGCTGGCCTATGTATTTTTGCGGCTGGGTTAGTGAGCTTGATCCTGATGTCCGAGGCAAAAAAGACCGAATTGAAAGGAGAATCAGCCCAAATGATTAGTACTGAAGTAGCAGCCTGTGAAAGTTGAAACATAGCAGAGGTCTGATAATTTTTAGGTCTAATTAGGTCAACATTTCAGCTGCATTTCAAACCCAATTCATTCCTTTGAAGAATAATCTTGGGAGGTGGGGCTTGATCAGCCATGGGGCACCATAGTAAGCATGTCAACTAAAAACCAAAGCAATAGATTGACCTGGTAGCAAAATCCTGGTCCAGAAAATTCTCATCTTAAATATGTAAATAAAAAGAGAGAACATTGCTCCTTTGCATCATAGGCTGGTGCAAAGGAAAATTGCAATCAGGCTGAATCGTGAGCAGCTTTAATATAACCTGTTTAAAATTGTATCTTTGGGGGGAGGAAATGCAGGGGCGGCTCTAGACATTTCGCCGCCCCAAGCACAGCGTCATGCTGCGGGGGGCGCTCTGCCGGTCACTGGTCCCGCGGCTCCGGTGGACCTCCCGCAGGCATGCCTGCAGTGGGTCCGCTGGTCCCGCGGCTCCGGAACCGCAAGACCAGCGAACCCTCCGCAGGCATGCCTGCGGGAGGTCCACCGGAGCTGCGGGACCAGCGGACCCTCTGCAGGCATGCCGCCGAAGGCAGCCTGCCTGCCGCCCTCCCAGCAACCGGCAGAGCGCCCCCCGCTTGGCATGCTGGGGCCTGGAGCCTCCCCTGGGAAATGGTTAGGGCCTCATTCTCAAGGTGGTCTAGGAGTACCAGAAAGGAATAACTCTCTCTGAAGTAATGGTGGAGACGAACTCCTTGTAATCCAACAGCTGTTGGATTTTGCAGTCTTGAAATGGAATTGAGAAACGGACGATCAATACATCCATAGCCATAAATATATTTCATAATAACTTTAATGTTTGAAGCCATAGCAATGAAATATTTGCCTTTTGTTATCTGTTAATTCCCCTGGCTGAAGACTAAACTTGGCAGATCATCAGTTACAAAAGGGAATAAGACATTAAGATAAACAGAGAAGGAGCAGCTGGAGAAGCCTGACAGAGAACAATCCAGAGCATAGGATACAAGGTGTTCATGCAGAAGCCAAGTTTGTCCTGTAATAGCTGGTAATCAGTTGTATGAGAACTGTAGGAAATGCCAGTCCAGTGCTTTGTCAGTGCCATGTGTTAAGTTGCCTTGTGGGAGAGTTCATTTTGGAAACAAGACTTGGGCAAATTTCCTGACTTCTCTGGATGATGGAAAACACTGAGCGCACTGAATGTGATGGTGCAGTAGGTGTAAGCAACATGAGGCTGCCTCTCAGAATGCCCCTTGCTGGCGGATTAATGGAACCACAGTGGCAACGACTGTGTGTGGTGACTGTTTGGTTCACTGGACAGGCATTCAGTAATACAAATGGAATGTGAAAGCTAAATAGGGTACATCAACACATGATGGGCCTAGTAATAATGGACAAAATATTTAAAGTGTGATGAACACTTTTTGGACTTATTGCAATTGCTGGTGGGAAGAGAGTTGGCAAGAGTATAAATGAAATGGAAACTGCAGAGTTTAGAGTGACAGAAATAAATTAAATGGTCTATTGTGGATAGAATGTAGCAGGAACAAAGAGTGTCATGAAACCATCAACTTTTTTATGTTAGACCTGATTTGTTAACTTAATGAAGCCCCTTGACACCTTTCACATCCCATTGAAAAAGCTTTGGGGTTTAACTTCAGCATTTGGTGAATTTGATCTAATAATGTTTACTTAATAGTGTAAACGTCCCTGCGTCATGATGCTAGCCCAGTAGTGCCTTGGGTCTGGAGAAGGAGTTCTATCGCCAGAGTGCAGGTGGTGAGAAAGAGTCCAATGTCATGATGGAGGGGCCAGTTTTCTCCTGTCCATATTCCAGAGATAAATTCCAGGGCTCTAGTCCTTTGTAGGGTGATTCAGTAAAGCAAACCTCAGCACACCATGATGCTTACATTAGGTAAACTTATAGAACCATAGAAGTCTAGGACCGGAAGGGACCTCAATAGGTCACCTAGTACAGTCCCCCACACTCAAGGCAGGACTAAGTAATAACTAGACCATTCCTGACAGGTGTTTGTCTAACTTGTTCTTAAAAATTTCTGATGAAGGAGATTCCACAACCTCCCTAGGCAATTTGTTCCAGTGCTCAACTACCCTGACAGGAAGTTTTTCCCAGTGTCCAACCTAAACTGCCCTTGCTGCAATTTAAGCCCATTGCTGCTTCTCCTATCCTTAGAGGTCAAGGAGAACAATTTTTCCCTCTCCTCCTTGTAACAACCTTTTATGTACTTGAAAACTGTTATAATGTCCCCCGCTCACTCTGCTCTTCTCCAGACTAAACAAACCCAATTGTTTCAATCTTTACTCATAGGTCATGTTTTCTAGACCTTTAATCATTTCTGTTGTTCCCTTCTGGACTTTCTCCAATTTGTCCACATTTTTCCTGAAACGTGGTACCCAGAACTGGACAGAGTACTGCAGTTGAGGCTTTATCAGCACGGAATAGAGTGGAAGGATTACTTCTCCTCTCTTGCTTTCAACACTCCTGCTGATATATCCCAGAATGATGTTTGCTTTTTTTGCAACAGTGTTACACTTTTGACTTATATTTAGCTTGTGATCCATTATAATCCCCAGATCCCTTTCCTCGGTACTCCTTCCTAGGCAGTCATTTCCCATTTTGTACATGTGCAATTGATTGTTCATACCCACAATTTTAGGTTACAGACTAATTAGGCTGGTTCAGTCCCCAATAAACACCGTCCAAGATTAGATTGAAGTTTAACACTTCTGGGAGCTTGAGATGAAATCTAGATCTCATCTGGGGATCTCCTTACTGATGGGTCTCTACCTGCAATCTTTGGCACCAAGCATGGCAATTTGACCAACTACTTATTGAACTGTATGAGTCCCTCCAATATGAAATTTCCTGAAAACTCAGGTGTTCTTTATTCCATGACAAGCAGGTAAATATACAGTAGAACCCTTGGAAGAACTTTTGAAATTGGTCCTTCCACCCATTTTGCCATGGTTATTTATGCCTCTTTCACCTCCCAGGTTGGTCTACTGTTTTTTGCACTGCTTGAGGCTGTCCTTGAAGACTACCAGTAAAATTCAACTGGTGCACAATCTTTCTCACCACTTACCTTATGGTGCTTTCTGCAGACAATAAATTGAACCTGTGCTCCAGAAGCTGCACTGGCTTTCAGTTTGAGTTCAGTTAATCAATAAAGACCTTCATGGTTTGGCTCTCATGTATCTTAGAAACTGTTTCTCCTTGTATTTTACCTATGTATTTGAGATCAGCTGGGAGGCTTATGGTTACCATACCTCAGTGTTTCCTTCTGGGAGTTGGGAAAAGGCATTTTCAGTGGAGAATTTTTGATTCTGCAATTTGTTCCTCCACTCTTACTATTAAAGCAACACCTAGCTCTTCCATAGCCTTTTTCACCAGTAGATCTCAAAGCACTGTATCAAGGGGGGCAGTACTAATTAGGAAACTGAGGTGCGGAGCAGTGACTTGGCCAAAATCACTCAGCAGGCCAATGGCTTCAACAGAACTGGGGTCTGTTGCTCTTCAAGACACTCTGCTGAGCCTATTTTTTTCAGGCTTCTTTGAGGAGGAAGGGGAGGACTAGTTTTCAGTCTGTATGTTTTAGAGTGTTAGAAAAGTTCAGCATGACCCAATGTCAACTTTTAAATGTGTATTTTTAAATGCTGTAAATGACTCCATCCAGAAAGTAGGATAGGTGCATCCTATAAATGGAGCAGAGTAATATATTCATAACAAGTCACTTTTAACCAGAACATCTTCTTTTAGTGATTAGACACCAATTGTTTAAAAGTTAGCAATTTCATTCCAAAATAATTGTGTGAAAAAATTCTTGCACTTTTCTTAGTATTTTGAACTAGGTTGATTGGTTGAGATTGGTCACATGGTATGGAGTGTGGTTTCCAGGTTGTTTTAGGCAGCCCCATGTGGTCAGGTGAGATAGTGGAAGCCATTTTTATGCCATTAACTGGAAGAAGGGGCAGCAGTGGAAGATGTGGAGAGCTGTTTTTTGTCCCTTAGAAGACCTTTCAACATCAGCCTTACTTGTGGGTCACCCTGAAGAAACCATTTAGGAGGGTGATCTGTGGGAGGACTGAAGGAAGGTTGTTTGGGGACAGAGAGCACATGGCCTGGTAGGCTCCTGCCTAGTTTCATTTTAGAGCTAGTTAAATAATTTTCAAATTTTGAAATGCAAATGAAGCATCCACATTCTGAACTTTTGAGACTTCATCCTTCGTTGGCCTTTAGCTCTGTAGAGATTGGTTTGTTGTGCACTCTTATATGTAACACGGCTATGGTGAGGCAGCTTTACAGCATACTTTCATATGCAGTCTGGTTGTGTTACTCCTTATTATCATAAGAACAAGTAAAGTACACTGATGAAGTTGTAGCTGCCAATATTGCTGACCTACGGGCCATATTGTGCCATTCTATGTCTACTCATTTTTTTAAAAAAAGCATAAGAAACGACAGCCATGTATTTTTGCTGACTTCTGCCAATCACATATCCTGAGATGTTAGGGAAGCAGAAGCTGTGCTATTCTATCCACATATTATTTTAAGGTTGCCCAACACTTCCCACTATAAGTTCCTCTTTTCAGTCGCTTACAACTTTGCCAAACTTTAACCATTTGAGCTGAAATTCTCCATGCTGGATGTGTACCTCAGGCTGAAAATTTCAGTCAAAATGATTCAGGCATTTCTAAGAATGAGGCAAGGAAAAAATGTTGTTTTGTTCAAGTTAAAAAATTCTGGTGACCTTTCTTCGAGAAGTTCTAGCATCCCCTTGGAGCAGGGACATGACATTTGGCAGGAAACGACCTTTGTGTCAGTGATGTGCCTTTTGCTGTTCCCATGAAGATCTGCCCAAATTTGGTCAAGTTCTAAGCCTTTGGAAAAAATTGCAGTTTGTACATATTCAGTAGAAACCTCATAGATTTTAGCAGCTAAATTCCCCAAAGATTTGGTCTGCCCGGGGCATGTTCCAGACTAGAGCTGAGCGGGACTTTCCCTGCAATTGTACCTCTGGGCTGCTGTGGTCTGGGTTTGGGCACCTAAACTGAGGCCAGGGAGTCTGTGCCTCCTGTCCTCTCACTGATCACCTGCTGGACGCAGGCACCATGGAGGAGAAAGCTGCCAGATTCTAATGCAGAGGGAAATGGAAGGGGAAGAGACTGAGAAGCAGTGTGGGGTGGGAGAGGATGTAGGAGGAGACAGATGTGATGAGGAGCTGGAGTGCAGACTCTGCATTGAATGAGGGAGGGGTCATGTGGAAAAAGTATATGTGATCATGTAATTACTGTATCATAATAAATATGAACAAGGGGAGCAAATTAAGGTTGCACAGGCAATTCTAGCATTTCCTAGCTTGTGAGTGCTTGACTTTGCAACATTAATCATCTTTTAATGTAGCTTTTCTGTGTGTGTGTGTGTGTGTGCGTGTGTGTGACTCTTCTGCCAGTTGGAGTCAGCAGCGGCAAGGGCTGGGTCCAAAACTACAGGTTCCTTTTCAACAATATAACACAGAAACAGCTCGAGCCCCCACCCAGTAACCTGGGATAATTGCACACCACCCTGTGGCTGCCTGTAAGAGGCAATACTTCCCTTTTCTGAGTGTAGAAAAGAAACTTTTAATAAAAAGGTAGAAAGTAACCCGGCATTAACTTGGGAAAGCACCACAAGCCGTATTCATGAGCATAAAACCATGAGCAAAACCCGTCCCTAAAATACATTGGGCAGTGTCTTTTGCTTCAAGTTCTTAAGTCCAGTGACCAAAAGTTCCTCCAGCGTGCCCCTCCTGTCACTGCACCTCTCTGAGTGATTGTCCTTTCTCAGTGAACGCCAACTGTTCAGAGGTGCATCTGCGTGAGTCCACCTGCCCCTTGCTCACTCTGGTATTGGCCACTCTGCTGAGCGCTCCACACCCTCTGGGATGTCTTGAGGTCCCACCACTTAACACAGCTCTCACTGATTTTGTTAGTGGGGGAGCCTCACTGCTAATGCAGACTGGACAGTCTTTCATCAGAAATACTGTCCCACAGCAGGTCTAATACTTAGACCTGGTTATGAGTGAGTTGCAGCTCTATTGGTGTGAAACAAAAGATTCTCAGTTGAGCCTCAATCAGCTCTGTTATTACACAGTGGAGAGGTCACATGGTGTCTGGGACCCTTAGGCAGGGCCCACCCTCAACTCCACTGAGCGTTGGCTCCCTATCCCTTCCCTAGCAACTGCAGTTCAGTTGAGAGTGAGTCACTCAGTCAGGTCATGCCAAGCACAGTTCTGCTGCCCTTGAGTCACACAACAAGGATAACAACGCTTTATTCCTCCTGCCCCAATAACTAAGTGATTTGTGATCCAACACCAGCCAAAAGTGAGCTTTTGGGCAAAATGGTCCCATGATGCTGTGCACATAGGTAGAGTCAACAGCACCGGAACTGGTGGGAGACAGGGGGCCATGCCCCCAACTTTTTAACATGAGCTTAGTTTGGGGAGCAGGGGCGGTGTTGCTCCCTGCAAACTGCAAGCCTCAGTCAGGTGTGGAGTAATGCCGACGGGGGTTGTGCTATGTAGCACACCTCCCCCGCTGCAAAATGCAGCCCTGCCACCACTGCTTCAGTGTTTCTCGACAGGGAGTTGTGACAGGTGGTCACAGGATGGGTTTTGGGGGGTTGCAAGTACAGGGCCAGCATTAGGGGGTGTCAAGCAGGCAACTCTCTGGGGCACACACCCATAAGCAGTAACTTTTATTTTTAATCAGGGGTACTCGACCCCGGCTCCATCCGAGGTCCTGACCCCCCTCTGCCTCTTCCCCTGAGGTCCCTCTCTTGCTTCACCTCTTTCCACACCCACTCTGCCCCCTCCCCTGAGATCCCCACCGCCCGCTGCTCTCTACCCTCCCCCAAGTGTCTCCTCCAGCCTTTGAACAGCTGATTGGTGGTGCCGCCGATCAGCTGTGGCTGGTGGGTGCTGAGCACCCTTTTTATTTTCTGTGGGTGCTCTAGCCCCAGAACACCCATGGAATCGGTGCCTATGCCCACTCCACAGGGGGTCCCATGAAGCTAAGTTACATGCTTCAGCCCCAGGCAGCAGGGTTCGGGCTTCAGACTCTTGAAAGGTACAGTAGTGGGGGAAAAAGGTGAGAACCACTGCTCTAGTGCAAGTAAACTTTATGCTGCAGTCCCTTCCTGTCTCCATGAGCTGTGGGATTTATGGCAGCAGAGACCGTGAGGCTTTTAGAGCTGAAAGAACAATTACAGCTAGCTAAAGATCTGTTTCATTGCTGAATCACTGTAAGCTGATGTGAACTCAATTGGCATTGTTGAGCCCGTGATAATGCATTTTGTACCTCACTTTCCTGTGGTAGTACGCTCTCTTGTGTGCACTCTCTCGCGCTCATGGGCTGAACTGAATCCAATGCCTCATTGTGAAGTACAGAGTCAAATCCGATTCCAGCTCCAAATTTCATGACCCTGCTCCATCTCTAGACTGTACATATGGATCTGTCTTATTACAGTTCAAGTGCTGGTTTGTGTTCAGTGTTGCCCAGACACATAAGACACAGTGTCTGCCCCATGGAACTAACAATCTAGTGCAGACATAAACACAACATCTTAGGCACTGCATAGGAATGTGCGTACCTTGGTATGTATGCTGGAAACTGCTGAAAAATCAAATCCCAAGAGAAGGATTTGTATGACTCCGCCATGATCCTGGCCTCTGAAGACGTATCTGGAGACGGATTAAAGCACACTCTTTTATATCTATTATTTATATACAAAGTAAATGTTGATCCAAGCCAAAAATGTACAGTACTCTTTTTAAACTGAAGATTGTGATGTTTTATTTAAAAAAAATATATAGCCTGGGCTTTCTGAACTCTAGAAAGTCACAGAGGTAAGTAATAAATCTGCTCAAAACTGCACTCAAGTGCATTTTGAAAACACACAGTACTCTTAAACAACCCATTTGTTCTATGCATAATTTAACTTTGCATAAGAAAATAGTTCTAAGGCACTGCAGGCATTTCACTTCTGACTGCACATGTTTAAACTCTGCGCACAAAAACAGCAGCACGTGGCTTTTTAAAAACCTTCTTGTATCTGATGATACAGTTAATTGGGATGGGCAGAGCATTGCGTACATTTTCCATTAGCATTCCATTTCCGTTTCTGTCTGAATATTTTGGTTGTGTTCTAAACCTTGCATAAAGGTGTCTGGCACCGACGCTTACCCCCAGACAATAAGGAATGTGAGATTAGCAGAGCTTGAACAAAATCTTACTGCTGAAAGCCACACGCAAATCTCTGGGCCGATAGATTAGCAGCCATTCTGACAGCAAAGGCTGTAATAAAAAAGAGGCCTTTTTTAACTAGTTGCCTTTTCATAATGGCAATAAAACTTCTTTTTTTAAAATAATATCTTGCTGGGACAATTCCATTGTTTAAGAAGTTGTTGTTGTTCTAACAATGTTCTTGACGTTTGGCATTAGCCCAGCACAGCATGGCACATACCCTTTGGTGTCTCTTTGCCTAGCCAAATATGAAATTATACTAGCAGCATAACACCTTGGGGGTTTAATCATAGCGCAGATCAAAGCTCTTCTACTGATGGAGCTGGGTTGAAATTTTTGCAAGAGTTGTGAAGAGTAAAATCTGAGACAACACAGTCAATCCAAGCAGAGCCTTAGAAATAAATGACACGTTGACCCAGGGGGTGAAATTTCTCTCTGCTGTAGCTCCATTAAAGTTGAAGGAGTTATATTGGGAATGGATGTGATCCTAGCTTTATAAATGGAGCCTGTAGGTAAGATTCTCTTCAGTACTGGACAAACACTACAGACTAGGGTAGCTTGAGAGGTGAAAGGGATGGGAGAAAACAAATCTATGCAGGAGAGACAAAGCAGCAGCAAATGACTAAATAAGAATAGCCAAAGTTACACTTCAGCTTGGATCCTACAGGCACAGGATCAGCTGGAACAGTTTTGGAGGTTTTATTATCTTCTTCATTGCTGAGAATCCTTTATTCCTTGAAATGCAGCCGAAGCTGGAAAGAAAACAATGGGAAGACACGTGCACAATATGAACAAAATGTACCAGGTTCTGGCAGACTGTCTCCTAATACCAGAAACCGCCTGAGCAACACCTGTTGTAGATTGAAGTGCAGTCTTTGCTATGATTGAAAGCTTAAGAAGGTTGCTTTGTGAGAGGCAATCAAATTACGGTGATAATTCACTTTTCTGTCATAAACATTCTGCTCTGAGAGTGAGAGACGGCCCAGTTTATCCTTGGTTTAACTCCATTGGCTTCAAAGGAGTCACACCAGGATGAATTCAGCCCAATACATTTAAAATAGACCAGAGGGACTCACCAAAAAGATGAGACCATTAATAGAGGTTTAAAATTGCTAAACAAAATAACTACAGTAGAACCTCAGAGTTACAAACACTTCGGGATTGGAGGTTGGTCATAACTCTGAAATGTTTGTAACTCTGAATACAACATTCTGGTTATTCTTTCAAAAGTTTACAACTAAACATTGACTTAATACAGCTTTGAAACTTTATTATGCAGAAGAAAAATGTTGCTTTTAATCACCTTAATTTAAAGAAAAAAGCACAAACTTTTCTTACCTTGTCAAATCTTTTTAAATCTTTTCCTTTATTTTTTTAGTAGTTTACATTTAACACAGTACTGCACTGTATCTGCCTTTTTGGGGGGGGTCTCTGCTGCTGCCTGATTGGTACTTCTGGTTCCAAATGAGGGGCGTGATTTTGACCGGTCAGTTCATAACTCCGGTGTTCGTAACTCTGAGGTTCTACTGTAATCACGAACTTTATTTAAAGTACAATTAAGCACATAGTCTTTGTTGTGAGTGGAATTCACCTTGCACAGAGGGCCAGCACATGCCCTGTGCATCTCTTAAGCTCTATTTTAAGGGTTTAAGTGACTCTTAAGAGGTGCTATCTATCCACAATTGAGTTAGGACAGGAAAAGCAATTTTTGGACACTTTGGGAAGATTATGTATCACATTGAAAAAGACAGTCAATCAAAATTCACAATTTTTGTTGACGGGTTTCAGAATGGTAGCTGTGTTAAAATTTTTGTTGAGATCACTTTGTATAGAACCTTGACCATATTAGGGCAACAGTATTAAATTTGTCACTCAGCCATCACCACAACATAGAAACAAGCAAGTGAGAAGATTTTTTTTTTTAAAAGGCACTGAAACGAAAGTTACAGTATTAGTTCATCACAGACTAAAGCATCAGTATTTTGGTTCCCCAGGGAAGGTGATGTTAGCCTGTTGTCTCACCTTTGCTTTGGGACTTCCCAGAATGCTAATGCCAATGATCTATTTTTCTGCTTTGTCTGCTACTATAGGAGTTGAATGTTTTTACTGCTCTGATTTTATCTTCCCTGAAACTACCAACAAGATACTAGGTTGCCCACTGTGAGTAGGATTGTCTTGTTCTAAAGCAGGTGACTCAGCCACCATTCCCGAGTTATAAACTACACAGTGCTGGAGAGAGTATCAAATAATCATTCATGCAACTCATACCACAAAGACAGAGAGCTGTGGGTGTCTCTGACAGCCATTCAAGCTCGTGGGTAGGGTGTAGACTGAAGACTTGGGTTTGATTCTCTACTTTGCCACAGTTTTGTGTTACCTTAGTTTGTCTGGGCCTTAATTTCCCATCTGTAAAATAGGGATAGAAGTATTTCCTCCTGTGACATTCTGTGCCCCAAAGCAATACCCTGGGACCCCCATATTTACCATGGTGATTTGATTATGATATGTTTTGTGCACAGTATGCCTTGTAAGGTTTCATGCTAATAATCTTCATCTGTTAAACATTAATATCCTGATGGATTGTATTTGCTTTCGTTGTATCTGAAGTTATGAATATTGACACTGTACCATGATATAAATGTGTTTGCTCCTGGAGTGAAACCCACAAGGCAGTTTACATCCAGTCTAGCCAGCACATTGTGGATGAACCATAATAGGCCATAGAAGAAGCTTATCCTCACCTGATGGCCTTTCCTGTGCACACTTCAGCCAGTATATCAATAATGGCTGCTAACTCCATTAAAGCATGCAAGGCTATGTGACTAGATCATGTGATATTAGTCGCCATCTTATGCCTGTACTTTTCCACAAACTCTGTTGGTGACTTTGCTGGGAACAATAACGTTTCCTCCACAGGGAAGAAGCTATAAAAGTGACATCACTGTGCCTCACTCAGTGGTACCCCAGTTCCAGGTTGCACCCCGGGGAAGCCCATCACACTTCCCTGCTCACAGGGGTGTTGTGAAGGTGAATATATCAAAAATGTACGACAGTACTGGGGACCAATTAGTCCCTTAGATAGGTGTGCTTTGTTTCCATCACCCCAATAGAATTCTTCTATAGGGATTTCCGGTGTTTTAGTGGAACTACGGGTGACAGACAAGCTGATAAGCTGCAGACTGCATGCAGCTAAATATCTTTTAAATTTTTCTTTGGGTTCCCAAAATATCATAATTTTGATACACAGAAATGTTTTTGGATATGCACCATAGAAATCCTTCTAAAAGCACATTGTAGCCTCAGGTTTTAACTTTAAGCTATTGCCTTGGAAGATTGTTATGGACTGTATGAAATAGAATATGTCAGAGGCTGGCTTTGTGTTAATGTTGTTGTCAAAGGCTGTGGTTACATATTTGCATGTGGGTGATTTCTTTTAGTTAGGAGCTATTTTGTGGTAATGTACACACACAGGACGACGTTGAGAACTTTTCTTGGGTAACAATTTCAGTCATGCCCCATTTACGATGAATGACTTTTCCACTAGCACAAGGCTCCAATAGCACAGATGAAACTCAAAAAAGGAGCACTTAATACTTTGGGAGCAACAGCAAAAGTGTTTCAGTCTGAAATAATAAGTGTTCATCATTTTTATGGACATAATTTATAAGAGCTCTTTAGCAACTGCATTGAAAAACGCCCATGGCTGAAATGCAAGGAGGGTTCTTTTGGTTAGTATTAATTCAATCCTTTTAAAATTTTCCTTTTCAAAAGCTGCACATCTGGGGAGACGGGGGGAGGGGGGGGCAAGGGCCAGATTACCAGCAGACTCATGTGTTCATTGCTTTTACAGTTTCATTCCCCTTTGCCCATTTCACATGGGAATGCGCCTATCATTCCAACCCTCTGGGCAGTTTTCAAATCACCACTTTTATATGAAAAATCAGCCTGTCACTAAAATGTTCCCTTCATTCTCACAAATGTTGAATTCCTACCACCCCCTTGCCCATACATACATACATACATACCCACCCCCTTGTATCCTCCACCCACCCCCAGCTAAAGAGCAGGACAGTCAATATTCAGTTTTAGACCACTGAAAGGTTTAGGGTCCAGTGTCTTACAAACCATCTGGGCTGGAAATGATTGCATTAATATCACTATTTTAACTTAAGTAAGAAAACTAAAAATAAAGTGGTGACAGTACTCTGTACTGTACAAGGTACAGTTAAAGACACAGGGCTAGATTTGTAAAGGTGTTTCAGGTACCTAAAGATGCAGTAGCTGCCTAGTAGATTTTTTTCAAAAGTGCCTAACGCCCATTGGAATCAATAGGAGTTTGGCCCTGGGCTCCTTTTAAAATCATACTAGGCACCAATCTGCATCTTTAGGCATCTAAATAAATATGTTTACAACCTGACGTGATTACAACCTAAAACAGAGAGAAATACCCTGGGAGACTC
This sequence comes from Mauremys mutica, assembly GCF_020497125.1. NCBI lineage: Eukaryota > Metazoa > Chordata > Testudines > Geoemydidae > Mauremys > Mauremys mutica. Next base: position 63,400,092 of record NC_059072.1, read on the forward strand.
AGCTGGTTTAACCAATTGTGGTGTCCTCTCCCTCTGCCTTCCCACAAGTGATCTAAGACGTGAGGGACTGGCTTTAAACATTAAAGCACTGCTAATGAGTCCAGCCTATACTCACTACCTCCTCCTTGAGCTTTGATCTGGTAGGAATTTGTGTTTGGACACCACTTGCCACTCATTCTTCACTTTCTAAAAAAAAACCTCAAATCATTTCCCCCAAACATTCCCTCCCCCCAGGCAATCGCCACTGTTGTGCCTGACATTTATCACTTTTCTCTCCTGCTCCCGCTCGACTTTCCATCTTTTGGTCTGTTTTGAATTTTAAGAGGGTGGCTTATAAAAAAGCCAAGGACTGAATGGCAGCAGAGCCTGCACTCTCCTCTCACCCCCACAGCTGGGCTCTCTTGCTCTGGCTGAGGCTAACACAGACTGGCAGGGCAATAGAGGAATTTGTACTGTCTGTACCTCTTCCATACAGCGGACAGCTTTTTAAAAGGAACATTTGTTTCACCACAATCGGTAGCCTCCAGGAAGTGGGGAGGTCTTCCAGCTGCTCCAGAGCCAAGGCTGTAGGCCCTGGGGAGAGTTTGCCTTGCTGAGGAGTTTACAGATACATCCCTGTTCATAGCAGGATTACAGGGCTAGACAGCAAGGGATTCCACCTATGCTGCTGCAGCTAGAGGTGTGCACACATGGCCATGGGCCTTTAGAGGCTCTGTGTTGCTGTTGTGAGCTTTGGCATCCCATTAGCATGGTGGGGAAGCTCTTCTGCAGTGGGAACTGGAGTACTTTTTTTTTTTTTTTTTTAAATAATGGAGATATACCCATCTCCTAGAACTGGAAGGGACCCTGAAGGGTCATTGAGTCCAGCCCGCTGCCTTCACTAGCAGGACCAAGTACTGATTTTGCCCTAGGCTCCCTAAGTGGTCCCCTCAAGGATTGAACTCACAACCCTGGGTTTAGCAGGCCAATGCTCAAACCACTGAGCTATTCCTCCCCCCCTTTCCCTATGCCTAGTTGCTCTGCTCTTTACCTTTAAGCACATAAGAACGGCCATACTTGGTCAGACCAAACGTCTATCTAGCCCAGTATCCTGTCTTCCGACAGTGGCCAGTGCCGGAGGCTTCAGAGGGAATGAACAGAACAGGGCAAATAGTAAGTCATCCATCCCCTGTTGTCCAGTCCCAGCTTCTACTAATCAGAGGTTTAGGGACTCCCAGAGCATGGGGTTGCTTCCCTGACCATGTTGGCTAATAGCCATTGATGGATCTGTCCTCCGTGAACTTATCTAATTCTTTTTTTAACCCAGTTACACTTTTGGCCTTCACAACATCCCCTGACAAGTTCCACAGGTTGACTGTGTTGCGTGAAGCAGTACTTCCTTATGTTGTGTTAAACCTGCTGCCTGGTTATTTCTTTGGGTGACCCCCAAAGCTGTTCTATACCAATTATTTTTGTTGCCCTTCCTGCACTGGTACTGCTGTACTTGTTTTCTCTGTTCTCCATCTCCAGATGGCTACACTCTGTGTCAAGAAGCGTGAAACTGATTTTTGGCGCCCGATATATTACTGGGCAGGAGGAGTTAACTCATGAAGAGAGACAATAAATGGGCCTGATCCTACAGTCCGTACTCATCAGTCTACAGGAGAGTTGCCTAAGAGCTGCAGAATCAGGGCCTTTTGCTATAGTTCTTCCATCATGAATCAATCCCTCCTGTCCGTTAATTTTAGCCTCTAATGTACCGGCATCTTTTTCAGATGTTCAGGTGTGCAGAACAAAGGCAGTACAGAGTGGGACTGTGCCTATGTTTCATATGATTCTGTACATATACAGCCCCAAATGGCATCGTTTTGTAACTATCTCACATTGCAAGCTCTCCGATGAGCAAGGGGCACATAACGAGGCACCCATGTCTTGCTCACTTTTTGAGCACAACAGAATATGTAGGCATAGTCTCTCAACAAAGAGGTGTCCTCAGGGACGAACCATTTACTCATAGTCGCCCTTCCTAAAGGAAACTGAAGCGCAAATGAAAGCATTTATATCCAGACCCTGTGCTTGCAGGGTAGAGCACTAATTATGATACCAACAAGCTAAATCTGTATTTGTATTTCTATTCTACTGGGCCAGATTCCCATTTACACTAAGGCCCCTTTACACTGCCAGAGTGATGCAAAGGGGCCTTAATGTTAATGAGATTCAGGCCCTACTGTTTTTATTAATGCATGGATCTTTGGGGCATGATCTCGGCCTATGCGGCTAAGCTCTGTGTACCACGCATGCATGTGATGTAGAGAGGAAGGGAGAGAACAGGTATTTGTTTCCAATTTAAAACAAAACCACTATCCCGTAACCATAAACAAGGAGAGAAACACATGACAAACATAGTGCTCTTAAACCCACTTCAGTGAGCAGTGTTTATACTTAGTTCCTGAAAATCCATGGAGTGCAGTAATAGCACGGACCAGGGTTCAGCATGCATAGTTTGCAGTGCAGCGGGATAACATGAACATTCTCTTGAGAAGAGAAGAATGAGGGGGGATTTGATAGCTGCTTTCAACTACCTGAAAGGGGGTTCCAAAGAGGATGGATCTAGACTGTTCTCAGTGGTAGAAGATGACAGAACAAGGAGTAATGGTCTCAAGTTGCAGAGGGGGAGGTTTAGGTTGGACATTAGGAAAAACTTTTTCACTAGTAGGGTGGTGAAGAACTGGAATGGGTTACCTAGGGAGGTGGTGGAAGCTCTTTCCTTAGAGGTTTTTAAGGTCAGGCTTGACAAAGCCCTGGCTGGGATGATTTAGTTGGGTTTGGTCCTGCTTTGAGCAGGGTGTTGGACTAGATGACCTCCTGAGGTCCCTTCCAACCCTGAGATTCTATGATTCTATGAGAGATCCTGTGAAATTTATTGTGGAATCTGCCATTTGTTGCCACCTCCTTCTTTCCAAAGGCAAAAATGTGCTCTTTTGAAGTATTTTTATAAGCCCCAGGGTTAAATACTATCTGTCAGGGATGATGTACCAATATCTGGGGAGGGGGAAATCAGAGAAAATAGGAGAGTTGGGGTGATTTCCCTATTTTTTAGAAGTGGGATCTAACTGCCCTAGACCTCACATCCCTTCAACATGTCACTAGTGAAATTATAACAGACCACACACTTCAGCCCTCAAAAAACTAAAGCAGCATCTTTATTTTATACATAACAATCAGTATAAAAAGTTTATTACATAAGAGCTGTTTTGTTTACAATATATTATATTGCTTCAAGCCAATGCAAAAAGTTCATACATTATAGTTCTACTTTGTTTACAATATATTATATTGTTCAAATGCCATAGTGTATATTTAATACAGAGCACTCTGCAAATTTATGACCAACAATATTGTTGTATTGAGTTTTTTTAAAATTAGGAAACTTTTTTTATAATTGTTCTAAGTACATGATAGTAACAATGCAAAAACAACCCCGACTGTTGCTTAGGCAAACTCTCTAGTCATCAGATCAACCCAGGGCAACTTCTACAAAATGCTTCACTTGGATATTGTTTCATTTTTGGAAAACATTTGCAGCTACATAATCAAAAAGGAAAGTTTAAACATTACTGAAATATAGTACAAAACACTGTCCAAAGCACTGAAACAAGAAGCCTATATAATCGTGCTAAAGAAGGATTTATAAAACTTAAAAGGAATAGTAAATATCAGCTCAGTGGTTTATAATGAAGCTAATAAAATTCAGGCCAGTAATCTTAACTGTAATGAACAGCATTTTAACATTCAACACATGAAAGGTTAATGAAGGCTATGAACTTTGTGTAACATAAAACGTTTCAGATGTTTGAGTTCACCAGATATAATTGGATTCGGGTGGAACATGCCTCTCTTCAGCCTTTTTAGGTGAAGGCGTGTGCTGTCTGTGCTTGGGGTCTGTTGGCCTCAGGGCACTCATAATGCTGGCTCCATACCCTGAAAAATTGAGAAAGAAACTACAAAAGCAGACTCCTGGTTCATTGTTAACATTTCAAATTGAAACAGTTTTTCCCATGGGAACGTAGGGAATTTTAATACACATCACACAGGTGCCCACAGGAAAAAATGGGTGCCATAAGACAAAAAGTTAATCATGACAGGAGGCCGTCTCTCTGGCTTTTACCGTAAGGCTGCCTTATCACAGAATCACTGCACTACAAGTATAGTTAGGGCTATAATACTCAACTGGATTCACAACAATGTTTGATGGACAGAGAGTCAAAGGCAGCCCTTAGAGATGAGCTTTAAAATGGTATTATTGGTTTGCTGGGCATAAAAATCCCACTGGAGAATGTGTGTTAATTATGTGCATTTTACTTCGTTTTAAAGCCAAATACAAAGAAAACAAGAATGGCAGCAACAAACACCCAGAAAAATAAATTAAGGATCTGAGATACTTTGTTACTGAAACTGCAAATGGGATAACAAGTATCAGTGATGTACCTGTCTGTTTACCGTTTCATTTACAAACCTAATTACAAAACCTCAAAAGGACATGACTTAAAAACTGAATTTCAGGTTTGCTTTATTTTTTTACCACTTCTCTTTAAGAATTCTGTTGTACTGAGAAGCCATTCAACTTTTAAATCAGTGGTGCCAAAACTTTTCCTGGTGTGAACCTCCCCCCCCTGCCAGTAATGGAATCTGTTCATGCCCCCTCCTCTGTTACAGCAGTTGGCTCAGCAGAGGAGCTTGGGCTGAAGCCATAGCTTGGGGCTGAACTGGGGAGGAGGGAGGAGGTGGAGCTGGCCTGGGGGCAGAGAGGGAATGAGGACTGAGCTGGGCTGGGGGTGGTGGCTGGTGGCAGAGCAGGGCTGGTGCCCTCTGCGGGGGCTGGCTTAGGCCCTGCCTCAGCACCCCCTGGGGGTTTGCCCCACAGTTTAGGGACAACTGTTTTAAATTGTGGGGATTATTTTAATCTTTGTTTTATAGCCATTGGCTTTCATAGCCAAATGAAGTCACCCCTAAAGTAGCTACAGTTTTTCTTTCCTTGAAATTAATCATGATTCTGACTGAGAGATACTTGGTTTTATTTGCAGAGTAAAATGAACTCAAGCACAAAGGGCCCTATGCATAGCTTCAGTAAATTCTACTTAGGCTCTTAACACAGAGGTGAATTCTACTCAGGGTGGCCCCAACCTGATGATGGCAAAAGGTGTTTTGCCTAACTAAGAACTGCAGGCCTATAGCCAGTCTTTAAACCAACGTATTTATTAACGAGGGCTTCAAAGCCCTTGGGGCAGACACTAATGTGCGAAGACAGAATCCTTGTACCATGGCATGCATGCTACACATTTTGTGCTTCTCTGGGGGCAGTAAAATGTACGTGTATTCACAATGAAAAAATGCTCACTTGCTATCTGGTAGGTTAACTTTACAGATGTGTTACAAAAAGATGGCATTAAAATTGATATTAATTTCCAGATACTTTATTTTTAGCTATACTGTGTCTGTTGTACGTGTTAAAGAATTTATTCTTTTGTCAGTGAATGGCATAGTTAGGCAAACAAATATACAATCCAACATCTTCTAAACTGATTCCCAAAGCCTTAATTTTAAACCATAACTCATTCCTGTCAGAGTATGTTTTGGCTTTATAAAAACACTCGTAGTTATTCTCTGATACATTTTAAGATGCACACCTTTCTCTACCCAATGGATCATGGACATCAACATCATTTAAAATTATTTTAGTTCAATTTATACTATCATGTAGGTTCATGTCTGGTGGATTTATTAAGCAAATGGCATTAAAAATAAATTGTTCTGAAATTTTCATTTTTACTATCTAACAAACTGGAGCAGCTTATACCAGTAACAAATATGCTAATTTTTTCACTGCCACTTTTCAAATTAACTACTGATAGCAGACTAATAATGTTTACAGCAAACATATATCTTATGAATGGTTTTATCAAAAAGGTCTCAATACTTCAATTTGTTGTTGTTATAGTACTGTATGTTATGACATGTAAGGCTGAATTGGAATTTGTCACCTGGTTCTATTTCAAGTCATTTTATAACTTCTTGTTATTGGGAACAGAGATTATATTAAATATGGAGATCTTAAGGATAAATTCATTCCTGGTTTAACTCCACTGAAGTCGTCAGTTGCCTACACATTGCACTAGGTGTCAAATAGATCAACAAAGGTAACATTGAGATCAACAAATTTTGGAACCTTTAAGTCTGTTTTAAATAAAAGTCAATTAACACCCCTACACACACCTAAATTTAACCTGCTTTAAAGTTGGTTGAAAATTGGAGGGAAGATTTTGCAACAACTTTATCTATTTCTCTGAAATTTTGAAAAAACCCAGTCAGCTCTAAACCCCTATGTAATATATTTGTATTTACAGAAATGTCTATCCAGTGTTCTGAAAGCCCCACTGAAGTCAATGGGAATCATGCTGTTAGAATAGTGGGTGCACAGCAGATACAGTAGGGCGCACTTTCCAAGATTCTCATTGACCTCAGTGGGGTTTGGATCAGTCTCACCGCATGGGCAGAACATAAATTAGGTCATGTAGAAATTTTCTCTGTACCAAATTTTAGAATTCCCAATAGGCAAAAAAGTGAGGTAATCACTGTAGAGTAGTTTTGAATTGTTTTATTCCTTTTTTTTAATTAATATACACTTGACAAAAAGTAAGTATTGAAAATGTTTGGGATAATTATTTGCATGCATACATTTTAAAAAAATGAAAGGATTATTAACTGAGGAGAGTGTTTTGTTTCTAGTGATTATGTAGTAGCTTTGAGCAAGCCATTTATAGATGGAAGATGATCTCTGAAAAGCTCCAGTATGGATTCTCGGAGCTTTGTTCTCACTTACTTTTGTTGCAATGTCTTCCATGCCAGCCTTCTTTGCATTGACATTTGTTAGGTTCCACACAGGTTCCATATGATCCACAACCAGGTTCACAGACAGCTGTAATCAAGTGAGAACATGAATTCAACTTCCTTACATTTCACTCAGAGATAAAGTTACATAGTTGCTATCCCTGCTATTCTTTAGAATGTTAGTTTTGGCATGGCCAAGGGCGCTAGCAGTAAATCTATAATTTTAAATTGACTGTGTGTAGAATTCTGAAAATAACTTGCCCCACTACTGAAATAAGGCCTTATTTAACTCTCTTATGTTGGTGCAAACAGGGCCGGCTCTAGACCCCAGCGCGGCAAGCACGCGCGTGGGGCAGCCCTTTCCCGGGGGGGCGGCAGGCTAGGCCGGCGGACCTGCCGCAGTCATGCCTGCGGGAGGTCCACCGGAGCTCCGGGACGACCGGACCTGCCGCAGGCATGACTGCGGAGGGGGCGCTCGTCCCACGGCTCGGCTGGACCTCCCGCAAGCATGACTGCGGCAGCTCCAGCGGAGCCGCTGGACCTGCGAACCGTCCGCAGCTGCGGGAGGTCCAGCCGAGCCGTGCGACCAGCGGACCCTCCGCAGTCATGCCCGCGGGAGGTCCGCGGCTCCCGCGGCTCCGGGGCGCCTCCCGGGCATGACTGCTTGGGGCGGCCAAAAACGTAGAGCTGCCCCTGGGTGCAAATCAGGACTAACTCTACTGAAGTCAATGAAGTCAGTAAGGGAGAGGAGAATCAGGCCCATCATATTTACATTCATAAAAAGGTAGATTTCAGTGGTATTTTGAAATACCAGAGTATTGAAATGTTATTATCCAGAAACACTTGCTTATTATACTGATGTGTTACTGCTTTAAAGAAACTCATATTATTGAAAAGTTTGGTTGTTGTTTTTTACAAGTTCTTTGTTTTACAACCATCCCTTAACTTCAATAAATGAAGCATGTCCATGAAGTAAATTAACCTGAGCTACCCTGGCAACACACAGTTAGTGCTGATGTTGAGTAATAAGATACTGTATTGCTATCACAATGATCTTATAACAAGGATTGATTGAGTAGAGTTAGTACTTACGCTTTGAACAAAGATCTCCTTGGTAACCTTTGGAGCACTTACATTTATTTTTACCAGTACATTTACCTCCATTTCTACATGGCTGTTGACATTTGCCTAGAAATAGGAAACATGAAAACAATGGTCTTAGTACTCCACTTATACAAAAATAATTACAGGGAGAGGGAGGAAGATAACTGTTTTAAAAACACACTTTGTGTTTGAAATATTCATTGGATCATATTGTTAAAAAGTCTTGTGTGTATGCAGTAGATTCTGTAGGGGGGCACTCTCTTATAGGCATGGGAATCTAGTTTTCCAAAGATTTATATGCATGCTTAAACAGCTTGAAAATTGGGCTAGAACTGGGCATGGCCTCTGAGTGTCCACACAGACTTTGGCTACACTCATAGCACTGGGATTTTGAAGAGGGAATTCAGTGTGCCCTCTGAGTACTGCCCACTTCTCCGTACCCTCCTAAGGCAGCTGCAGCATAGTGTCACTGTGTCATCATTTTGCAGCTAGCTGCAAGGAATATGAGCTCAGGGTCCAGGCAGCTGGGCACAAATGGAAAAAACAGGGGAGGGATATTAGGGCTTTCCTTAACAACAGGATGCTCAAGAACTGAACAAATGTTGCAAGTATTTGCAGGAAAAAAACAGGTTGGCTTGGCCTGTCACCTTACACTCAGAACCATGTGTGCTCTGTAGACGCTGTAGAATTTGCTACAGGATCCATTCCATGCTGCAATTTACTGCTCCAGAAATCAAGCTTTCATTTTAAAATGTTTCTAGCTTCAGTGGTTGTGAAGAAAACCTTGAAAATGTGACCAAGGCAGTGATGTCTACCTGAGTCTGCAGACAGCCTGAAACTTGAGTTAAAATAGCCACGAAGACATTGCACCTTGACTTTTAACTTAGGCTTTAACTCAAGCTGCTAACCCATCAGGCAGCCTGGGTTGCACTTGAGTTGTTAACCTAAGTTAAAAGCTGAGTTGCCATGTTTTCATTGCTATCTTAACCCAAGTTAGCTAGCACGGGTTAGCTAACCCAAGTTAAGAACACACCGTTTTTTGCAGTGTAGACATACCCGCACATTAACTGTGAGCTAAAATGTCTTCTTGGAATGGAACAAAAGCTAAATGCTATGTGCTGTGCTATGTACATATCTGTTAGTGGAAAAGAAACTAAGACTGGGAAATGGAAAAAGGAACAGCTCAGTTGGTGAAAGGAGGAAAAGAAATAAAAAAGAAAATTACTACTCGCCAGTCTCAAACTGAAACAGTAATTAGAGACAATGTATAACTACAGTAAGAAGAAACCTGAAGGACTTGGAGAATGCTTGTTAGTATTGCAAATTACGGTTAGTACATTTCCCAGGAGTTTTAGAGAGGGACTCAGCTATTAAAGGATCTTGCAAAATGTTTAAACAATATAAAGGGGAACCCTCTTTGCAATCCTCTGAAGATGGCTTTCTGCCTAATGCAAAGGTTTTCTTCCCCTGTTTATTCTGAAACCTCCATGACTGAATGTAGCTGGCTCTGGATCTAAGGAAATAGAATGAGATTTGTTTCTCCTCTGATGTTATAAGCCTGGTCTAGCATTTTTTTTTTAGTCTCCCACTGTTGCACAAGTACGGGTGCAGTGCAGCCAGGCTGGCAGCAGCCATCAGCTTTTCAACGACCATGGCCCTGATCCCAGAAAGACCCAGGCATGTGCATAACTCTTCTTGCTCCTACTGAAGTCAATTAATTTTCATGTTAGTTCTTAACATGTTTTGATCCTTTTTTCTTCATATAGGAATTGATTTACTACCTGGATTTCCATCTAAATCAACGGGACTACTCATGTGAGTAAACCTGCATGTGTACCTAAGTCTCTGCAGGATTAGGGCCCATCTCACCCACACCTGCCCTGGGTAAGGTTAAATGACACTATGGTTAAAAATTCCAGAGCTACACTAGAGTGGCTGCTGCTGCTACCGGTGGTCCAGATGGACTAGCGATAGTGCACCAGAAGGAGATTAAGAGAAGTGCTAGTTTTGTCACAACCTTAAAGGAGCAAGCAAGATACACTTTTATAACAAAAAAAGGAATGAAGACTGAGGAGTGTCCTACTTGTGATTCATGTTTCAGGTAGATCCGGATTTGGCTGGCTATATAACTGAATACTGTGCTTTTAGAAAGACGTATTTTTTAAGATGTTGCCACAGCAATGGCTGATTACATGAGATTTGATTTCCAGCCTACAAGCAGGAGGTTTTAGAATACAGAGGAGTTTCGTTTTTATACCCATGTTAGTGTCGGTTTAAATGGAATAGCCTTATTTAAATGTTCTATAATATGGGTCAGTATATGAATTAAAAAAAATACAGAAACCACTGACAAAAAGTACGAACTGCTCACACTTTGGGTCAAACCCTGATCAAATTCATGTGATAAATTCCATCAACATCAATCTTTTCTCAAATGAGGGAAGGAAGGGGAGAGTGCCAAGCTTTCACATTCAGACTTGATGTAAGCAGATGCAAATGCAATGGAAATCAATGGAGTTGTACCTGCTTACACAGCTCTGAGTTTGGCCCATAGAACTAGAATGAGAGGAAAGACACTTATACCATAACAATGTTGAAACACCACTGGTTCATTTGCGTAACTATAATAAAACCTTGATGCTTCCCACTGACTTTGATTTTGATAAGATAAAAAACTGCTAGAAAACAAACTGCAGCATATAAAGATAGACAGGGGTAATCTACAAAACATTCTTCTATCTACATGCGAATACTGTGCCAAATTTAAGTCTTAACACATTCTGATTCTTTTTTCATTGTATAGTAATTGACTTACTACCATCTTCTGTTACTGCACTGATTGCTGGCCCTTATTTCCATCTGTATATTGAGATGGTGAGTTAAGTTTCATGTCTGTAGGAGATGTACTAATCTGCTTGTCTGTCTATACTGATGTTAAGCATTCAAAGAAAAAAATATTACAAATATAAGGCCAAACTCTGTTTGCCTAACTCATGTGCATAGTTCCAATGAAGTCACTGTAATTACCTGCATGAGTAAGGCAAGAAAGATGCAGCACTGAATGTTGTTAGAGGGATACAATGCAAAAGGCATAAGCTGTGTGTATGTTTTCAAAACCAAAACACTGGCACTCCATCCCAGCTACTAAATTAATCCAATTTAACAGAGCTGTGAGAAAACTCTTATCTTAGGCTAAGCTAATGTTTGACCGCTGGCGTCCCAGTTTTGTCCCAGGCTAGCTGCTTTCCACCTGCACCTTTACGCAGAACAGTTAGATTGACTATAGACTGAAATATTTTGAATGGCTTTGATGCTAAACATCTGAAAATAGCAAGTCTATTGATGTTTGTGACAAGAAGTTTTCAAGCTGCCATGTGAATGTAACTTAATACTTTCAACTGAAGCTGTCAACCCTTATGGTCCTAGGTCCCTTTCCCCCAATACCAATTAATATTTCAAGCTCCATACTCTACTTTTAGAATCTAGAGGCTCAGTTCTACTCTCACATGCAGGAGTGTAAATTGCTGCAGACCTGGCACATGCATATGGTGTTGACTGAGCGCTCATGTAGCTAGGGTTGCTACTAAACCCATGGATTTGTTTAAAAAAAAATAAACAGAAAATGAGATGATCAAACAATGAATTGATACTCATCAGCTGTGAAGATCGCAAACACAGGCCTGGCTCACTCTCAGAGGGTCCCAACCTGCCGTTTGAGAACCCCAGCTGTCAGGCAGCACAGAAATGTGTTACTTGATCTTCCAGCTACTGTAACCAGAATAACCTTGGTTTAAGTGAAACAATGTAAAGCTGAGACTCACTAATTTCACAATGGTTTCCCTCGAGTCCTGAAGGACAAATGCATTTTCCTAGATAGAAGCAGGTTCCTCCATTGAAACAGGTTGTTGTGCAGTTAGCTGAAGGACATAAACCAAAAGATTAAATTATATGGCTAATGTAAAATTATTTCTACTCTAACCACTTTGGCACTCAGCTCAGAGGTTGGAGACCCCCGTTCAAATCCCTTCTCATCAGGCAGAGGGGGAAATGAACCAGAGTGTCTCACATCCCAAGTGAGTATCCTAAACACTAGGCTAAGGATTATAACTGAGGTCATCTGTGTTTTGTGCAGAGGTAGGTGTGCTCAGATCATGCCTGCCTGACAGGGCCCTGCAGGTGAGATAGGTGGGGAATGCTTAGGTAGTGCTTGGCATGAGAGAGGCATTTGGATGCCTGCCCAAGGCAGCAGTGCGCACACTCAGTCGCAGAAACCTAGACACCTAGGGAACTTTTACAGCAAATGTTTAGATGTCTGGTGAGTCTGGGTGTCTACAGGGCTAGGAGGCAGTTGAGCAGCAGTTTGTGGATCACAGTGGTACCTAAATCTAGGACGTCTAAGAGCCTTTGGGGATCTGGGCCAAACTCCTTTACTGAGGACTAAATACATACTAAGCCAAATGGATTCTGTAAGCACAAGGGACTATAATTGCATATCTATCTGCAGAATGTGGGTCTAAAATACTTCCTTTAAAACACGACTTTGTTACAAAGCTCGCTGAAGACCTATTGAATTTACTAACCAAATGTTTTGTATAGTTTTGTATTCTTACACCTTCTGTGTGATGGACTATTCAGATATATTTCAGTAGGAAACTTTGCATTTTTTAAATATCTAGCACTTCTGGGACGGTGAATGTCATACTTCCTTTACTGTTTTTTATTGATGCACTAAGGTCATTATATCAAAAAATATTAAATGGAGTAAGTTACTTGTTGCAACCAGACAGATTAAAAAATAAGTTAATGCACCAACCTTTCATCTAAGGAAACCAAGGTCCAAATCTTTATTCCCACCTTCACCAAGCCACAAATGGAAATGAATTTGCTGGCCACTCCTACAGTCCTCAGTGAGCCAGCTAAGGAGGTACTGGTTGTGTACATTATATATTATTAATTTTGTGTACGAGTGTTCAAAAGTGAATGTAAATTGCACCTATCATTTGCTGGCTTATACATGTGTAATTTTCACTACAATGAAAGTCACCTCTGAGTTTTGGCCATGTTTGTTCATATCTTAACGTTAGTGCCATTGTGTGAAGAGGCCCAGGAATGAAGTAGCAGAGATGTACTAGGCTGGATATAAAGTGCTGTAGTCATGAAATTCTGTTAAATATTGTGATGTGAAGGATGTAGATAGACACAGAAAGTATCATAGGTGTACATATAAGGTCAGACAATATAAACGAATGTCTGAGGGGACACTAATCACACATAGTCCTCTTGTCAGGATCTCTGCAGCACTGTACCATACAGCCAGAATACCTTATGACTAGGGCCCTACCAAATTCACAGCCATGAAAAACGCATCATAGACTGTGAAATCTGGCCTCCCCCCATGAAAATTGGTCTTTTGTGTTCTTTTACCCATGGGTAGCGGGTATAATAGGCCAGGGGAGGGTTATGGTTAGTGCCTCCCCTGGCACTGCTGTGGCTGCCGGACCCCCGAGTGTGGGGTTTGGGTGGAAGTCTTTTATTTATTATGCCCCAGGCAGGTTCTGGGTGGCTGAGGAGGTGGTATGTGCTATTCAGCTTCCCAGGTTCATCAGTAATCTCCCTAGACTCCAGGGAGATTACTGATGAACCCAGCAAGATGAGTAGGCGGCTTGGAATCTGGGAGGGGAGGTGCGGCATGGCTGCAGCTGGCACAGGACTCTTCTGGGAAGGGGGACTCCGGGCTTTGGCTGGCCCATGGCTCTGGCCGTGGTGGGGCATGTGTGTGTCTTGGGGCTCCAGCCGCAGGGCGCGGGGGGGTGGGGGTGCTGGCAGGTGGAAGGGGCGGAGCTGGGGCTAGCCTCCACAAAGGGGACTGCCACACGCCACCCATGCTTTTACTCTATACTATACAGATTTTATGGGGGAGACCAGTGTTTCTCAAATTGGGGATCCTGACCCAAAAGGGAGTTGTGTGTAGGGGAGGGTCACAAGGTTATTTTAGGGGGGTTGCGGTATTGCTACCCTTACTTCTGCACTGCCTTCAGAGCTGGGCAGCTGGAGAGCGGCAGCTGATGGCTGAGCACCCCCAGCTCTGAAGACAGTGCCCTGCCAGCAGCAGCGCAGAAGTAAAGATAGCAATACCATACCATGCCACCCTTACTTCTGCACTGCTGCCTCCTGGATGG